>NC_069658.1:239051686-239358686 GCF_027244095.1 Hemicordylus capensis | reverse complement strand
CCAACCAAGATGATAAGGGGCCTAGAGCACCTTTCTTAGGAGGCAAGACTACAACACCTGGGGCTATTTAGTTTAGAAAAAAGACGACTGCAGGGAGACATGATAGAGGTCTATAAAATCATACATGGAGTGGAGAAAGTGGATAGAGAGAAATTCTTCTCCCTCTCACATAACACTAGAACTGGGGGTCATCCCATGAAATTGATTGCCGGGAAATTTAGGACTGGCAAACAGAAGTATTTTTTCACACAATGCATAATCAGCTTGTGGAATTCTCTTACATAAGATGTGGTGACAGCCAACAACCTCGATGGCTTTAAGAGGGGCTTGAATAAATTCATGGAGGAGAGGTCTATCAACAGCTTACTAGTTGGAGGGCTATAGGCCATCTCCAGCCTAAAGGGCAAGATGCCTCTAAATACCAGTTACAGGGGAGCAACAGTAGAAAAGAGGGATGCCCTCTGCTCTTGGGTGTGCTTGGGCCTAATCCAGCAGGGCTGCTCTTATGTTCTGTCCCATTCTTTGACCAGCTTTCTCTCTCGATTTCAGCGGCTGTTGTGTGGGACAACGAGAATGAGGAAGAGCCCCATGGAGGGTATTTTGGAGTTGATGGATGGAAAAAGAGGGTACAGCAGCGAATGAAAACAGAAGCAAAACAAAGGACAGGGCATTTTTTTCCTGCTTCTCCGTGTAGTGTATCATTAAAAACCAAATCCAAGGAAAAATGGAGAAAGAGTGAGAGAGAAGCCTGTATCCTTCGAGTAGGAAAAGCTTCAGTTCAGAATCAAGCTCCCATTCTCCATGTGAGATGTGCATTGGAGGGAAACCATATCTGTATTTGGAGTGTGGAAAGAGCTTCATCCAAGCTGACAACCTCACAAAGCATCCAAGAACCCACAGTGGAGAGAAAGCACATAAATGCTTGGAATGTGGAAAGAGCTTCAGCGAACTTCACAACTTACTTTGCATCAAAGAGTTCATACAGGAGATAAACCATATAAATGCTTGGCGTGTGGGAAGAGCTTCAGCCAATCATCAAAGCTTACTTTGCATAGAAGAATTCATACAGGGGAGAAACCATATGAATGCTCGGAGTGTGGCAAAAGCTTCAGCCGAGCTTCACACCTTACTGTGCATCAAAGAACCCACACTGGAGAGAAACCATATAAATGCTTGGAGTGTGGAAAGAGCTTCAGCCAAACTTCACAACTTACTTTGCATCAAATAATCCACACTGGGGAGAAACCATATGAATGTTTGAAATGCAAAATGTGCTTCAGCCGAGTGAACAGCCTCAGAATGCATCAAAGAACCCACAGTGGGGAGAAACCACATAAATGCTTGGAGTGTGGAAAGAGCTTCAGTGCGAGTGGAAACCTTACTAAACATCAAAGAATCCACACTGGAGAGAAACCATATGAATGCTTGGAGTGTGGAAAGAGCTTCAGTGCGAGAGGAAGCCTTAGTACACACCAGAGAATTCATACAGGGGAGAAACCATATAAATGCTTGGAGTGTGGAAAGAGCTTCAGCCAAGCTTCACAGCTTACTGTGCATCAAAGAATTCATACAGGGGAGAAACCACATACATGCTTGGAGTGTGGAAAGAGCTTCAGTGAGAGTAGAACTCTTACTACTCATAAACGAACCCACACTGGGGAGAAACCATTTAAATGTTTGGAGTGTGCAAAAAGTTTCAGCCAAGCTTCACACCTTACATTGCATCAAAGAACCCACACTGGAGAGAAACCATATAAATGCTTGGAGTGTGGAAAAAGCTTCAGTATGAGTGGATCATTTGCCATCCATCAAAGAACCCACACTGGAGAGAAACCATATGAATGCTTAGAATGTGGAAAGAGCTTCAGTGCGAGTGGAAACCTTAGTACACATCTGAGAATTCATACAGGGGAGAAATCATATAAATGCTTGGAGTGTGGAAAGAGCTTCAGCCAAGCTTCACGCCTTACGTTGCATCAAAGAACCCACACTGGAGAGAAACCATATAAATGCTTGGAGTGTGGAAAGAGCTTCAGTATGAGTGGATCTTTTGCCATCCATCAAAGAACCCACACTGGAAAGAAACCATATAAATGTTTGGAATGTGGCAGGAGCTTTATTGAGAGTGGAAGCCTTAGAACACACCAGAGAATTCATACAGGGGAAAAACCATATAAATGCTTGGAGTGTGGAAAGAGCTTCAGCCAAGCTTCACACCTTAGTTTGCATCGAAGAATTCATACAGGGGAGAAACCATATAAGTGCTTTGAGTGTGGAAAGAGCTTCAGTGTGAAGGGAAACCTTAGTACACATCAGAGAATTCATACAGGGGAGAAACCACATAAATGCTTGGAGTGTGGAAAGAGCTTCAGACAAGCTTCTCATCTTACTTTGCATCGAAGAATTCATACAGGGGAGAAACCACATAAATGTTTGGAGTGTGGAAAAAGCTTCAGCCAAGCTTCATATCTTACTTTGCATCGAAGAATTCATACAGGGGAGAAACCGCATAAATGCTTGGAGTGTGGAAAGAGCTTCACCCAAGCGGCACATCTTACTTTGCATCGAAGAATTCATACAGGGGAGAAACCACATAAATGCTTGGAATGTGGAAAGGGCTTCAGTGGGAGTGGATCATTTGCCATCCATCAAAGAACCCACACTGGAAAGAAACCATATCAGTGCTTGGAGTGTGGAAAGAGCTTCAGCCGATCTTCACACCTTACTGTGCATCAAAGAACTCACACTGGAGAGAAATCATATTAATGTTTGGAATCTGGGAGAAGCTTCATTGAGAGTGAAAGCCTTAGAACACACCAGAGAATTCATACAGGGGAGAAACCACATAAATGCTTGGAGTGTGGAAAGAGCTTCTGTGGCAGTGGAAGCTTCACAGAACATCAAAGAACCCACACTGGAGAGGAACCATATAAGTGCTTGGAGTGTGGAAAGAGCTTCAGTGTGATGGGAAACCTTAGTACACATCAGAATTCATATAGGGAAGAAACCACATAAATGCTTGTAGTGAGGAAAGAACTTCAGTGTGAGCAGATCATTTACCATCCATTGAAGAATCCACACAGGAGAGAAAGCTTTCGTATGAAGTATTTACAAATAGGGGCCTTGCTTATAAAATGTTATGCTCTACTGTTCAGTTCAACCCCAATGCTGGAGATGTAATACAGCGTCCTTCTCTTTAAAGTGGCACACAGTGATAGCTTTATTTACTGACCTTCACCCCGAAATTTAGTTTGGTTTAACCCTCCCCCCCAAAAAAAACAATGGCATTGCAGTAATATCTAACTTTTTTTTTTTTAACATCCAGACTTCCCCCAAGGACACAATAATAATAGCAAAAACTAACACAGAGTTATCATAGCAACAAGAAATTTATGCTACATGCTTTCCTGTTCAGACTATCAATATGCAATATATGGATGCCAGCGCTGAGAACACCTGACCTATCTCCACTTGTTGGTTGTTCGCTGATTTTACATGTTCACTTGTACTAGTCTTCTGGGAAGTAAGCCCCATTGGGCTCAGTGGGATCTACTCCAAGGTGAGGATAGGAATGCAGACTCTGAAAAACTGAAATTTTTGATTTCACAAATTGAGCCATTCTGTTGCAACCCAGCTTGTTCCTTTTTTTAAACGGGGATCTGGGAAATAATCATAAAAAGAAGTAATTCTACAGAAAGTTCCAATGTAACTAGTTACAACTCTGTTATACCTCTATTATTACTAAGTCAGTTTTCTAATTCACCCTCTTAGAAGCTCCAGTTTATTGCTAAAAGTTAGTATTTTGCCTTTCTGGCAAAAGAGAATTAGACTCTTCAGATATACTGAGAATTAGAGAATTAGACTCTTCAGATGTACTGTGGGGGAAAAGTGTAACCATTCAAAAAGCATAGTTTGGGGCAAATAAGCATTTCGCCATTTAATTTTTTAAAAGCACTGATAGTTACTACCTACTATACAGTTACAAGGTGGCTTTTAATGAGATAGTTGGGTACTACTGAGTATTTGTTTAGCTTTATCTCCAATCCCACTGCCCACACAGACCATGATTATCCATAAAGTACTGACTGCAGTGCATACACAGTATAATGAAACTTTGCAAGTCAACTTTATTAATCAGATGTTGGAATCAAATATACCCAAAGTAAATTACAAACAAAAGAGGCACATCAGCAATGGCAGGTTGATATAAAATTTTCACAAAAGAGTTGAAAATGAAATGGTAATGCTCAAATCACAAAACAAAAGGAGAGGAGTTCTCTACCTGTGGTACTCCAGAGGTTTCTGAACTACAACTCCCATCATCCCCACTACAGTTTATTGTGGCTGGGGAGGATGAGAGTTGCAATTCAGAAACATCTGGAGTACCACAGGAATCCCTGCCATAGAATGAAAACTATTAAAAACAGGGTAAAAGCCAAGACAGTAGATAAACAACACGAGGGGATGGGGGGGGGGGACATGTTCTCAAAATCTGCTTAAACAAATGTATTAAACATCTTTTAAAAGATGTAGGAACATCTGAAGCTACAGGACTCTGACTGGCAGTAGCTTTCAGTCTCAGAGAGAGCCTTTCCGGCCTTCTTCTTCCTGAAATCCTTTAAATTTGAGTCGGCAGAAATGATAAATACATGTTGCTGATGAGGGCCTGTTTTTGGACTATGCTGGACTATGGAAGCTCATACTGAAAAGGAACAATGGACTAGAATAGGAACCTAATGAAAAGAATTAAAGGGGAAGAGCTAACATCTTGCAGTGTACTATGACGGAATCTAGCAGAGAAGCCATACTCAGGTTAACTTTGCTTGAAAGGAGAAATTGCCTCCGGGCAAGAGTGAAGCACAGATTGGTACCATTTTTAATTTATTATTTATTATTCTAATATATTTATTTATTCGATTTCTATATTGCCCTTCCAAAAATGGCTCAGGGCAGTTTACACAGAGAAATAATAAATAAATAAGATGGCTCCCTGTCCCCAAAGGGCTCACAATCTAAAAAGAAACGTAAGATATACACCAGTAGCAGTCACTGGAGGTACTGTGCTGGGGGTGGATAGGGCCAGTTACTCTCCCTCTGCTAAATAAAGAGAATCACCACTTTAGGTGCCTCTTTGCCAAGTTAGCAGGGGTTTAGCCAAAGAGTACTTGAAGATGAGGCCACTAATACTTCTCGGGGTCACAAGTCTTGGAATGTATGGGGGGAGAGGACTAGAAGACCCATTCCACTTGCCCCTTGTCAAGTAGGTATATGGTACCTGGTACCTTACTGATGGATGAAGAAGAAGAATCACAAGACCTAACAAGTCTTGTCAAAAGTGGGGGATTGGCTTTTTTGGTGGGATCCAGGTGGCCAGATCAACACAGAATATTAGATTTCTAACTACTATGGAAATAGGGAATGCAAAGAGCCAATGAGAAGCCTGGGTGCAACAAGTGGAAATCAATCAGGGCCTAAGAAGACAAAGGGGAGAAGTTTGGTTTTTTTTTAATATAAAAATGTAAAATCAGCAGGAAAACAGGGATTCCCCCCCAGCTTTGTTCCCTTACATTTTACCTTTTCCTTCTTGCACATTTCTCATTTCTCTCCCTCTCTCCAAGATGCAATAGCAATAGCACTTACATTTATATACCGCTCTATAGCCGGAGCTCTCTAAGCGGTTTACAATGATTTTTAGCATATTGCCCCCAACATTCTGGGTACTCATTTTACCGACCTCGGAAGGATGGAAGGCTGAGTCAACCTTGAGCCCCTGGTCAGGATCAAACTTGTAACCTTCTGGTTACAGGGTAGCAGTTTTACCACTTCGCCACCAGGGGCTCTTTATTGCCATTTCTTTCAGAAAATACCCCCACTTCCCTTCACAACCATCATTCTTATTAAATCTCAAGTCTTCTGATTTCTTTTGGAGAATCCTGAAAACAACCCAAGCTGCCATAAGAGTAAATATTAGAGATGTGCACAGAACCGGTTCCGTGCACTCCCAGGAGTTGAGGGGGGCTCCTTTAAGGAGCGGGAAGGGTGCTCCATACCACCCTCCAGGCATGTCTCTCCTGCCGTTGCTATGGTTAGAAATGGGTCCTCGCATGACATGCGCATGCACACCGAGCAATTCTGGTCTGATGCACGCTAGGGTGGCAAGGAAGTGCGCTGCTGGCCCATGGGACCGTTTTTAACCACAGTGCCGGCATGGGAATCGTGGCCAGTAAGGTGGTAAGAGCACTCTTCCCGCTCCTTAAAGTCCTACACATCCGGCCTTCGAACTGTTTCGAAGGCCGGTTTCTGAACCTGTTTGATGTTCTAGGGATAGAATGCTGAATCAGTTCATGCACATCCCTAGTAAATATTATTTATCTTGGGGGTATAGGTTAAGGATCTTAGTTTCATTTGGTATGTAAAAGGGTTAGGGGACATCACTATTAATTGTAACTTTACATGCCACACCTTTTATGCTTCTTAGGATGTTATACTTTGCTCATGCTTGTATTTTATGTATCTTTTCCCACACATTTATCATTTTATGTACCTCTTGCTACACATTTACCATTCTATATGCCTTAAGTCTGTGAATAAAACTTTGAAGTTTAAAAGGTATGGTCATTGAGCTTGGGGTCTGAACATACAAATTAAAAGAGGAAAGAACCTTGCACACCATACAAAAACAACTTGGAATCTTATAAAAAGTATCTCTTGTCATATATTTTAAACAAACTACAAAGATGAGAATGTTACCTCCTGATATTAGATCTCAAACTAGACCCAGCAAAATGTTCCATATTATTATGCTGTGTGATCTGTGGCAACATAATTCTTCAGACAAACTCCAAAACAGCCTTGTATAAAATACCTCTGGGTAAAAAAGCCAACACATTCTAATGCTGCTTAATGACAATAAGAGACATGGGTGGTTCTACTACTTTCAGAATGCAGTCGCTTGATAACAATTCCTTAATTGTATCAAGAACCTCAAGCTCACAGATGGGAGATGTCTGAACAAAAATCTGTTTGATACAGCAAGGATACACATAACTCCATGAATGCAATGCAGCTAAAATCTGAAGGTACATGAATCTAGAGTGCAGAAAGTTCTTCTGTTTTAATTATTTTTACACTCATATCCCATTCTTCCCCCACAGAGCCCAGAGCAGTATGCATGGTCAATTTTTTTCTCACAACAACCCTGTGAGGTCGGTTAGGCTGAGAGATCAGTGACTGGCCCAGAGTCAACCCGTGAGTCTCATGGATGAACGAGGATTTGAACTCCGTCTCTCTGGTCCTACTCCAACACTGTGCCACTACATTATATGGGAGATAAATTCCCATAAAGGGGGAGGATGGGGGGTGGGGAGCAGAGCAGGTCGAAATGGTCAACAATAATGAAATAAACCCTTGGGTTGTGCCGGGTGGGACGTGGGGTGGGGTGGGGTCAGAGTAAGCTTCACTTACAAATTGGTGCTGTTTGGATTGGTCTCTGGATCTGCTCCTCTGTTGGACTGCAACTAGGGCTGTTGTGTTGTCTTTCTGTCTGTCCCCACCCCATAGCCCAGCGAACAGGGGCAAAGTAAAAGCCTGTCAGTTTACATTACATGCATTCATTTCTTTGATCTGACTTGAACATGCTTCATCACCAGGAGATAAAGAAGACGATCTTCTATCTTTGGTACTTTCATCTCACAACTGAAAACATGCATTAGCAGTGTAGCACCTATTACGTAAAGGATGAAGGAGCCCAAACTGAAGGCAACTGGCTTCTGTTGTGGGATTACAAACACAACGGATATTTATGTAACGCTTTCCAACAAAAGTTCCCTAAGCAGTATACATAGCTGTAAATAAATAAATAATGCCCCCGCCCCCATCCCTAAAGGCCTCACAATCCTAAAAAAAGAAACATAGTCTTAGGTTTCATAGGAACATAGTATTATCCCCCAGTGGTGTATCGGGGGGAAACGGCACCCAGGGCCAGCCGCCGCCGCCACCACTCCGCGGGCGACCCACCGCCAAATTGCCACCCGCATGCCCGCCGCCACACTCGGCGGGCGATCCAGGGGGGGCGGCGGGGGGGAAGCCACTTTTTGGCGCCCCCCCCCACATGACCTGGCGGGGTGGCACCCGGGGCACATGCCCCCCTGCCCCCCCTATAGTTACGCCACTGTTATCCCCAGCAACAGCCACTGGAAGGATGCTGTGCTTGGGATGGATAGGGCCAGTTGCTCTCCCCCTGCTAAATAAAGAGAATCACCACTTTTAAAAGGTGCCTCTGTGCTCAGTTAGCAGGGGACAAACGTCCCTTCTTAAAGATGCCCAGGGGCTCCATGGCAAGGCAGCAATTGCAGCCATGAGCCAAGGAGGGAAGAAGGGTTAAAACATCTGTTGCCTTCGGCAGGAGATTGGTTGCCATGGGAATGTGAAAACTGGAAGAGGCCACTTACCCTTTTGATCTTTTACATAAAGGGTGTGCAGCAGTGTTGCCTCTAACAGGGATCCCCAGATGTTGTGGACTACCACTCCCATAATCCCCAGGCAAAGGCCATTGCAGCTGGGGATGCTGGGAGCTGTAGTAAACAACATCTGGGAATCCCTGTTAGAGGAAACAGTGGTGTGAAGCCCAGAAAGGCAGTTCTCCTCTCCCCAGTGGTGGCAGAACAGTGCTCTCTAGGGTTCTTATGTTCTTACACCCTGATGATGGGTGTAGTTTCCTGAGGCACCATCTCATCCTCCTCAGTGAGGTATGTTTCAGTTGGAGCAGCTTGATTTCAAACTGTTATCATAGGCAGGTGTATGCCGTTTGAGGCAATGAACATAGGAAGCTGCCATATATACTGAGTCAGACCATAGGTCCATCTAGCTCAGTATTGTCTGTCTTCACAGACTGGCGGCAGCGTCTCCAAGGTTGCAGGGAGGAATCTCTCTCTACCCTATCTTGGATAGGGTTGATAACGTACTGTATGCTTTGGTAGTTTGTTGGTTCAATTAAAAAATCTTGTCCTATTTAAAAAATAAATATTGTCCTATCTTGGAGATGCCACCAGGGAGGTGACTTTAAACCTTCTGCTCTTCCCAGAGCAGTAGCTCCATCCCTTGAGGGGAATCTCTTGCAGTGCTCACACTTCTAGTCCCCCATTCATATGCAACCAGGGTGGACCCTGCTTAGCTAAGGGGACAAGTCATGCTTGTTACCACAAGACCAGCTGGCTACCTATCCACTGAAATACTTAACCATCAAAACAGCATTTCTTCTGGCAAATTCCTCAGCTCGAGGAGTGCTGGAGCTCGGAGCGCTTAGGTCAGATCCTCTGTTCATATCCTTCAAACAGGATAAAGTCCTCCTGAGCCTGGATGCTCAATACTTATCCAAAGTGGTGTCCCAGTACACGTCTCTCTGGACATCTGCCTTCTGGTGTTCTTTCCTTTGCCTTCTTCAAATCTTGGCATACACTGGAGGTAAGGCAGGTGCTGTCCTTTTACCTTCACTGCACACGCAACAGAGGGAAGCAAGTCTCCTCATGAAGACTGTCAGCCTGGATCAGGTCAGCCATCAAGCAGGCGTACACCCTTGCTAAGAAACACACACCCACACACACCCACACACCATTAGAGCTCACTCTACAAGGGCGAAGGCAAATTCCACTGCCTACCTCCATTGGATCCCATTAGAGGATATCTGCAGGGCCGCTATGTGGAAGGGGCCTCTATCCTTCATCCGCCACTATGCCCTGGGAACCAGATCAAGAGCCCACTCACACTTCCGGAGCAGCAACCCTCTGCACAGTGTTTCAATAGATGCCCGCCTCTCCTGCCATCCTGGTGAGAAGCTTAGTAATCTCCTAAGAAGAAGAAGAATAGGACCATTAACAAGAAAGTCAGGTTGCTTACTTGTAAAAGGTATGGAGGCTGCAAATCCTGCCTTCCCCAGCACTAGGGGGAGTTTTAGCACAGAGTCACTCACTGGTGCAAGAGACCCTGCAAGGGACAGCTCTGCTTAGGAGGGAATCTTATATTAGCGCCACCAGGTGGGAACTGATCTGTAGTCTTCACTCCAGATTCTGTAATACAGCTCTCCATTTAGGAAACAGGAAGGATAGAGTAACAAACTGCTCCAGGATCACGATGAGGTCCAAAATCTGATTTTCTGAGTGTGGTTCTGGCAAAATCAGGACCCAGAAGGAGTCAAGCAAAAGCCATATGTTTGTTGTTTCATGGGATGCTTCCGTAAAAGACTCAGAGAGGTCCCTGTTGCTTGGTGTTCTGTGGGTAAAGGAACAGAAAAAGATGGGGAAAAGACCTTTGGGAGATGGGGTAGTGGTGTACCTGCAGAACAAATGTGCCTTCCTCTTATTCAGCCTTGTAAACACCTTTAAATCTCTAGGGCAAGGCATTAAGTGGCTAGCTCTCTCCTTGATTTCTCTAGAGGATTCAATTTATTTTAAGTATTTACATTCTGCTTTTCAGACAAATCTCCCAAAGCTGATTACATTTTAGAAATTGAACAAAGAATGACACTAAAAGAAACACATTTATATGTTGTGTGCTTTTGGCTTTGTCTCTCTCCTCTCTGGAGATCGAGATGGTCCTTGATTGCTCTATGGTGGCAGCTGGGGGAGGGAACGGGCCATGCAGGGCTACACAACTTCAGCCCCCCTGCAGAAGCTGAACTACAACTCTCATAATCCCTCACTATTGGCCACTGCAGCTGGGGGTGATGGGAGCTGTAGTACCAAAAACCTTTGGAGAGGCTAACTTCTGCAGCCCTGCTTTAGGGCAAGGCATCAAGTGGCTAGTCCTCATTGGTTTCTGGTGGCCCTCCATTGAAAGCAGGGACAGGGGACCTTGCCTCTCCAGCTGTTGTTGATCTGCAGCTGCCATCAACTATTTATCGTGGCAGGAGATGATGGGAATTGTAGTAGCTCAACTCAAGTAAGTTGTCATTGGAGAGCCGAGGTTGCCTGCCTGGGAACTAAGGGTTAAAGCGAACGAAGCTCGATCCTAGAGGAGCAAATAGGAAGAAAGGCATGCGGGGCGGGGGGGGGACTTCCTCTTTCCTGCTCTCCCTCTGCGAAGCGGTCAGGGGTGCTGTTGCGGGGGCTCCTCCAGGGTCCTCCCCCTGCAAGATCTGGTGAGTTTTGAATGCAATCCCACCCGGCATGGCTCCCCGCTTCAGACTTCCTACCTGGGCTCGTGCAGGGGAAGCGAGAGAGAGAAAGCGGGAGCTGGAGGCTGGAGCCCGCCCCTGCTACAGTCAGGTCTCTGGGAGCAAGGCGGCGGGGTTAGGAAGAGAGAGAACTGCCTTCTACCCACCGAGTCAGACCCTCGGTCCATCTAGCTCAGTAGACGCAGACTGAAATCCTGTGCCTTTTTGCGGAGGCGGGGGAGCGCTTTTCTCTCCAAACTCTCCCAGTTTATAAATATACTTAAGTTACCACAGTTGTAGACTTTATGCAGTCAAATCTGCATTTTGAATTGTGCGCAAAGCCAGAGTGAATGGTTTAAACAAACTTCTCTACATATTTCTTTCTCTCCGTCATCTTCTCTTCACTTTCCTGGCCTGTTCGGGTAGTGGAAGGACCCTGCCAGTGGATTCTCAGCCGTCTCTTCTTTCTGTTGGAGGCTAAGAGACTCCATTACCACCAGATCTGGTAGGGGGGCTGGCTGAAGGAGGAGAGTGGAGGACGGACAGATACTTGTGTTCCTGGCAAAGTCGCCTGGTCCTGAAAGAGTCTCTCCTTCCTTTGCCTTCTGTCAAAGCTGCCGGCTGGGAAAGCTTTGAAGGCCACTCCTGATGGCTTGAATCTTGCTAACTGGGCAGGGAGGCAACTCTGAGAATGTTCAGATATTTAGCAGGGAGGGAGCATGTATGCCTCTTCATCCCAGGAGAGGGTCTTTTCCAGTGGCTGATGCCAGTATCTACACTGTGTCTTTTTGTAAAACTTGGCGCTCCTTCGGGACAGGGAGCCATCCCTCCCCACTTTCTTTTGCTATATAAACCAACCATTTTTGTTGAAAAGAGGAATTTAAAGATAATAACCATTCAGGGGGAAATCCTTCACCCTTCTCAAGCCACCTTACCTTAAGGATCCTTCTGGATTGTGTAGAGAAGATCATGTGATCTCATTGTGTGCTCTCAAGGGTGGAAATGTTTTCTTTTTCTTTCAGGGTGACTTTTGAGGCTGCTCATTTCACTGAGGAGGAGTGGGCTGTGCTGAATCTAGATCCAAGTTCAAATGCCCCACAATGATGACACTCATGGTGTGGCTTCAGACAACTCAGCTGAAGCCATTTCCCCGCCCTGGTACATTCTAAGTGGATTGTGTCTTGTGGATTGTGTCTCCCTCTCACAATCTATTATTTATTTATTTATGTATTAGAATCTAGTGGCTAGAACAGCTTCTTAGGTACTGTTGCATAGTTATAGAATTGCAACTTTGGTCTATTTCATTTATAGCCTGCTTTCCAAAGCGATGGCGACTTATGAAATCACCATTTTCTTTTTTAAACAATTATCTCCCACTCTTCCTCCAAGGAGCCTAGAGTGGAGTACATGGTTATGTTTATCCCCGTAACAACCCTGTGGGGTAGGTTAGGCTGAGAGCTAAGTGACTGTCCCAGAGTCATCCAGTGAGGTTCATGGCTGAACGGAGATTTGAACTCTGTCCGAATCCCACTCTGTAGCCACTTTACCATGTTTCTTTGTGTCTTCTGTAACACTTAGAAAGCGCTAAGTCCTTTGGTTTGCAACTCCAGATATTTCTGGTCTCAGTCCCACACTAATTCTTGTGCCCGTACCCAGTGGGGCTTGTTCTTTCCAGTAGCTATGCATAGAACTGAAGGAGGCATCCTGAGAACTGGGCATACCCAGAATTGAGATATATGTTCAACCAATGAAAGCCAGCAGCATTTCTATTCAGAAGTTGACTGGGCAGGTCTGCTCTGTCTATAAACTCCATACTTAGTTTAGCTGGATTTTTATACCTTTTGGACAAATTCATGGAGAAGCAGAGGGCTATCACAAGATATTTGGTGTGAAAAATTCTGAGTACCAATAGTAACTCTAAGTAAAATTAAGAAACTGTTCAATTGTAACTATAAATGCTTATGTTATGAGTCATATGCCACTTTGAGGTCTTCTCATTTTTACCTCAGCCTAATGCACACAGGTCTTCTGAGGATAAACACGAGGTACCCCATTCTGAACAAATTTAAACACCTCGATACCGTACACAATGTGAACACTAATGCAGATCCTTTCTTTAAAAGTTTAAATTAACATTCAGCTTCACTTTCTTAATGTAAGTTCTGATTGTAGAAACAAGTCAAAAGCGTACTTGAGGTTTGCTTGGTTTCAACAAGTCTCAAGGGTTTCCTGTCTGTGTCAGAGAGGAAAGCTGGGCCCTGCTGATTTGGAAATGTCACAGATATATATAATAATAAGTTTATTTTATTAAAAGATATAAATCTTTTATATATATCTCTGTGAGATATAAGTTGGGGCCTGTCTATGGGGACCATTAAATCCAAGTAATTCACACCAGACAAGGCGGCCTTGGAGCTGGTGTTGAAATTGCCCAGTATAACTAGCCTGGGGTGTTAACACAGTCCTTGCACTCACTGAGTACAAGGCTCTAGTTTCTATGACTAGCAACTCCCTTCAGTTTGTTTAGCAAAAGTTGCAAGCAAGGCTTCAGCTGCCTTGAACAGCCTTTCAGGGATTGACTTGGGCCCTACCTCAGGATAACCTGTGTCCAAGTGATGTCTAAGAACATAAGAAGAGCCCTGCTGGATAAGGCCCATCTAATCCAGCATCCTATTTCACACAGTGGTCCACCAGATGCCACTGGAACTGGAAGCCAGCCACAGGCAGGAGTTTAGGGTGTCCCCTCTCTCCTGCTGTTACTCCCCTGCAACTGGTACTTGGAGGCATCCTGCCTTTGAGGCTGGAGGTGGCCAATAGCCCTCCAACTAAGTTAGAATAGGAGAAGTATGTCTCCCTGAAGAAAGTTGGAGACTCAACAAACTGATTTTTTCTACTCCTGGAGTAAGCCATGAGAAGCTGGAAGGCTAGGCTAGCTACTGTCTTCCCCATCTCTTGGTTTTGGGGTAGTCAACCTCTCTTTCTCCCGTCTCTCCTCTTAAGCCCAGGCCCTTACCGCTTTGTACAAATACACCACCCTTTTGTTTGGGAATTGCTGGCCTGTGCCTAATTCACCTAATTCTAAAATTCCCCATGACATAGTTTCTCGGGCTCATGGCTGTAAAGAAGGGGGTCGCCCTAGAGTTAGCATCCAACCCTGTCAGGAGCACCATTTCATGGGAGACTCAACACCACTCTGTGGCAACCCTCTGTTAGCTCAGGGAGGAAGGTTGTGAGGGACCAAGTGTGCAAGAAATACAAACACGAATACAAACTGGGGAGATTCCCAAGGGGGTGGTTAATAGGAACATAGGAAGCTGCCATATATTGAGTCAGACCATTGGTCTATCTGGCTCAGTACTGTCTTCAAAGACTAGCAGCAGCTTCTCCAAGGTTGCAGGAAGGAATCTCTCCCATCCCTATTTTGGAGAAGCCAAGGAGGGAACTTGAAACGTCTGCTCTTCCCAGAAGGACTCCATCCCCTGCGGGCAATTTCGTACAGTGCTTACACTTCTAGTCTCCCATTCATATGCAGCCAGGGTGGACCCTGCTTAGCTAAGGGGACAAGTCATGCCTGCTACCACAAGACCAGCACAGGAGTCAGTGTTTAACATAATCTGAAGGGAAAGTCTTCAACCGACTGTATATTGTTCAGGTTAACAGAAGAAGAAAAGGAAGCGTAGTTTTGCTGTGAGGGGGACAGTTTGCAGTAAAACAAGATGAAATCCTGGTTGTGATCCACCCTCACATTGAACCTGGGTTGCTGCTGGCTTGAGAGCCTGCCGTATCACCCTGTATCTCAGTAAAACAGGGCAGGTTGGCTTTGTTGTTCTTTCATGGTCAGAACAGTAACGAAGGGCTCTTAATTGATACAAGGCTTCTTTTTTCTATCGCCCTCCTGATCAAAACTCTGACATGACTGAGAGTCGCGGAAGGAAATCAGGGAGGCATCAAAGAGAGACAGAGCTGTAATAATGGGCGACTTCAGTGATCCATGACTAGACTGGGTAAATTCACAGCCAAGTAATGAAAAAGAGGCCAAATTTCTAGATACGCTGCATGATTGTGCCCTAGAAGGGTTGGTCATGGAACCAACCAGAGAGGAGGCAACCTTGGATGGTGCACAGGACCTGGTGCGAGATGTCAGTGTCATGGAACCTGTAGGGAATAGTGACCATAGTGTGATCAAATTCAACATACTGTACATGTGGGGAGAGAATCACCAAGGAAGTCTAACACAGACATGTGGAACTTCAGAAGAGGAAGCTTCTCTTAACTGAAGAGTTTGGCAAACAGAAAAATGAAACAGAAAATCAGCGAAATTGACTCACTCCAGAATGCATGGAGTTTATTTAAAACCACAATAGTAGAAGCCCCATCTTATATATTGGGTAGTGGGGATTCCATATGCAGATAGGGGGGAGGAGGCCTGTGATGGTTCTCGTTCTCCCTCCCTCCCTCTCTCTCCCTCTCTCTCCCTCTCTCTCTCTCTCTCTCTCTCTCTCTCTCTCTCTCTCTCTCACACACACACACACACACACACACACACACACACACGATAGTGGGCAGGGGTCTGCGAAGAGAGGGGTTGTGAGGGAGGAAAGAGTGCCCGTTCAGGAGAAGGAGGCTGCCATTGTATGAATTAGATGAGGAAGCCAGATGAACAAGATCTGTTAACTCAGAGAAGGAGGGGGGAGGAGGAGAGAAAGAAAGAAAGAAAGAAGGGAGGGGAAGAAAGTCAGGAAGAGTGAGTGGAGGAGAGAGAAAGAAAGAAAAAGAAGGGAGGGGAAGAGAGAAAGAAGGAAGGGTGAGGGATAGGCCCAAGCTTGTTAGTGGCCTGATGGGAATGAGCAGCCATAGTGGTGCCTATTGGCAGCAAGGAAGGGCCAGGTCAACCACTGCTGCTGTTTCGGGCTACCAAGGCCATTGGCAGAGGCAGGCAGGCAGGCAAGGGACGGGTGTAGGCCTGTCAGCGGCCTGAGGGGAATGAGCGGCCATGGCGGTTGCCAGTGTTTCCTCTAACAGGGATTCCCAGATGTTGTTGACTACAACTCCCCTAACCCCCAAGCAAAAGCCATTGCAGCTGGGAATTCTGGGAGTTGTAGTCAACAACATCTGGGAATCCCTGTAAGAGGGAACACTGGTAGTGGCGATAGCAAGGAAGGGCCCAGTCAATCACTGCTGCTGCTGCTCCTGTGGGGAAGAGCAGGAGTGGGGCCTGGGTGGGGATGGGGGGAAGTCTCTGGGGATTGGGGGCTGCAGCTTGGCCATTAGGTGCCAGCAATGCTGCAGCCATGGCCAGGAGGGTGAGGGTGAGGGAGTAAAGGAATGGAGGAGTGACCAAGAGGGGTGAGGGGAATGGAAGCAACCAGATGGAGGAGGAGGAGCAAGAGTGCAGCTCAGGTGAGGGTGGAGAGATCTGTGAGGTGAGGGGGGCTGTGGCAGGGGGTGAGGGGAGCAATAAAGTATTAGTGGGCAGATACTCTGTGTGGGATAAGGTAGTTAGAATGTAAAATATTGTCTACCAAAAAGGAGGAAAGGTACCACCAAGTCCAGAAGGATGCCAGCATGGCTAGCAAGTAAAGTCAAGGAAGCTGTAAAGGTGAAGAAGACTTCCTTCAGAGATTGGAAGGCCTGGCAAAAGAAATGCAAAGAGACAATAAGGGAAGTGAAAAGAGTATGAGGAACATTTAACTAAAAGCAGCAAGGGGAATAACAAAAACTTCTTTAAATAAATATGAAGCAGGAAACCTGCCAGGGAAGCGGTTGGTCAGTTAGATGATGAGGGAGTGAAAGGGATTATTAAGGAAGATATGGAGACCGTAGAAGAAGCTAAACAAGTTCTTTGCATTTGTCTTCATGGTAGAGGATATTGAGCATATACCTGTGCCTGAACCAAGCTTCCCAGGGACAGAGGCTAAAGAACTGGAAAGAGATGACGTAGTAAACTGTCTGGAAAAATTAAGAATTAACAAATCGCCAGGGCCAGATGGCATCCATCTGAGAGTCCTTAAAGAGCTGAAATGTGAAATTGCCGACCTCTTGCAAAAATATGACTTATCCCTACATTCAGGCTCTGTACCAGAGGACTGGAAAGTAACCAATGTAATATACCAGTTTTCAAAAAGGAATCCAGGTAGAATCCGGGAAATTACAGGCTACCTAGCTTAACATATGGGCTGGGCAAATTGATGGAAAGCATTCTCAAGGATAAAATTGTTAAGCATATAGAATGGGCACTGCTGAAGGAGAACCAGCATGGCTTCTGAAAAGATAAATCTTGCCTCACTGACCTTTTGGAGTTCTTTAAGAGTGTCTACAGGCATGTGGATAAAGGTGATCCTGGTGACATAGTATACTTGGACTTTCAAAAAGCTTTTGACAAAATTCCTCATCAAAAACTGGAGAAAACGTAGCAGTCATGGGATAAGGGCATAGGTTCGTGTGTAGACTGGTAACTGGTTGAAGGGCAGGAAACAGAGGGTAAGTATAAATGGACAGTTTTCACAAGGGAGGGAAGTAAGAAGTGGGGTCCCCCAGGGATATGTACTGGGACCAGTGCTCTTTAACTTGTTCATAAATGATCTGGAAGTTGGGGTAAGCAGCGAAGTGGCCAAATTTGCAGATGACACTAAACTATTTAGGTTAGTGAAATCCAAAACAGATTAACAGGAGCTCCAAAGGGATCTCTCCAAATTGGGGGAGTGGGTGACAAAATGGCAAATGTGCTTCAATGTAAGCAAGTATAAAGTGATGCATATTGGGGCAAGAAAACCCCATTTTCACATATATGCTGATGGAATCTGAGCTCTCAGTGACTGACTAGTGGACAGATCTTGGGGTTGTGGCAGACAGCTCATTGAAAGTGTCAACACAATGTGTAGCAGCTGTGAAAAGGCCAATGCCATTCTTGGAATAATTAGGAGGGAGAGTGAAAATAAAACGGCTAATATCTTAATGCCCTTATACAAGTCTATGGTATGTCCACATCTGAAGTACTGTGTACTGGTTCTGGTCAGCATACCTTAAATACATGGCTGCTCAAGTTCGGCCCTGCTGAAGAAGTTGGCCTATAACTCCCATAATCCTTGGCTATTGGCTGCAGTGGCAGGGGATTATGGGAGTTCTAGTCCAAACACAGCTGGGGAGCCGAAGTTGAGCTGGCCTGCTTAAAAAGGACATTCTGGAACTGGTGCAGAAGAGGGCTCCCAAGATTATCAGCTGCCTACAGCACCTTCCTTATGAGGGAAGACTACAACACCTGGGGTTTTTCAGTTTAGGGGAAAAAACCTGAGGGGAGACATGACAGAGGTCTATAAAATTATGCATGGTCTGGAGAGATATAAAATTTTCTCCCTAGTAACATTAGAACCAAAGGCCATCCCATGAAACTGATGACCAAGAAATGTAGGACAAAAGGAACTACTTTTTAATGCAGCAAATAATTAACCTATGGAATTCTCTGCCACAATATATGGTCACAGTCAACAGCGTGGATGGCTTTAAGAAGAGCTTAGATAAATTCATGGAGGGCAAGTGTATAAAGGGCTACAGTTGCAGGGGAGCAATAGTAGGAAAGAGGAATGCCCTCAGCGATCTTGTCTGTGGGCTTCTCAGAGGCATCTGGTGGGCCACTGTGTGAAACAGGGTGTTTGGCCTGATCCAGCCAGGCTTTTCTTATGTTCTATCCCATGACCAGTTTTCTCTCTTGATTCCAGCAGCTGATATGTGGGACAGCGAGAATGAGGAAAAGCCCCATGGAGGATTGTTTAGAGTTGATGGATGGGAAAAGAGGGTACAGCAGAGAATGAAAACAGAAGCAAAACAGAATACAAGGCATGGTTCTTCTTCTCAGCATAGTGAGGTTTTTGAAAACAAAATCCAAGAAGAAGTGGAGAAAGAGTGAGAGAGAAACCTGTATCCTGAGAGTGGGAAAAGCTTCTGTTCAGAACCAAATATCCATCCTCATTGTGAAATGTGCACTAGAGAGAACCCATATCAATGTTTGGAGTGTGGAAAGAGCTTCAGCCAAGCTTCACACCTTATCTTGCATCAAAGTATTCATACAGGGGGGGAACCATATAAATGTCTGGAGTGTGGAGTGAGCTTCAGTGTGAGCACGTCATTTACCACCCATCAAAGAATTCACACTGGAGAAAAACCGTATGAATGCTTGGAATGCAAAAAGTGCTTCAGCCAAGTGAACAGCCTCATAGTACATCAAAGAACCCACAGTGGAGAGAAACCATATGAATGCATGGAATGTGGAAAGAGCTTCAGTACGAGTGGAAGCCTTAGAACACATCAGAGAATTCATACAGGGGAGAAACCACATAAATGCTTGGAGTGTGGAAAGAGCTTCAGCCAAGCTTCACACCTTATCTTGCATCGAAGAATTCATACAGGGGAGAAACCACATAAATGCTTGGAGTGTGGAAAGAGCTTCAGTGTAAGTGGAAACCTCAGTACACATCAGAGAATTCATAGAGGGGAGAAACCACATAAATGCTTGGAGTGTGGAAAGAGCTTCAGCCAAGCTTCACATCTTACTTTGCATCAAAGAATTCATACAGGGGAGAAACCATATAAATGCATGGAGTGTGGAAAGAGTTTCAGCCAACCTTCACATCTTACCTTACATCAAAGAATTCATACAGGGGAGAAACCACATAAATGTTTGGAGTGTGGAAGGAGCTTCAGTGACGGTGGATCATTTGTCATCCATCAAAGAACCCACACTGGAGAGAAACCATATGAATGCCTGGAATGTGGAAAGAGCTTCAGTGCAAGTGGAAGCCTTAGAACACATCAGATAATTCATACTGGGGAGAAACCATATAAATGCTTGGAGTGTGGAAAGAGCTTCAGCCAAGCTTCACAGCTTATGTTGCATCAAAGAATCCATTCAGGGGAGAAACCATATAAATGCTTGGAGTGTGGAAAGAGCTTCAGCCAAGCTTCACACCTTACTGTGCATCAAAGAATCCACACTGGAGAGAAACCATATGATTGCTTGGAGTGTGGAAGGAGCTTCAGCCGAGCTTCACACCTAACTGTGCATCAAAGAATCCACACTGGAGAGAAACCATATGAATGTTTGGAGTGTGGAAAGCGCTTCAGCCGAGCTTCACACCTTACTTTGCATCAAAGAATCCACACTGGAGAAAAACCACATGAATGCTTGGAGTGTGGAAAGAGCTTCAGCCAGGCTTCACACCTTACTGTGCATCAAAGAATCCACACTGGAGAGAAACCGTATGAATGCTTAGAGTGTGGAAAGACTTTCAGCCAAGCTGTACAGATTACTTTGCATCAAAGAATCCACACTGGAGAGAAACCATATGAATGTTTCGAGTGTGGAAAGAGTTTCAACCAAGCTTCACACCACACTGGAGAGAAACCACATGAATGCTTGGCATGTGGAAAGAGCTTCAACCAGGCTTCACACCTTACTGTGCATCAAAGAATCCACACTGGAGAGCAACCATATGAACTAGCTTAACCCATGCAGAGCATCTGCACACTAGTACTTGACTGCTCCCCTCATCCCTTCCATAGCCCCCCTCACCTCAGAGATCTCTCCACCCTCACCTGAGCCACACGCCTGCTCCTCCATCCCATAGCTTCCACCCCCCTCACCCCTCTAGGTTGCGGCTGCAGCATTGCTGGCACTATTAGCCAAGCTGCAGCCCCCTATACTGAGACCTTCCCATCCTCACCCGAGCCCTGCTCCTTCTCCTCCCAACAGGAGCAGCAGCAGCAGTTGATTGGCCCTTCCTCGCTGCCGCCACCACCACGACTGCTCGTTTCCCTCAGGCTGCTGACAGGCCTAGGCCTGTCCCTCACCCTTCCTTCTTTCTTTCTTCCCCTCCATTTGTTTTTCTTTCTTTCTCTTTCTCTATCTCTCTCCCTTCCTGAGTTAGATCTTGTTCATCTTGTTTCCTCATTTAAGTCACACAATAGCAGCCTCTTTCTCTTGAAGGGGCTCTTTCCTCCCTCATGACCTCTCTCTTTGCAGACTCCTACCGACTATCCTTTTTATATATATAGATAGATTCCTCTCCTCTACAATTGAGAACATCTTCCGGCCAGCAGCAGTTGCATTCCGACTGTCCTTAACCATCACAGGCCTCCTCCTCCCTATCTGCATATGGAATCCCCACTGCCCAATCCCCACAGTACCACAGGCTCCTCCTCCCTATCTGCATATGGAATCCCCACTGCCCAATCCCCGCAGTACCACAGGCTCCTCCTCCCTATCTGCATATGGAATCCCCTCTGCCCAATCAGGTTCTTCTGCTCGTGAACTCTCACGAGAGCTGCCATACATGGGATTAGCCATGGGCATGCCTTAGAAAATTAGAGAGAGAGAGATGCTTTAAATGCAAAAAGGGCTTCAGCTGTGCTGTCAGGTTCACAGAACATCAAAGAACCCACAGTGGAGAGAAATCACATAAATGCTTGGAGTGTAGAAAGAGCTTCAGTGATGGTGGAAACTTTACTACAAATCAAGGAACCCACACTAGAGATAAACCATATAAATGTTTGTAGTATGGAAAGAGCTTCAGTGTGAACAGAACATTTACCATCCATCAAAGAACCCACACTGGATAGAAACCGTATGAATGCTTGGAGTGCAAAAAAAAGTGCTTCAGCCAAGCTGTCAGGTTCACAGTGCATCAAAGAGCCCACAGTGGGGAGAAACCACATCAATACTTGAAGTGTACTGGAAGATGAGGCAGCTAATACTTCTTGGGGTCACAGATCTTGGAATGTATTTGGGGAGAAGACTGGAAGACCCATTCCACTTGCACCTTGTCAAGCTGGTATGTACTACCTGGTACTTTACCAAGAGATGAAGAAGAAGAATTACAAGGCCTAACAAGTCCTGTCAAAAGTGGGGGATTGGCTATTTTGATGGGATCCAGGTAGCCAGATCAACACAAAATATTAGATTTCTAACTACTATGGAAATAGGGAACGCAAAGAGCCAATGAGAAGCTTGGGTGCAATGAGTGGAAATCAATCAGGGCCTAAGAAGAAAAAATGGAGAAGTTTGGTTTTTGGAATATAAAAATGTAAAATCAGCAGGAAAACAGGGATTCCCCCCACCCTTTGTTCCCTTACATTTTACCTTTTCCTTCTTGCACATTTTTCCTTTGTTTCTCTTGGACCTTCTCTCTCTCTCTGTCTCTCTCTCTCTCTCTCTCTCCCCAAGATGCTGTTTCTTTCAGAAACCTTTCCCCCTCTTTCTTTCTCTCCTTCACAATGATCATTCTTACTAAGTCTCAAGTATTCTGAATTTATTTTATTTTATTGAGCAGCCTGAAAACAAGCTGTCAGAAGAGTAAATATGATTTATTTCAGAGGTATACGTTAAGGATCTTGGATCCATTTAATGTAGAAAAAGGTTAGGGGACATCACTTTTCATTCTAGCTTTACACGCCACACATTTTATGCTTCTTAGAATGTTATAGTTTGCTCACGATCGCATTTTATGTGTCTTTTTCACACATTTATTATTCTGTATGCCTTAAGTCTATGAATAAAAGGTATGGTCATTGAGTTTGGGGTGTGATCATACCAAGGCGGCAGCATGGGGGGTGGGGACAGCTGGGCCCAACTAGAAGTGCAGATGCTCTGCGCCCGGGTCCACTAGTTGTTTAATTCAAAGAGGAAAGAAGCTTGCACATCATACAAAAACAACTTGGAATTTTATAAAACTTTATCTCTTGTCATATATCTTAAATGAACTACATAGATGAGAGTTTTACATCCTGATATTAGATCTCAAACTCTACCTAGCAAAACATTCCATATTACTTAAGCTGTGTGATCTGTGGCAACATAATTCTTCAGACCCCCCCAAAAACCTTGTATAAAATACCTCTGGGTAAAAAACCCAACATATTCTAATGATGCTGCTTAATGACAATAAGAGACACGGGTGGCGCTACTGCTTTCAGAATGCAGCTATTTGATACAGATATGATAACAATTCTATAATTGTATCAAGAACCTCAAGCTCACAGACATGAGATGTCTGCACAAAAATCTGTTCGATAAAGCAATGATACATAACCCCATGAATGCTATGCAGCTGAAATCTGAAATCACATGACTCTATAATGCTGAAAGGACTTCTATTTTATTTTATATTTACATTTATATCCCACTCTTCCCCCAAAGAGCCCAGAGCAGTATGCATGGTCAAATTTCTTGTCACAACAACCCTGTGAAGTAGGTTAGGCTGAGAGATCAGTGATTGGCCCAGAGTCAACCTGTGAGTCTCATGGCTGAATGAGGATTTGAACTCTGTCTCTCTGGTCCTACTCCAATACTCTGCCACTACATCAAATGAAAGAGAGAAATTCCCATAGAGGAGGAGGATGGCGGGGGTGGGGGGAAGCAAAGCAGGTCTAAATGGTCAACAATAATGAGGAAATAAACCCATGGGTTGTGCCGGGTGGGGCGTGGGGTGGGGATCAGAGTAAGCTTCACTTACAAATTGGTGCTGTTTGGATTGGTCTCTAGATCTGCTCCTCTTTTGGACTGCAACTAGGGCTGTTGTGTTGTCTTTCTGTCTGTCCCCACCCCGTAGCCCAGGGAACAGGGGCAAAGTAAAAGCCTCAGGTTTACATTACATGCTTGCATTCTTTTCCTTGATCAGACTTGAACATGCTTCATCACCAGGATGTAAAGTAGGCAATCTTTTATCTTTGGTACTTTCATCTCACAACTGAAAACATGCATTAGCAGTGTTCCCTCTAACAGGGATTCCCAGATGTTGTGGATGACAACTCCCATAATCCCCAGCAAAAGGCCATTGCAGCTGGGGATGCTAGGAGCTATAGTGAACAACATCTGGGAATCTCTGTTAAGAGGGAACAGTGGTGTGAAGCCCAGAAAGGCAGTTCTCTCCCCAGTGGTGGCAGAACAGTGCTCTCTCAGGCTCTTACGTCCTTACACCCTGATAATGGGTGTCTTTTCTGAAGCACCATCTCATCCTCCTCAGCAAGGTAAATTTCAGCTTGAGCAGCTTGATTTCAAACTGTTATTGTAGGCAGATGTTTAAAGGAGGCAGATTGGCCGCCAGGCAGATTGGCCGTCATTGGGTAGATTGGCCGTCATTTGGCCAATCAGGCAGATTGGCCGTCATTGGCCGCCAGGCAGATTGGCCGTTTGAGCCAATGAGCTTTGGAAGCTGATATATAGTGAGGCGATTAGGGTTGCACGTTTTGTATTTTTTCTGTTTTGATTTGGACCAAATCTGAACCAACCTCATTTCGGATTTTGTCCAAACTGAGCCTTCCAAATCACCCCAGTTTCATTTTGTATCCGAAGTAATCTGAATCTGAATTAATTTGGATTTTAAAAATGGGTCACATGGCCAAAAGAGTGGGTGGGGGTTGTAGTGCCCAATGAGTGGAGCTACCAAAAAAAATTCAAAGGAATTGGGCAAACGGATGATTTTTGGTGAATTTTTGAAGTTTGCGCGTCTTTCAGATTTCCCCTATAGGGTATAATGGAGGTTTTAGGGAAAGTATAGGTTCACACGGTGGGGGTGGGGTGGGGATCGCCCAGAGAAGAGTGTGGTTGGTGGTAGTGCCCAGTTGGTGCAAGGAAGCAACCGCAATTTTTTCAGAGGAATTTAGCAAAGGGCTGATTTTTAAAGAATTAATGAAGTTATGCGTCTTTCAGATTTTCCTCATTGGATATAATGGAGGTTTCTGCAGTCCCATAACTCTACTTGGGGGGCACTGGGGTGGCCCAGAGCAAGTGGTGGTGTAGTGCCAATAGGGTGCCAACCACCCACATGGGTTGCCAACCCATGAAATACAGGGTTTTGTTGTTCTAGAGGTGTTCTGAGCGTAGATTCTCTGGTACCATATGAGAGTGGATTCATGGTTTTTCATTAAAAATCTGATTTGCTACCAGATAATCTAAACATCTCAGAAACAACAAAGCCCAGTACCCCAATGGGTTAGCAATCCAGGGGGGTAGTTGGCACCCTCTGTGCACTACACCACCACTTGCTCAGCATCACACCAATGCCCCCCCAGGTGGAGTTATGGGGCTGCTGAAACCACCATTATTCCCTATGGGGAAAACGCTTAAAGACACTCAAACTTCCCCAAATCACAAAAAACAACAACCCTTTGATCAATTCCTTTAAAATCTGAGTGGTGGCAGGCACCCCTTGGGGCACTTCCTCCCAACCTACTGTTTTGCCCCAGCAGACCTCTTTCTGCCCCAAATCTGCCCCAAAGACACACACTTAAAAACCAGCCCTTAGGCCAATTCCATGGGAGTCTGGATTGTGGCACCCCCTGGGGCACCTTCACCCAACCACCCACTCTTCTGCCCCAGTAGACCCCTTTCTGCCCCAAAGACACTCCAGCTTCAACAATTCCTAAGAAAGCAGCCCTTAGGCCAATTCCATGGGAGTCTGGGAGAAGCAGCAGGCTGGTCAGCGAGGCTAAGCAAGGGCATAAATCCTGGAGAATGGCAGCTCCCCTGGGAAAGTGGAGTCAATGGTGGAGGATAGGGGCAAAGGATGATGGAACAGGCAATGAATGGAGCTCTCTCTTCACCCACACATGCAGCAGAAAGGAGGAAATGGGGCCCTATATATCCCTGGTGCAGACTCAGTTCTCTCTTTCTGGAAATGGGAAATAGAGCTATCAATTCAATAAAGGCAGCTGAGTCTAAACTCCAACTAGTTTTCTTTCCAGTGCAAATCTGAAATTTAAAAATCTGTCAATCAGGATGTCTTCCTGTATCATGTTATCTCCCAAACTCTCCCCCTCCCAATATTCCACTTTAATTTACAAGTAATAATAATGAGGTTTCACAAGCTCCCCATCCTCCAGCTTTATCTCTTCCTTTCCCACCACATTCTCATCCCTTAAGGATTTGACCCCTTCCTCTGAGACTCCTGTACCTTTAAAAACTGCACAATGACCCCCTCCTTTTTCTAAATGGTGTTTGAGGGTCTGGGCGGTGTACACTCTCCCCCTCATATCTATGGATTCAAAGGATTACAGTGTAATTAAAACCAGATAATTAATGAGACAATGTTCCTACAGCTTACATCTTTAATGAACAAAACCCTTCAGGGCAATGTGCTCTTCCAGGTTCATTAAAGAGAATGCACAGTTGTAGAGCTTATATACTTCCCAGTGTGTTAATAATAACCCAGCAAGTGTATGCTTTTTGCTTTAACCAAGCATAATAGCTTGTGCCTCCCATAGACCTTGAAAGAGACTCGCAGAGCAGTGTCCTTGCTGGTGCTGTGTTTTGTTTTCTGCAAGGGCTTAAATATTTTAAATGCATACAGGACAGGGCATGTGGAATCATAATCATTACACACAAAATAATAAAGAGAGAGAAAAGTGAGGGGGGGGCAAGAGGAGAGGACCTTTGCTAGCAAAGCTGTAGGAAGTCTCCAGGCACTCTCAGCAGCCCAGACAGAGTGGAAGCTCCGGATATTGTTACTTAGAGTTGACAATGGATTGGCTGCTCTCAGCTTAATCATTTCATTCTCAATACACAATTGCATCACAATACAGCACATTTCTCTTAACTAAATATCATTCATGCCATTGCCCAAGGAAATGTCTTCAGAAAAGTTATGTCCCTTTTTGCATATCTTATCTTCTGCTATGCTAATCCTTCTGACAAACACTCAGTCAGTTGCTGGAGTGTGGAGAGACCAAAAGGACAATTTGCAATGTAATGCTGAAATGGAGCTCCAAAGCATTTTCCCGAAATACACAAAATTCGGATCCGAAAGGAGGTCATTTTGGTTTGTAAATGAAAATTATCGGAGATCTAATTCTGGTTTTGATTTGTAGACAAATCATCCGAAATTGCCATTTTGGGGCACAAATTGATTTGTGCCCGAATCAAAATGCACAAGCCTAGAGGTGATTCTCATGATCGCTAAAAAGCAGGCTAAGGGAGCCAGCCTGCTTTTTGGTAATCGTGTGCTGCCACGGGAGCTGTGCGGCTCCCAGCAGCAAACCACCAAAACTACCCCTCCCCTTAGCCGAGGTTAACGGAGCAAGCGCTCCATTAACCTTGGCATTCTGCTCGTGTGGAACTTCTTGGGGCTGCGTGGCCCCTGATCCCTGCAGCCCCCACCGGCTCAGTGAAAGAGCTGACAGTCATGTGGGCGGCCGATCCGGCCACCCAGGGCTGCAGCCTTGCTTGTCTGCAGCTAAGCCTGCTCTCTCCACCTAACTCCATCTGGCAAGTCTCACTAATCATGAGACTCGTGAGACTTGCCTCAGTGAGTCAGACCTGGACCATTGGTCTATCTAGCTCAGTATTGTCTTCACAGACTGGCAATGGCTTCTCCTAGGATGCAGGCAGGAATCTCTCAGTCCTATCTTGGAGATGCCACCAGGGAGGCGACTTGAAACCTTCTGCTCTTCCCAGAGCAGCAGCTCCATCCCCTGAGGGGTATTTCTTATAGTGCTCACACTTCTAGTCTCCCATTCATATGCAACCAAGGTGGACCCTGGTTAGCTAAGAAGACTAGTCATGCTTGCTACCACAAGACCAGCTGGCAGTGGCTACCTATCCACTGAAATACTTAACCATCAAAACAGCATTTCTTCTGGCAAATTCCTCAGCTCAAGGAGTGCCAGAGCTCGGAGCAGTTAGGGCAGATCCTCCGTTCATATCCTTCCAACCAGGATAAGGTTCTCCTGAGCTTGGATGCTCAATACTTACCCAAAGTGGTGTCCCTGTACCACGTCTCTCTGGACATCTGCCTTCCAGTGTTCTTTCCTTTGCCTTCTTCAAATCTTGGTATACACTGGAGGTAAGGCGGGTGCTGTCCTTTTACCTTCACTGCACACGACAATGGCCACTCGGTCAGTCCACCTCCTGATTCATCTACTTCACTGAGCGCAACAGAGGGAAGCAAATCTCCTCCTGAAAACTGTCAGCCTGGATCAGGTCAGCCATCAAGCAGTTCATCCTTGCTAAGAAACATGCCCAACTCTAGTAGAGCTCACTCTACAAGGGCGAAGGCAACTTCCACTGCCTACCTCCATTGGATCCCATTAGAAGATATCTGTAGGGCCGCTACGTCCAGATTTGAACCAAACAAACCAAACCAGTTCCATGCACACATCCCTAGTAGTTCAGTGGTAGAGCATCTGCTTTGCATGCAGAAGGTCTCAGGTTCAATCCCTGGAAGGATCTCCAGGTATTGCTGTGGAAAGACAACCTGAATCTTTGGAGAGCTGCTGCCTATCAGTGTAGGCAAAACAGAGCTAGATGGACCTCGACTCAGTAGAAGGCAGCTTTCTATGTCCACACTTCGAATATTTGTCTGGGTGCAAATCCTGCCCTCCCCAGCACTAGGGGGAGTTTTAGCACAGAGTCACTCACCAGTGAAGAGATCCTGCAAGGGACAGCTCTGCTTCTGAAGGAATCTTATACCAGTGCCACCAGGTGGGAACTGGTCTGTGGTCTTCACTCCAGATTCTGTAATATAGCTCTCCATCTTGGGATCAGAATACAGTAACAAACTGCTCCAGGATCACAATGAGGTGAGGTCCAGAATCTGATTTTCTGAGTGTGGTTCCGGCAAAATCAGGACCCAGATGTCAAGAAAAAGCCATACGTTTGTTGTTTCATGGGATGCTTCCTTTAAAGACCCCGAAAGAGGTCCTTGTTGCTTGGTTTTCTGTGGGTAAATGAACAGAAAAAGATGGGGAAAGAACCTTTGGGGAGATGGGGTAGTGGTGTACCTGCAGAGCAAATGTGCCTTCCCCTTATTCTGCCTTGTAAACCCTTTTAAACATCCCCACTTTAGGGCAAGGCATAAAGTGGCTAGCCCTCATTATTTTCTCTGGAGGGTTCCATTTATTTTAAGCATTTACATCCTGCTTTTCAGGCAAATCTCCCAAGGCAGATTACATTTTAGAAAATGAACAAAGAATGACACTAAAAGAAACACATTTACATGTTGTGCGCTTTTAGCTTTGTCTCTCTTCTCTTCGGAGATCGAGATGGTTCTTGGATTGCACTATGGTGGCAGCTGGGGGAGGGAACGGGCCATGCAGGGCTACACAACTTCAGCCCCCCCTGCAGATGCTGAACTACAACTCTCATATTGGCCACTGCAGCTGAGGGTGATGGGAGCTGTAGTACCAAAAACCTTTGGAGAGGCTAACTTCTGCAGCCCTGCTTGAGGGCAAGGCATCAAGTGGCTAGTCCTCATTGGTTTCTGGTGAGCCTCCATTGAAAGCAGGAATAGGGGACCATGCCTCTCCAGCTGTTGTTGAGCCAAAGCTCCCATCAACCCCAGTCACAATTTATCGTGGCAGGGGATGATGGGAGTTATAGTAGCTCAACTCAAGTTGTCGTTGGAGAGCCGAGGTTGCCTCCCTGTGAACTAAGGGTTAAAGCGAAGGAAGCTCGATTCCTAGAGGAGCAAATAGGAAGAAAGGCATGCAGCGGAGGGGGGAGCACTTCCTCTTTCCTGCTCTCCCTCTGCCAAGTGGTCAGGGTTGCTGCGGGGGATCCTCGGGGTCCTCCCCCTGCGAGATCTGGTGAGTTTTAATGCACCCCCGCCCGGCATGGCTCCCCGCCGCTTCAGACTTCCCGACTCCTGTGATCGTGCAGGAGAAGCAAGAGAGAGAAAGCGGAGCAGGAGGCTGGATCCCGCCCCTGCTTCAGTCAGGTCTCTGGGAGCAAGGCGGCGGGGTTAGGAAGAGAGAGAACTGCCTTCTACCGTACGGAGTCAGACCCTTGTTCCATCTAGCTCAGTAGTCGCAGACTGGCAGCGAAAGCTATTCTAGGAATCGCTTTGGTCAGACCTGGCAAACCTGCTCGCCATCAGCCACATTAAAGAAGAGGAGAGCCCAGAATCATTCGGGGGAAATGGGAAACTTGACCATCAGATGTTTCGTGTGCCCTTGGTGGAATGCAGCAGGCACACGTAACCAGGGGCAGCAAAGGAGAGACAAGAGAATCTGTGTCTCCTCGAGATGTGTGTTTGTGTGTGAGTGAAAGAGAGAGAGCTGCTTTATAAATGTCTTATCAGTCATTTGGACAAAGAAACAGAAATGGCCATTCTCCCCTTCCCCCCCCCCAACAAATTTATGAGAAGCTAGAGTCTATTCACATTTTATGTCTGAGATCCGTACAACCTGTATACAGTGTACACCACAAACAGGTCCTGGCCGCGGGGCGAGGGACAAAAAACAAAACAAAACAAAAAACCGCCAGGCAGACTGCAGCTTCTCCCCTAAAAAGATATCAGCCCCACAAAGTCTTCTTTTCCTTCTGTTTGTTTGTGTGGGTGGGTGGGGGAATCTTGTCCATCTTCCTGTCTGATACACTTGATGGGAGACCATCTGAAGTCCTGTGCCTTTCTGGGCGGAGGTGGGGCGCTTTTCTCCAAACGTTCCCAGTTTATAAATATATTTATTACTGCAGTTGTAGACTTTATGCAGTCAAATCTGCATTTTGAATTGTGCACAAAGCCAGAGAGAATTGTTTTAAAAAGTTCTCTACATATTTCATTCTCTACATCATCGCCTCTTCACTTTCCTGTCCTGTGCAGGTAGCGGAACGAACCTTCCAGTGGATTCTCAGCCATCTCTTCTTTCTGTTGGAGGCTAAGAGACTCCATTACCACCAGATCTGGTAGGGGGGCTGGCTGAAGGAGGAGAGTGGAGGACGGACAGATACTTGTGTTCCTGGCAAAGTTGCCTGGTCCTGAAAGAGTCTCTTCTTCCTTTGCCTTCTGTCAAAGCTGCCGGCTGGGATATCTTTGAAGGCCACTCCTGATGGCTTGAATCTTGCTAACTGGGCAGGGAGGCTACTCTGAGAATGTTTGACTCTCAGATATTTAGCAGGGGTGGAGCACGTATACAGGTGAAACTCGGAAAATTAGAATATCGTGCAAAAGTCCATTAATTTCAGTAATGCAAATTAAAAGGTGAAACTGATATATGAGACAGACGCATTACATGCAAAGCGAGATAAGTCAAGCCTTAATTTGTTATAATTGTGATGATCATGGCATACAGCTCATGAAAACCCCAAATCCACAATCCCAGAAAATTAGAATATTACATGGAACCAAGAAGACAAGGATTGTAGAATAGAACAATATCAGACCTCTGAAAAGTATAAGCATGCATATGTATTCAGTACTTGGTTTGGGCCCCTTTTGCAGCAATTACTGCCTCAATGCAGCTTGGCATGGATGCTATCAGCCTGTGGCACTGATGAGGTATTATGGAAGACCAGGATGCTTCATTAGCGACCTTCAGCAATTCTGCATTGTTTGGTCTCATGTCTCTCATCCTTCTCTTGGCAATGCCCCATAGATTCTCTATAGGGTCAGGTCAGGCGAGTTTGCTGGCCAATCAAGCACAGTACACTGTATACTTTTCAGAGGTCCGATATTGTTCTATTCTACAATCCTTGTCTTCTTGGTTCCATGTAATATTCTAATTTTCTGAGATTGTGGATTTGGGGTTTTCATGAGCTGTACGCCATGATCATCACAATTATAACAAATTAAGGCTTGACTTATCTCGCTTTGCATGTAATGCGTCTGTCTCATATATCAGTTTCACCTTTTAATTTGCATTACTGAAATTAATGGACTTTTGCACGATATTCTAATTTTCCGAGTTTCACCTATACCTCTTCATCCCAGGAGAGTGTCTTTTCCAGTGTCTTTCTAGACTGCGTCTTTTTTGTAAAACTTTGTGCTCCTTCTGGACAGGGAGCCACCCCCCCACCCCACTTTTTTTTGTTATATTAACCAACCATTTTTGTTGGGAAAAGGTATTTAAAGATAACAACCGTTCAGGGAAACATCCCTCGCCCTTCTCAAGGCACCTCACCTTGAGATCCTTCTGGATTGTGTATAGAAGATCATGTGATCTTAGAGGGACAAAATGTTTTCTTCTTCTTTTAGGGTGGCTTTTGAGGCCATTCATTTAATTGAGGAAGAGTGGGCTGTGCCGGATCCCGACCAAAGAGCCCTTCACAGGGAAGTAATGGAGAAGGATTTTGGAAATCTAGACTCTCTGGGTAAGATTCTAACTCGCCCTCCGTTGATACAATGGGATTTAAAATGCTGTGTAAATCTTTCTTTCTTTCACACTTTCTTACTTTCCTTCACACTTTCTTTCCTGGCTTTGCAGGAGTTTTGCTTAATTAATCAGTATTTGTTATTAATCAATATTTGTATCTTCTTATATGGGAAAGTGAAAGTGAGGGAGCAAGATCTGTTCACTCTGTTGGTGGTGGGAATCATGCCAAGTTCATGGTTTCCATGCACATAGAGGCCAAATAGCCAGTATAGTATAGTATAGTATAGTATAGTATAGTATAGTATAGTATAGTATAGTATAGTAGTTAGAGTGTCCAATTGCCATCTGGAAGATCCAACTTCAAATCTCCTCACAATGATGACACTCATTGTGTGGTTTCAGGCTACTCGACCAAAACCATCTCCCCGCCCCAGTACATTTTAAGTGGATTGTGTCTCCCCCTCACAACTTATGAAATCATCATTTTATTTTATTTTATTTTATTTTATTTACAATTATCTCCCACTCTTCCTCCAAGGAGCCTAGAGTGGTGTACATGGTTATGTTTATCCCCATAACAACCCTGTGGGGTAGGTTAGGCTGAGAGCTAAGTGACTGTCCCAGAGTCATCCAGTGAGGCTCATGGCTGAATGGGGATTAGAGCTCTGTCCGAATCCCACTCTGTAGCCACTTTACCATGTTTCTTTGTGTCCCCGTAACAAAGTCTTTGCACTCACTTAGAAAGCTCTAAGTCCTTTGGTTTGCAACTCCCTTTGGTTTGTGTATAGCAAAAAGTTGCAAGCAAAGTCTTGGTTGCCTTGCACAGCTTTGCAGTGATTGGCTGGGCCCTGCCCCAGAAGTATCTGTGCCCCAAGAAAGCCTCACTCAAGAGCCAGAGGAGTCAGCCTGATCAGTGGAACTTGGCATTTCAATATGCAGACTTCCTTTACTCCAGGAGTAGGCCACAAGGATCTGCTAGTTCAGGCTAGTTCGCTTCTTTCTTTTATGTGGTGTGGTGTTTTAACTTCTCTTTCCCTCATCCATTTTCCAACCCAGGCCCTTACCCCTTGGCTAAAACAAACCACTTTTTGATCTTGTAACTGCTAGTCTGTGTCTAGCATGTCTAGTCCTAAAACTCCCCAAGGCCTATCTGTTTGGGGCACGTGGGGGTAAACATGGAAAAAGCTCTTCCATTATCCTCAAAGCAACCCTCTGTAGTACTTTATGCTGAGATCTGGGGATTGCCCAAGGTCACCCACATCTCAGGGTGAGGGGATTTGAGCCCAGATGCTTCTGGTCTCGGTCCCACACTAATTCTTGTGCCCACACCCAGTGGGGCTTGTTCTCTCCACTAGCTATGTACAGAACTGAAGGAGGCATCCTGAGAACTGGGCATACCCAGAACTGAAATATATGTTCAACCAATGAAAGCCAGCAGCATTTCTATTCAGAAATTGACTTGCAGGTCTGCTCTGTTTATAAATTTCATAGGGCTATCACAAGATATGCAGTGTGAAAACCTCTGAATACCAATTGTAACGCTAAGCAGAGGTGCTAAGGTAATTTTGGACCTTGGACCAAAGTGCTTTTGGTGGCCCCACCCACCCACACAAACAGTATTTTAAACACATTTTTAACGTGACCACACCACTCGGGACAAACTAAAAAGGATTTGGAGGCCCCCAGGGGGTGTGGAGGCCTTGGACTTTGGCCCCAAAATCCAGGGGTAAGAGGAACATAGGAACATAGGAAACTGCCATATACTGAGTCAGACCATTGGTCTATCTAGCTCAGTATTGTCTTCACAGACTGGCAGCGGCTTCTCCAAGGTTGCAGGCAGGAATCTCTCTCAGCCTTATCTTGGAGAAGCCAGGGAGGGAACTTGGAACCTAGATGCTCTTCCCAGAGCGGCTCCATCCCCTGAGGGGAATATCTTACAGTGCTCACACATCAAGTCTCCCATTCATATGCAACCAGGGCAGACCCTGCTTAGCTATGGGGACAAGTCATGCTTGCTACCTCAAGACCAGCTCTCCACTCCTAAAGAGCACCTCTGACTCTAAGTAAAATTAAGAAACTGTTCATTCATAACTATAAAGGCTTATGTTATGAGTCGTATGCCACTGTGAGGCCTTCTCATTTTTAACTCAGCCTAATACACACGGGTCTTGTGAGGATAAACATGAGGTACCCCATTCTGAGCACATTTAAACACCTCAATACTGTACACAATGTGAACACTAATGCAGATCCTTTCTTAAAAAGTCAAGTTTAAATTAACATTCAGCTTCACTTTCTTAACATAAGTTCTGCTTGTAGAAACAAGTCAAGAGCCTACTTGAGGTTTGCTTGGTTTCAACAAGTCTCAAGGGTTTCCCGTCTGTGTCAGAGAGGAAAGCTGGGCCCTACTAATTTGGAAATGTCTCAGATATATATAATAAGAAGTTTATTTTATTAAAAGGTCTGTGAGATATAAGTTGGGGCCTGTCTACGGAGACTGTGAAATCCAGAGTCATTCACACCAGACAAGGAGGCCTTGCAGTCGGTGTTGAAATTGCCCAGTATAACTAGCCTGGGGTGTTAACACAGTCCTTGCACTCACTGAGTACAAGGCTCTAGTTTCTATGACTAGCAACTCCCTTCAGTTTGTTTAGCAAAAGTTCCAAGCAAATGCTTTGGCTGCCTTGAACAACCTTTCAGGGATTGACTTGGGCCCTACCCCAGGATGGCCTGTGTCCAAGCGAAGTCTAAGAACATAAGAAGAGCCCTGCTGGATCAGGCCCAAGGCCCATCTAGTCCAGGATCCTGTTTCACACAGTGGCCCATAAGATGCTGCTGGGAGCCAGAGGCAGGAGTGTAGGGCATGCCCTCTTTCCTGCTGTTACTCCCCTGCAACTGGTACTCAGAGGCATCCTGCCTTTGAGGCTGGAGGTAGCCTATAGCCCTCCAACTAAGTTAGAGTAGGAGTAGTATGTCTCCCTGAAGAGAGTTGGAGACTCAGCAAACAGAGTTGAATGGCAAAGGGGTGGCAAAGGGGTTACAGAATCCACCTCGCATGTTATTCTTTATTGTGATTTTTTTAGTGAACCCCGTTTAAGACTTATATCTCCTATGTTAGATAATTTGCCTGGCCGGTCTGATGAATTTTATTTAAATTATCTTTTAACTAATGTGGACACTGATATTATCTCTGTTATGGCCAGGTTTTGTTGTATTATTTGTAAAATACGTACTGGTTTATTGTAAATGTTTGCCGTTCAAAGACTGAATAAACTTCTATCTATCTAAGTTAGAGTAGGAGTAGTATGTCTCCCTGAAGAGAGTTGGAGACTCAACAAACAGAGATTTTTCTACTCCTGATGTAAGCCACGAGAAGCTGAAGGCTAGGCTAGCTACTGTCTTCCCTATCTCTTGGTTTTGGGGCAGTTAACCTCTCTTTCCCTCGTCTCTCCTCTTAAGCCCAGGCCCTTACCCCTTTGTTCAAATACACCACCCTTTTGTTTTGTAATTGCTGGCCTGTGCCTAATTTGCCTAATTCTAAAATTCCCCATGACCTAGTTTCTCTGGGCTTACGGCGGTAAAGAAGAGGGTAGCCCTGGAACTAGCCTCCAACCATGTGAGTTGATATGGAACTTATTTTTTCTATCGCCCTCCTGATCAAAACTCTGACATGACTGGGAATTGTGGAAGGAAATCAGGGAGGCATCAAAGAGAGACAGAGCTGTAATAATGGGCGACTTTAATTATCCATGCATAGACTGGGTAAATTCACAATCAAGTAATGACAAAGAGGCCAGATTTCTAGATATGCTGCATGACTGTGCTCTAGAAGAGTTGGTCATGGAATCAACCAGAGAGAAGGCAATTTTGGACTTGAATGGAGTACAGGACCTGGTGCGAGATGTCAGTGTCATGGAACCTGTAGGCAACAGTGACCATAGTGTGATCAAATTCAACATACATGTGGGGAGAGAATCACCAAGGAAGTCTAACACAGACACTTGGAACTTGGAGAGACCTTGATTGATTGAGTGCCGTCAGGTTGTTGTTGACTCTTAGTGACCACATAGATAAATTTTCAAAGGGTTTCAAAAGGTTTTTAACAAAGTTCCTTATCAAGGACTCTTGAGAAAACTTAGCAGTCATGGTATAAGAGTGTAGGTTCATGGGTGGATTGGTAACTGGTTGAAGGGCAGGAAAAGGTATAAATGGACAGTTTTGTAAATGGAGGGAAGTAAGAAGTGGGGTCCCCCATGGATCTGTACTGGGCTTTTTAATTTATTCATTAATGATCTAGAGGTTGGGGTAAGCAGCAAAGTGGTCAGATTTTCAGAAGACACTAAACTATTTAGGGTGGTGAAATTCACAACAGACTGTGAGGAGCTCCAAAAGGATCTCTTCAAACTAGGGGAATGGGTGACAATATGGCAAATGCGGTCCAATGTAAGCAGGTATAAAGTGATGCATATCGGGGTAAGAAAACCCCAACTTCACATATATGTGGATGGGGTCGGAGCTGTTGGTGACTGACTAGTGGAGAAATCTTGGGGTCGTGGCAGACAGCTCGTTGAAAGTGTCGACACAATGTGTGGCATCTGTGAAAATGGCCAATGACGTGTGGAATAATTAGGAAGGAGATTTAAAAGACTGTTACTATCATAACACCCTTATAAAAATCTATGGTTTGGTCACATTTGGAATACTGTGTATAGTTCTGTTCACCATGCCTTAAAAAGGACTTTATAGAACTGGAGAAGGTGCAGAAGAGGGCAACCAAGACTATCTGGTGCCTAGATAATCAAAACAAATTTCTTGTTTTTGTTTTCAACTAATGTTTTAATGTTTTAATCTTGTTGTAAACTGCCCAGAGACGTAAGTTTGGGGCAGTATAAATTTACGTAAAATAAATTAATAAATAAAAATAATAGAGTACTTTCTCTATGAGGTAAGGCTACAACACCTGGGGCTTTTAAGTTTAGAAAAAAACCTGTGGGGGAAACATGATAGAGGTCTATACAATTACACATGGCATGGAGATATATAAAATTTTCTCCCTCTCGCATAAAATTAGACCCAGGGTCCATCCCATGAAACTGATTACTAAGAAATTTAATATCAACAATAGGAACAACTTTTTCCACCTAGCGAAAAATTAACCCATCGAATTCTCTGCCACAAGATATGGTCACAGCCAACAGCATGGATGGCTTTAAGAAGAGCTTAGATAAATTCGTGGAGGGCAAGTGTATAAAGGGCTACTAGTCTGAGGACTATAGGCCACCTCCAGCCTAAGGGGCAAGATGCCTCTAAATACCAGTTGCAGGGGAGCAGCAGTAGGAAAGAGGAATGCCCTCAGCTCTCTTGCCTGTGGGCTTCACAGAGGCATCTCCTGGGCCACTGTGTGAAACAGGGTGTTGGGCCTGATCCAGCAGGGCTGTTCTTATGTTCTATCCCATGCTTTGACCAGTTTTCTCTCTTGATTCCAGCAGCTGATATGTGGGACAACAAGAATGAGGAAAAGTCCCATGGAGGATTGTTTGGAGTTGATGGATGGGAAAAGAGGGTACAGCAGAGAATGAAAACAGAAGCAAAACAAAATACAAGGCATGGTTGTTCTTCTTCTCAGCATAGTGAGGTCTTTAAAAACAAAATCCAAGAAAAAACTGAGAAAGAGAGAGAAGGAAGGCTGTATCCGGTGAGTTGGAATAGTTTCAGTTCAGAACCAAACTTCCTTCCTCTGTATGAAATGCGCACAGGAGACAAACCATATCAATGTTTGGAGTGTGGAAAGAGCTTCAGTAAAGTTTCGCACCTTACCCTACATCAAAGAATTCATACAGGGGAAAAACCATATAAATGCTTGGAGTGCAAAAAGTGCTTCAGCCGAGCTGACAGCCTAACAATGCATCAAAGAACTCACACTGGAGAGAAACCATATACGTGCTTGGAGTGTGGAAAGAGCTTCAGTGGGAGTGGAAACCTTAGTACACATCAGAGAATTCATACAGGGGAGAAACCATATAAATGTTTGGAGTGTGGAAAGAGCTTCAGTGCGAGTGGAAGCCTTAGTACACATCAGAGAATTCATACAGGGGAGAAACCACATAAATGCTTGGAGTGTGGAAAGTGCTTCATCCAATCATCAAAGCTTACTTCGCATCAAAGAACCCACACTGGAGAGAAACCATATGAATGCTTGGAGTGTGGAAAGAGCTTCAGCCAAGCTTCACAGCTTACTTTGCATCGAAGAATTCATACAGGGGAGAAATCACATAAATGCTTGGAGTGTGGAAAGAGCTTCAGTGTAAGTGGATCATTTGCCATCCATCAAAGAACTCACACTGGAGAGAAACCACATAAATGCTTGGAGTGTGGAAAGAGCTTCAGCCAAGCTCCACACCTGACTTTGCATCAAAGAATTCATACAGGGGAGAAACCACATAAATGCTTCGAATGTGGAAAGAGCTTCAGTGCTAGTGGAACTCTTAGTACACATCAGAGAATTCATACAGGGGAGAAACCATATAAATGCTTGGAGTGTGGAAAGAGCTTCAGTGCAAGTGGAAATCTTAGTACACATCAGAGAATTCATACAGGGGAGAAACCATATAAATGCTTGGAGTGTGGAAAGAGCTTCATCCAATCATTAAAGCTTACTTTGCATCAAAGAATTCATACAGGGGAGAAACCATATGAATGCTTGGAGTGTGGAAAGAGCTTCAGTGTAAGTGGAACCCTTAATACACATCAGAGAATTCATACAGGGGAGAAACCACATACATGCTTGGAATGTGGAAAGAGCTTCAGTGGGAGTGGAACCCTTAGTACACATCAGAGAATTCATACCGGGGAGAAACCACATACATGTTTGGAATGTGGAAAGAGCTTCAGTGCAAGTGGAAACCTTAGTGCACATCAGAGAATTCATACAGGGGAGAAACCATATAAATGCTTGGAATGTGGAAAGAGCTTCATCCAATCATCAAAGCTTACTTTCCATCAAAGAATTCATACAGGGGTGAAACCATATAAATGCTTGGAGTGTGGAAAGAGCTTCAGTGTCGGTGGAAACCTTACTAAACATCAAAGAACCCACACTGGAGAGAAGCCGTTTCAATGTTTGGAGTGTGGAAAGAGCTTCAGTCAAGCTTCACACCTTACTTTGCATCAAAGAATTCATACAGGGGAGAAACCATATAAACTAGCTGGCCTAGGCACAGAACATCTGCGCTTCTAGTTCTCCCTTTTTTCTCCCCCCTCCTTCCAACCCTCCCTCTCGGCCCTCCCCCCTCTCCTCAGCCCCCCCTCCTTGGCCCTCCCTCCTCTTCTTCCCTCTTTCTTTGCATCAAAGAATCCACACTGGAGAGAAACCGTATGAATAATTGGAATGCAAAAAGTACTTCAACCATGCTGTCAGCCTAACAGAACATCAAAGAACACACAGTGAAGAGAAACCACATAAATGATTGTAATGTGGAAAGAGCTTCCGTCATAGTGTGGAACTTACACTATGTGTACGTGTAGGACTTACACATAGTCTAGGACTTATACTTCAGAGAATTCATACAGGGGATAAATCATATAAGTGCTTGGAGTTTGGAAAGAGATGTGGTGTTGGCCACTAGTTTGGATGGCTTTAAGAGGGTTTTTGATAACTTCATGGAGGAGAGGTCTATCAATGGCTACTATTTGGAGGGCTTTAGGCCACCTCCAGCCTCAGACAGGATTCCTCTGAATACCAGTTGCAGGAGAGTAACACAGCAGGAGAGAGGACATGCCCTCAATTCCTGCCTGTAGGCTTCCAGTGGCATCTGGTGGGCCACTTTGTGAAACAGGATGCTGGACTAGATGGGCCTTGGGCCTGATCCTGCAGAGCTGTTCTTATGTTCTTAACTTCAGCCAAAGCTCACACTTTACTTCACATCGAAAAATTCATACAGGGGAGAAACATTATGAATGCTTGTAAGGTGAAAAAATCTTCAACGTGAAGAGCAATCTTACTGTACATCAAGGAACTCACACTGGAGATAAACCATACAAATGCTTGTTGTGTCAAAAGAGTTTTAATGACAGCCTATACCTTATGATAGATCAAAGAATTTTCTTTCTTTCACTCTTTCTCTCTCCCTTCCTGAGTTAACTGATCTTGTTCATCTTGTTTCCTCATGTAATTCACACAACGGCAGCCTCCTCCTGTTCTTTCCTCCCTCACGACCCCTTCTCTTTGCAGACCTCTGCCCACTATCCTTTTATATATAGAGATTCCTCTCCTCTATCATCAAGAACATCTTCTGACCAGTAACAGTTGCATTCCAACTGACTTTAACCATCACAGGCTCCTCCCCACTATCTGCATCTGGAATCCCCACTGCCCAATCACCATGGTGCCACAGGCTATTCCTTTGCCCTATCTGTATATGGAATCCCCACTGCCCAGTCAGGTGCTTCTACTCGCGAACTCTTGCAAGAGCTGCCACACACGGGATTAGCCATGGTTACGCCTTAGAGAATTATATATATAGATAAGCAATAATAATTAACATTTTATTTTTAGAAGCTGCATTGTGCTCCAGAGATTGCTGGACTACAATTCCCATCATCCCCACTACAGTTTATTGTGGCTGTGGAGGATGAGAGTTGTAGTTCAGCAACATCTGGAGTACCACAGGAACTCCTGCAATTGAACGGAGACAATTACAAACAAAGGGAAAGCCAAGACAGTAGTTAAACAAGATGGGATGGGGAAAAACACGTTCTCAAAATCTGCTTAAACAAATTGAGGTATGAACATCTGGAACTACCTTATATGGATTCTGATCATCAATCCTTCAAGTGCAGGACTCTGATTGGCAGTAGCTTTCAGGCTCAGAGAGAGCTTTTCCAGCCTTGCTTCTTCCTGAGATCCTTTAAATTTGAGTAAACAGAAATGCCAACTACATGCTGCTGATTAGGGCCTGTTTTTGGACCATGCTGGACTGGAAGCTCATACTGAAAAGGAACAATGGACTAGAATAGGAACCAAATGAGTTAAAGGGGAAGATCCAACATCTTGCTGTATATTATGGCACTCTAGCAGAGAAGCCATACTCAGGCTAACTCTGCTTGGAAGGAGAAATTGCCTCTGCTTCTGGGCAAGAGTGAGGCACAGCTTGGTAACATTTAGCCAAAGAGAACTTGAAGATGAGGCCGCTAATACAGCTTGGGGTCACAGATCTTGGAATGCTTGTGAGGAGACGACTGGATGACCCATTCCATTTGCTCCTTGTCAAGGTGGTACCTGGTACCTTACCACAGGATAAAGAAGTACAAGGCCTAACAAGGCCTGTCAAAAGTGGAAGATTGGATTTTTTGATGTGATCCAGGTGGCCAAATCAACACAGGATATTAGCTTTCTAACTACTATGGAAATAGGGAATGCAAAGAACCAATAAGAAGCCTGGGTGCAACAAGTGGAAACCAATCAGGGCCTAAGAAGAGAAAAGGGAGAAGTTTGGGTTTTGGAATATAAAAATGTAAAATCAGCAGGAAAACAGGGATTTCCTCCCACTTTGTTCCCTTACATATTACCTTTTCCTTCTTGCACATTTCCCTTTTGTTTCTCTTGGACTCTCTCTCTCTCTCCCTCGCTGTCCCAGATGCCTTGTCTTTCAGAAGGGTCTTAGATACATTTAGTATAGAAAAGGATTAGGGGACATCACTCTCAATTGTAGCTTTACATGCCACACATGTTATGCTTCTTAGAATGTTATAGTTTGCTTATGCTTGTATTTTATGTATCTCTTGCCACGCATTTACCATTCTATATTCCATAAGTCTATGAATAAAAAGTTTAAGCTTTAAAAGGTGTGGTCATTGAATTTGGGGTGAGATCATATGAAAAGACTTCTGAGACATTAAAAGAACCAATTTTTCACATGTCATCACACATCATTGTTTAATTAAAAGAGGAAAGAAAGCTTGCACATCATACTAAAACAACTTGGAACCTTCTAGAAATGATTTCTTGTCATATATTTTAAGTGTACTACATAGATGAGAATTTTACCTCCTGATATTAGATCTCAAACTCTACCTAGCGAAACATTCCATATTTTTGATCACAGCTGTGTAATCTGTGGCAACATTGTTCTTCAGACAAACCCCAAAACAGCCTTGTATAAAATGCCTCTGAGAAAAAACCCAACATATTCTAATGATGCTGCTTAATGACAATAAGAGACACAGGTGGTGCTACTACTTTCAGAATGCAGTCATTTGATAACAATTCTTTAATTGTATCAAGAACCTCAAGCTCACAAATGGGAGATGTCTGAACAAAAATCTGTTTGATACAGCAATGATACATTACCCCATGAATGCAATGTAGCTGAAATCTGAAGGCACATGCTGAAAGGATTTGTATTTAAATTATTTTTACACTTTTATCCCACTCTTCCCCCAAAGAGCCCAGAGCAATAAGCATGGTCAAATTTTTTCCTCACGACAACCCTGTGAGGTAGGTTAGGCTGAGAGATCAGTGACTGGCCCAGAGTCAACCCATGAGTCTCATGGATGAATGAGGATTTGAACTCTGTCTCCCTGGTCCTATTCCAACACTCTGCCACTACATTATTATTCTCATAAAGGGGGAGGATGGGGGGTGGGGAGTAGAGCAGGTCAAAATGGTCAACAATAATGAGGAAATAAACCCTTGGGTTGTGCGGGTGGGGGAAGCAGAATAAGCTTCACTTACAAAATGTTGCTGTTTGGATTGGTCTCTGGTTCTGCTCCTCTTTTGAACTGCAACTAGGGCAACTAGAATTGGAGCAGGCAGGCAGGAGAGAGACAGCCGCTGCCTGTAAAAAGTTTTTTTTCTGTGGAAAATTATCCGTGCTATAAAGGGATATATGAATGATTGCCCATGAGGAAGAGGGTGACCTTGAAACTGGTCCAGAACCCGGGTGCCTGTTGGGCACTATTTTTGGCACTTCTATCGATTGCTATCTGCCAGGTCATTTGAGGCAGTGTTTGTGGTGCTTCTATTGATTGTCATCTGTTATCTTATTAGAGGATATCTGTTTTTGGCATTTCCATTGATTGCCCCTTGCAGTCTCATTTGAGGACATCCACATCGGTGGAGTGGACATTCCGGCACAGCACAGCGTGATTTGTTTGAAGACATCTATTATTCCAGCATGTGTTTATCTTCTCAGTCCCTCCATGGTGGTTTGCATTAGCAAATATGGACATTGATGGACATCAGTCTATACAGTAACTTTGTAAGAACTCATTTGCCATCTCCTGATGCATGCATATATGTGAATTGCATATTGTTCATTTTTGCTTACTGGTTATTATTACCTTTATCTTTACTTATTGTTGTTTATTATTATCTTATTATCTTTTACAGTGTTGTGACTATTTTTAAATTAGGTTTTGGTTTATGTATTAAAAAGTTTTCAGTTCATACAATATGGTTTTTGGCATCTTCAGGGGAGGCCACTTTCTTATCATTGGTTTGAACTTGTACCTTTTTGAGAGTCCCACAGATGAACACACATAGTTGCATTCTTCAGGCATTCATATTTTTGTCTGACACAGGGGATTTCTTTGTTTCTGTATACTGAGTCAGACCATTGGTCTATCTAGCTCAGTATTGTCTACACAGACTGGCAGCGGCTTCTACAAGGTTGCAGGCAGGAGTCTCTCTCAGCTCTATCTTGAAGAAGCCAGAGAGGGAACTTGAAACCTTCTGCTCTTCCCAAAGTGGCTCCATTCCCTGAAAGGAATATCTTACAGTTCTCACATGTGGTCTCCCATTCAAATGCAAGCAGGGCAGACCCTGCTTAGCTAGGGGGACAAGTCATACTTGCTACTACAAGACCAGCTCTCCTCCCTGTCAGTTTTACATTATACAGGTGAAACTTGGAAAATTAGACTATCGTGCAAAAGTCCATTAATTTCAGTAATGCAAATTAAAAGGTGAAACTGATATATGAGATAGACGCATTACATGCAAAGCGAGATAAGTCAAGCCTTAATTTGTTATAATTGTGATGATCATGGCGTACAGCTCATGAAAACCCCAAATCCACAATCCCAGAAAATTAGAATACCGTACTGGAAGTTGGGTTAGTTGTTGTTACATATTATCATATTTGTTGGCAATGCAGTAAAGTAATTTTGGTCTGGAGGGAGGGAGGCAATAATGGAAATTATAGGAATCCAGCTAGAGCTGGACTAGAGTTGCCATGCCCCAAGGAATTCCGGGTTTTACCCAGATTGCAATCTCACCCAGGTTGCTTAGCCCACCTGCATTTGCCCGGATTTCAGCTTTCATTAAACAAACAAATGAAGTCAGTCATCTTTATTCAGTCAATTGGCCAGCAAATCAGATAAATAAAACAGCAGCACAATCAAGAAATACATTCAAACAATCCCACCAGGGTGATCCGAATTCTACCAGCAATGTAGTGGAATTTTGCCACTGAATAAGAGATACTAGAGAATTTAAACAAACAAACAAAGCTAAGCTCTAGTCCTTTTAGAAGCGGAGTTATGGAGCAAATCGTGCAGTCACTATTCTGCTCAAAAATTATTTTCAACCCAATTTACATAATATGCAAATTAGGCACCTGGATTTGGAAAGCTAGACTATGGCACCCCTAAGCTGGACCCCATTTTTAACCCTTTTAAGGGGTGATCAGTTTCGAATCGCTCAAATCACCAAGATTAGAGAGAATGGACTCGAATTGATTCACACATCCCTTCCAGCTCTCCAACATGTAACCAACTTGTACTGCACTAAACTCTGCTGAAGCAGTCTCCTAAATATACACAAACCTCCCTCCAATATTTTTAAAAATACCCAATCAACATAACTCAAATTCCCTCTATTTTCAAACCTTGACCCATAAAATCAAACCTTGCTTTCCCTCCAAAATCAAACCAGTACATTTCATCAGCTGAACAGAAACCAGGACCTTTTGAACCTGTACAGCTTTCTTAAAACAATGAATAGCAATACATACAGAATCCGATTTATAAAAAGAAGAGGTTTAGGCCTCATTCCTCCATAAGCGTAAAAAAATATGTCATGGAAAATACTGAATTTATTGTTAAATTTATATACCGCCTTTCATTAAAAACAATCCCAAGGCAGTTTACAAAAGTTTAAAAAAATACAATAAAAATTAAAATTAAAAATTAAGCTAAAAATGAAACAAATCTGATTTAAATTATGGGCCTCTGAACCGGTTCGAAAGGTGGCCGGTTCCACAGGTTTGATGGCGCCAGGGGTGCTGCTTTAAGATCGGGGGAGGGTGCACTTACCCCTCCCTCCGCTTTTCCCCTGCTGGAGCTCCTGTTTTCCAAACTTCATTGGGGCGGCAGAGTATCTCCCTGCCACCCCATTGCCCCTGTTGTCCGGATACAACCGGAAGTATCTGATGCGCGTGCACGTCGCACGCCGGACACGTGCACACAGCAGCACAGTGTGCACGTGCCCGTGCCAGTGGGTGAAGGTGCCTCAGATACTTCTGGTTGTAACTGGACAACAGGGGCAATGGGGTGGCAGGGAGTTACTCTGATGCGCCGATGAAGTTTGGAAAACAGGAGTGCCGACGGGGTAAGAGTGGAGGGAGATGTAAGTGCACCCTCCCCCACTCTTAAAGCAGCACCCCCAGCGCCATCGAACTGCCCCCGGCTGGTTCCGTGCACATCCCTACTTCTGAGCCACTGGTGCTGCTGGCGATGGTGAGACTGCTTCATGGCCACCATGCAGTCTATATCATCACACACAACCATCTCCACACTATTGCAGGAAAAGAAAATCCAGTGGTCTGAAAAGGGCAGGAAGAGCAGTTGCCAATAATGGGCAAAACCTTGTAATTAACAGAATAGTGGTATAATGCCAGAACGCTAGAAAAAAATCCTTCTGAATTCATGTTAGTTTTTCACTAGTGCTTTCCCCCCCCTAACAGTTTTCCATGGCTTGATGAGCACTCGTGGCAGAAAAATCCATGAGGGCATCTCCGTTGCCTGAAAGCCCAGCAAGACTCCCCCTAGGAAACAGCAAAGAAGATGGAATATATATACACTGTCTGGACATGCCTGGCCTGTAGGGAGGGGCATCCAAACCGAGGCAATTGCCCCAGGCCTCATACCAGCCCCAGCCCCACATTATCTCTTCCTCTCTCTGGGGTGTTCCGTCATGAAGGCAAAATGACAGTGGCTGCTCGGAAGGACCGGCAAGGTATGGAGAGAGATTCCTGCCTGGATTGTGGCTCTCACTACAGCACCTTCCCTCCAACCGAGCCAGGAACGTCCAGCACACTCTGCTTGGTTGTATGTAGTAGCCGCTCTGGTCGGTCCTTTGCTCCTTTCTGGGCAAAGTTGCTTCTGTGTTTGCCCAGTCTGGGGCCATCCATGGTGGGGAGATGCCTTCAGGAAGAAATCTCTGCGCCGCCACCACTTCACCTTGCCAGGGCCACGCTTACCCCAGACGGGAGGAGGAGCGATGGCATGAGGTCTGGGGTGGCAATTGGGCCGGGCGGGGGTGGTGGTGAAAGGCTCAACTGTACCACACCAGGCTGACTCTTTTTAAAGTTCACTTTGTCCTGGGCCCTGCATTCCTCTAGAGACTGAATAAAGTTATTTGCCTGTCCCGCTGCTTCCTAAGAAATCAAATGCTCCTAAAAGAACATTTGAAAAGCTAAATCCTCTATCCTCTTATGGTGCAGCTGGCTGCTGAATGAACATTTGCTTGGTTCCTTTCAGAGCACATGCAGTGTATGTGCTCCTTGTAGAATCAGAGTCACAGTCAGCCCCCTGCTGGTCTGCTTGAGGAAGAGGAAGGTTTTCTTTTAAGAAGTCCCTTTGAATCTGCTTCTGCATTTACACATACTTAGGACTGGAGTGTATGTGTCTAAAAGTCAACACAAATCTGCATCTGTTTTGTAAACATATATCCAGGTATTTTATTCTTTGTAGTATTTACATCCCGTCTTCCCTAGCTCAGCTTCTTCCTCCCCAGTCCCCGCTTTTATCCACACTGCAGTTCTGCTGAGGTGAGGTTGTGCCGTCGAGTCAGTGTCGACTCCTGGAGCCACAGAGCCATGTGGCTTTCGTGGCAGAATACAGGAGGGGTTTACCATTGCCTCCCCCCGCGCAGTATGAGATGATGACTTTCAAAATCTTCCTTAATCGCTGCTGCCTGATATAGGAGTTTCCCATAGTCTAGGAAACATACCAGCAGGGATTTGAACCAACAGCCTCCTGCTCTCTAAGTTGAGCTACGTAGTTTCACTTAGAGACTACTTAGTAGTCTCTTTTGTACTACTTAGATAAAATATTTTCACAGATTAAGATAGACTTCCTCCGCTGGGCTGACCTTCTGCTGAGTTTGTGGGGTAAGATAGCTGTTTTAAAAATGAATGTTATGCCTAGATGTATTTATACTTTAAGAGGACTTCCATTACTTATTCCTCAAAGATACTTGAGAGAAATTGACAGAGCTGTGAGGAAGTTCCTCTGGGGTAATGGCAGGCCTCAGGTTGCTTTTAATAAACTCCAGTTGGCCGCAGACAAAGGGGGCTTCAACCTAGTGAATCTTAGATTGTACCATAACACTTTTTAAATTGCGCAAGCTATCCATTGGCATGCCAACACAGATGGGGAAAGGCCAGAATGGGCTCAAGTGGAGCTAGCAGAACTGAAACCCTTGGAGGGATGGGAAGCACTTGGCTCCAGATATCTTAAACATCCCCACTACCAATCCCCTACTATACTAGCAGCCCGATACGCCTGGAAGGAACTGGCAAGACAACTAAACTTCGATCCCTATGCCCACATGGATATGACACTGTGGGGTAACCCACATATATTGATAGGCAGACAACCAATTTTGTGGAAACATTGGATTGATAAAGGGATTTACCGGTTATCACAGCTGAAAAATGCAAATGATAGCTACAAACCCTTTGCACTCCTGCAAGAGGAGTTCCATCTACCAATGGCATGTGCCTGGCAATATATGCAACTGAGACATACCATATCGGCTCAATTCAGTCCAGACGCCTTGGCGACCCCAGCTATCTTTGGGCTTGCCATTAAGATGGCCTCTCTCCCAAAACTAAATAAGTACCTATATGCAAGTGTGCATAGAGACATAGACCCTGGGTTAGATTTACTTAGGGACAAATGGAACTTGGAACTTTCTAATAAACTGTCACCTGAGCAATGGCAAAATAATTTTAAGTAGTGTTCAGTGCAGTACATTGGATCTTAAATTGCACCTCATCCAGCAGATTATTTTCAGGGCCTCCTGGACTCCTCTATATACCTTATGCGATTAAAAATGTCCTCAGATAGTAACTGTTGGATATGCAATAATCCACAGGCCAATTTATGGAGAGGAGAGCTGGTCTTGTGGTAGCAAGCATGACTTGTCCCCATAGCTAAGCAGGGTCTGCCCTGGTTGCATCGGAATGGGAGACTTGATGTGTGAGCACTGCAAGATATTCCCCTCAGGGGATGGAACTGCTCTGGGAAGAACAGAAGGTTTCAAGTTCCCTCCCTGGCTTCTCCAAGACAGAGCTGAGAGAGATTCCTGCCTGCCACCTTGGAGAAGCCGCTGCCAGTCTGTGAAGACAATACTGAGCTAGATAGACCAATGGCCTGACTCAGTATATGGCAGTTTCCTATGTTCCTATGTTAACACATATGTTCTGGGAATGTTCCATAGTGCAAGGCTTCTTGAGAGAGGTCACTATGCGAATTAACTTAGTGCTGGATCCATCTCCTGCACTGAAGGATCGAAATGCAGTGTTGGGGTTTATTCCAACCACCTGGGGACTAAAATACAGCTCTAAACAATGGCTTTGGTAGAGCCTGCTGGTTGCCAAGAGGCTGATATTGAGGCTATGGAAATCTCCCAATCCCCCTCGGTGCGAGGATTGGGTACAAGACCTGCTTAAGCTTGCGGCACATGAAAAATGGGCCCTCTCAAAAGTAAATAAATTGGATAAATGGTCTGAAATTCGGGATAATCTTTTCTTAGAATAAGAATCCTTCTGACCTATCCACATCTTCTAGTGCAATAGTGATTCTCCCTTCTTTTCCTTTTTCCCTCTTCTGTTTCTCTTTCTTTCTTTCTCCTTCCTCTTATTTCTTGGGGGAAGGGCTATGGGGGCAGGGTGGGGGGCAATTTGGGCATGTTGTTGCAAAATATAAATTGTTATAAAATGTTTAAAAACATTAAATTTAAAAAAATTAAAAAGAAAAAAGGGGAAAAAAGAAATGGTTCTGAAAATCAGCTGAAAAACAAGATTAGCTCAAAGTCCTCAGCAAGACGTTCCCTCAAATACAAATCATTTTGCTAGCAGGAGACAGGATGCCGGAGCGGGGCCAGATGTAGGATGAGGTAGTATAACAACAGGGTGCTCAGGGCTGGCAGAAGGTCTTAGCAGCTGAAATTCACAAGAAGCCTTCAGAAGATTCCCTCTGCTCCCTTTTCACACACCAACAGAAGATGATTCTGCAGGAGTGTAGAAAGTCACAAATCAAATGATGGAACAATTTGCTTGGGGGCAAGACAGCCAGTGGCTTACATAGTGCCTAGCACCTCATTGATCCAAGAATTGCATCAGTGCAGAAGCAACACTTCTCCAGAAAGAGTTAGGGATGTGCATGAACCTGTTCGGTGTACTATTTCTAGAACGCCAAACAGGTTCGGAACCCCTGCATTCGAACCGGTTCGAACACAAGGGCGGGGGTCACTTTAAGGCGTGGGTTGTGTGTGCTTACCTCCCCCACCGCGTCCCCCCCTCTGGTGCTGCTTTAAAAAATGCTGGCACAGGAAAACTATATTCCCGCCTGCTGCCCCAGCCAGTGTAATACTGGAAGTGGCGCACGCGTCACACATGTGTGCCCGCCACTTCCGGTACGCCACCGATCGGGGCGGCAAGAAGGAATACAGCCGCCCCACACCAGCATTTTTAAAAGCAGCGCCGGAGGGGGAAATGCAGTGGGGGAGGTAAGTGCACCCTTCCTTTGCCTTAAAGCGACCCCCCCCCAGCCTCCCAGGTCTACACACCCCTAGAAATAGTGGTTTCAGCACTGATTAATGGTTAGTTGCCCCAGAATCTCTGTCAGCTTGCTAGCAGTGTGGACAGGGTTTGGAATGGCATGGAACCAGTGCATGAGCCCCACTCTTGGATTAGTGGGGAGGTGCACACTACACCAGCCCCAGAGCTCAAGGAGACACAAAGGATATCCAGTCCCACTCCCAAAGCTGTCATCCCGCAACATATCAAGCCACACACAAAATACAAGCACAGCTCAGGTGCACCACTTGGAGGTCCCTGCACAGCAAATACCTCCAGCAGCTGATGGCTGAAGCAACCCAGCCAAGTTGCACATTTAGTGAGCAGGCAGGAAGCCTCCTCAGGAACACTCTTTGCATCCTGAGCAGAACAGCAAGGAAACCCTCCCTGAGTTTCGATGGGACCAAAGATGGAAGAAGTTGTTTTCATCCAATGTGTGTCTCAATTTGTATTATTTCTGGGAAAGCCTTGGGATTTGGCCAATAGAAAAGCCAAAGGCCTTTAACATTTTGGTACATTCCACACAAAGTCTATGGCAGAAGTCCTTCAAGATAGATGCTTCCCCGCACCCCCTGCTCTCTGGCACGCACACACGCGTGCGCGCGCACACGCACACACACACACACACTCACCTCCGAGGGAGTTGTCAGACTCCTGGTTATCTGCTGCAAAAGGGAGAAAAGAGAAACAGCTAGTGCTGGGCGATTGTTTATTTTCATTGTAGGGTGGGGGCTCCAGCCTCTCAAACTCTTCCACTCTTTATTCCATCCCTACCAATCCCTTCTCCATGACTGCCAATAAGTGTTAGCCATAGGATACTGCAAATCCATCCTGCAATGCAGCTCAGCATCAGCTTGGGAGATCTCCAACCACACCCACCACTTACCTCTAGAGGACCTGTCAGACTCCCGGTCACTTGCTGCAAAGGGGAGAAAAGGAAAGCTGTTAGCAGGGGCAGATCTATAACTGGGCTGCCGGTGGGGGTTGGGGATAGCTCCCATACTCACCCATTTACGGCCGATTGTCCCTTGCCCACCCACTGCTGACTCCCCCACCGACCCGCCACTGTCATTGGTTGCCTCCTATTATGCCTCCTTGATGAGCCAGAGCAGTGATGTCATTATACCGCATCATGGTGGTATACTGGGAGGCAACCAGTGATGGCGGCAGTGAGCAGGAGCTGTGGTGGGAAGCAGTGAATGGTGGAGCCAGCAGGGGACAACAGCAGGTGGGGGAGGGGGCAACCGGTGGGCTATGGTAAGTGAGCAGTGACAGCCACCAAGGAACAGGGGCGCCAAAGGAGGGTAGCCCCCAAAATGCATATGCAGAGTTGAACAAACCAGCCCAATCACCAGGGTCTCCAGTAACAGATATCCTAGCGGGATCTCTTCCTCCCTCTTCTCCAACAAATGCTGCTTTCCTTGGACCAGAGGGATTCTCACAATCTGAGAATGCAATCAGCAACCTGACTATATATTAGGGGTGTTAGTCATGTCGGATCCGACACAGCTGTCAGATCCAAAAGTGCCTGTGTCAGATTATATTGAGCCTAATCAGACATGACAGCACAGAGCCTCTATCCTGTTGGGATTATCAAAGTACATCTCTGTTCTGTCAGATATCCTGTCGGAATTGTCACACTCATTGGCGGCCTTTAAGGGCCTTTGAAAGCTGAAATGATGTTGCTGAAGCAATGCTTCATTTGAAAGACACTGGGGTGCTCAATGGTCAGAGTGAGAGCTTCAAATCCTGCATGTGTTGTAACTTTCTGCCATAAAACAAAAGAGTTATGGCAACTTTTGAAACTGTTTAAAAACTTCTTTAAAAATTCATTAAAGACCAAAGGGGTGGACTAATCTGCTTCAAATCCACACAGATAGCATATCATCACTTACTACCACCAAGGGCAATTTCAGAACTTCCTGCCCATCCATTCCAGAGTTATTGAGGTTTCTCATTGATCCCGATGGGAAAACCTACTTAAGCTGGATTTTTCCGACGGAAGTCCAATACGATCCAAATACCTGGCAGTTTCAAAAGGGTCTCATTCCAATTGGACTGGATCGCATCTGACCATTTTTGTGTGTGCACAAGCCTACTAGCTACAAGCTGGGACAAACCAGGCTTCTTAGCCTTTCCTCTACAGTTTTAAGGCTTAGCTCATGAAACTGGGATACACCTTTCCCCAGCCCGTCTACATACCCCCACCAACCCTCAGGGTTATCCATTGCTGGAATAACATGTCAAAGAGCCAAGTTACACTCACTGCAGAGAGAGAATCAGAAAGTCAGAATTTGAAGGGACCTCAGGAGATCTTCCAGCCCCTTTCCTCTGCACTGAGGCCGGGAATCGAAGTGATCCTTGTGTCTCTTTCTGACACAATCTTCGGGGTGTCTCAGTAGCTTCCCAGACAATTGTGTTGTAGTTTGTAAGGGTTAAACTAGAGAACAGAGATCTGCAATTGGATCTCTTCTCAAGTAAAGAGAAGTGATCTCTTCTCTGTAAAGAGAAGTGAGTGGGGAGGAGATTCAGGTTGGGGCCATGGCGCTGCTGGGCGAAAGAGTGCCTAGTCTGTTCCCCTTGCACCGTTTCCCCCCAAGATAGTGTCTTTGGCTCTGGACATTGAAGGTCATCAGGAGGGAGGGAGGCAGGGGAGCCCAGTCCACATCTCAGAGTCCGGGCATCATATGGACAACCTCATGGGGGAAAGAGGAGTCAATCCCCCCCTCCACTGCAATTGCATCCACATTACCATGTCTCCTCTTACTAACTGTTCTGTGCATTCTTGTATTCAAGAGATGTTTTTAAAGGAAATGAAATAACATTCATGCGGGATGCAAATTCCACAGAAGTCACTAGGTCTTAGAATGAAGCAGCTGTATTTAGAATTCAGGTGAAATTTAGGCTTTTTTTTGCGGGGGGAGGCTAGACTCAACAATCCTCAGATACATACACTCCTTACTTCTGGGCCATAATCTGGATGTTGCAAATTTATCATGAGGACATTATTCTGGAGAGGGCCATCATCAAAGCATATAGTGGATTATCTTTGGGCACTGTCCAGCCCATGTCCTAAAAAGCATTTCCAGAGGAAGGGACTTGAGGGCAGAATTTGATGGGCACCAGCTAGGGATGTGCATGGAAACCCTGAGCCACCAACACATACTCAGGGAGCGATGACAACAGGCTGCCTCCTGTCCCCGAACAAATACATTCACAGTCAACTTACTGATTTAAAAGATGGCCCCAAAGACCAGCACAACAGCCATGACCCCCAAGATCCACACTGGCCACACTGAGGCTGAAATGAGAAATAAGAAGAAATGATTGAAGGGCAACCCACAACACACCCCACCCCCAAGTAATGCAGGAATGTTTGTGTGTGTGAGAGGGGGTCACAGAAATAGCCAGGCTGCATCAGAGAGATGGAGATCCAAGGAACAGCCTTGACCCTAAGATCTAGGGACAGCTTCATATGTTGGGGCCACATCTGGGTGGAAAGATGTGCAAGAGTTCTTGTTGCACTGAGATTGGATGGTGTGGGGCAGTATTCCCTGTAAGAAGGATTCCCAGATGTTGTTGACTACAACTCCCATATTCCCCAGCCAAAGGCCACTGCAGCTAGGAATTATGGGAGTTGTAGTCAACAACATCTGGGAATCTCTCTTACAGGGATCACTGGTGTGGGGGTTCTTATTTCACAGGAAGAGGTTATAAAAAGAATTGGTTCCATTGGTGAGTAGAAAGCAATGGCTTCTCTGTATCCACCCCAATATTTCAGATTTTCTCCCAAGCAGAAGTGGATCCCCCATGAGGAAAGGCAAGATGATGGTCTCAGGTGGCAACTGCACCATCAGGAGGCGTGAGTGCCAGCATCCTGCCTCGCCCCCAGCAGGCATCAGTTCACCTGTCTGTTGCTACCCTTCCTGTGTGTTTTCTCCCAGTTCTGACTAGCCTGCCTCCCGGCTCCAGTCCTGCAACCCTGATGCTGCTGCTGAGCCGGCACCACTTCTGACACTTGCCACACCTCCTGCCCCAACGCTGCCCTCCTCTCTCTTGCCCAGATGCCTCATCTTCCGGGCATGCTGCCTCTTGTATTGTGGATACCCACAGTGGCAGCAAATATGGAACTTCTTGCATGGACCAATGGCAGCTTCTCATGCTTTGCTAACTCCAAGAACTGGATGCTCTCATTCTCATCTCCTCCCTTTGTCCATGCCCGCTCAACTCCACAACAATAAACAATGAGAGGGAGATAGCATCTCTCTCCAATCACTGTATTGCGTTGCTCTCTTTCCTGGCCTGACAGCCACCCTGTCCCCATCAGATCTTTGCATGGTCTTCCTGTTTGGCTCAGCTAAAGGAAGCTCCTACTTCTGCCCAGCTAAATTTGAATGTATCTGCTGCTAGATTGCTTTCTGAATGATCTGCCTTGCTTTATTACATGTGCAAAAAACAAAAAGACAAAGGAGTGTGTGTGTGGGGGGGAGTGGAGTGGAGTGTGTGTGTGTATAGAAGCAGGGAACAAAACGCAACACAGAACATAGTAGCCTTTCATCACTTCAGTATTTTCAAAAATCCTTCAGGAGAACTATCAGATTTGGATCCCATTTTTCCCCTTCACCTGCTCTGTGTTTGGTACAAGGTGGAGAGGTTCAAAAGTCTTACATACGTCTAACATATTTATAAATCTTTTTTTCTTGTTAAAAAGGGCTTGTGAGGGGCAATTGTGAATTCCTGCTTCCACATCCCTCCCCCCACACTGATTAGGAGTTTGTTTCACTTTTTAAAATATTAAAATGTGTTTTGGTGGGGGGGGGGCCCACAGGATTACTATGGTCAACTTTTTTCTTCCTAAAAGCCATTGGTGAGGGAAGAGAGTGTGTGTGTGTCCTGTTGTAGATTCCCATTTTATTTCTGATTTTCTTTTCACCCCTCTGCTAATTAGGGCTTCATTTTGAATTTCCTTAACATTGCATGTGCTTTGGGGTATTGGATTAAATTGCTGACTTTTCATCTCTAAAAAGCTCCCTCCCCAGCATAGCGTCTCTCCCAGTGGCTGTTGCTGGTGCCTCCCTTGTATCTGATTTTAGACTTTGGGTCTTTTTGGCATGGGAAACAACAAAGTTTAAAAACACTTTAACAACTGCACAGAGTCTTATTAAAATGATTGTAATTGATCCTGTGCAGGAAATGAGGTGTGTAACACAATCTGGAGAGTTAAAGGGGTCCCTTTAAGCCACTAGGTCCAAAGTCTGAAATTACCTAGCTGCACCCTTGGCTTTGCAGTCACCTGCCTAGGGGTAAGAAGTGGAGTCTGTCTATTCACACCTTAAGGTCAAGAGAAGAGCTGTGCAGGATCCCAAGGTCCACTGTTTCTTAACACGGGCAAGTGAAATGCTTCTGGGAAACCTGTAGCTGGGCATGAAGGCAACTGCTCTCCCCAGATGCTTGCCTCTATTCCATTTAGCCATTGTGGTTCACAGCCACGGACAGGCCCACTCTCCGAATTTGTTTTATCCCCATTTAAAAGTCACCTGAGCTGTGACCATCGTCATGTCCTCCATGAAGTGATGAGGATGAGGTACTGTGTTGCATAAAGTCTTGTGAATGTATGTCTTTTAATTATATATTCTATATGAAAAATTATCTCTTTTATGATAAAAGCATTTCCTGTGGCACCCCCTGTAATTTCCCGCTGGATCCGCCCCGTCCCTCCCCATTCATGGTGGCTATATCCATGGGTGAAAATTCACCATCCAGACCCTGCCAAGGACTACATGTTCTACCTTGCAAAGGACCATCCACTCCTGCAGGCCCGGCAGTCTCTCCCTCCCAGGCCTGGTCCAGAGGCTCCAGCAGGCCATCATGTTCCACATGGCACCGGTAGCGATCTCTGTCCTTGGGGTCAACCTCAACACTGATCCAGGTGTAGTAAGTTCCATCCGAGTTGGGGCTGGTAATTCCACGGAAGGTGTCCTGCATCCAGACTTCCCCATCCTTCTTCCAGTTGATGACGATCTCCTTGGGGTAGAAGCCATGGGCCCGGCAGACAAGAGTTTCCATGTTGTCAGAGCCTGCCTTGCGTGTCACCTTCACTGTTGGACTCTCTGCAAAAATGACATAATTGAGCTGTGTTCATGCAGCAGCTCCCCACTGGCTGGCAGGGGGGGTGCTGCAGTCTAATAGGAGGAAGGGTCTCCTTCACTTTATGCTAAATGGCGGAAGCATGACATTTTTGGATGCTCCCCCCATTTAAATCCAGATTAAGGAGAGCTTATCTTGTGGTTGCAAGCATGACTTGTCCCCCTAGCTAAGCAGGGTCCACTCTGGCTGCATTTGAATGGGAGACCACATGTGAGCACTGGAAGATATTCCCTTTAATGGGGATGGAGCCACTCTGGGAAGAGCAGAAAGTTCCAAGTTCCCTCCCTGGCAGCTTCTCTAAGGTAGGTGAGAGAGATTCCTGCCTGCTACCTTGGAGAAGCCGCTGCCAGTCTGTGTAGACAATACTGAGCTAGATAGACCAATGGTCTGACTCAGTATATGGCAGCTTCCTATGTTCCTAAGGGGGAAATGAGAAGATAAGAGAGGAAAGTGCTAGCCCAATTCTGGCCCTCCTGTGCTAGTTTTCTGTTCATAGAAAGTTGTTTTTTCTAATCTCCAAGTTTGAATGTTTTCTCCCTCAATTGTAGTCTGAAGTGTTACGGCCTCAGACCTTTCCCACCTGCATCAAGGGTGGCTTGGCTCTTCAGTCCGGGAAGGAAATGGAGGAAATTGCCCCACATCCCCACCCCCCACCCCTACTACTAATACTTATATACCACTTTTCAAGAGAAGCTTTGAAGGTGATTTACACAGAAAAATAAATAAATAAATAAGATGGTTCTCTGTCTGCAAAGGGAAAGAGAATCCAAATCCAAAAGGGAATCCTAAGTAGACACCAGCAACAGCCACTGGAATGATGCTGTGTTGGGGTTGCTCTTACCTCTCCTCTGCAGCAGCTTCTCCTTCCCAATGTCCAGGAGTTTCAGCAGCACTTCAATGTATTCATTCTCTAAATAAAACTTCTCCTGCTGGATATCGGTCCTGTCAGTATCCCACTCTCTTTTGATGACGTTTGCTTCATCACACTCTGCTCTCCAGATGCTGGCCTCCTTGTCAAAGGTGATGAAGTCCTTTCCATCGTAGCTGTATTCCCGAAATCCTCTGGTGTGCCCATCTTTGCTCAGCTCACAGCCATACATTTTCTGCACAGTGTGAAACCCTGAAAGAGACACATGAAGGCAGTGTCAGGAGAAGGGTAGATCAATCAGCGTGCTTGACTCAGATGTAATAGCCAGGGGAATTGCTAGGTAGTTCCCAGGTCCACAGGGATCAGATGGACAGTTCCCTCGCCTCCTTTTTAACAATGAAACTCAATCTGACACACACACCCCCAAGAATAATTATTGTTCTTAAAAGTATGTTTATTAACCATATTGAAGTTATTAACAATAATATTAAAAAATAATAATGCACACAATAACAAGAGTTAAATAATGCTACATTAATGTTCTCTTGTTCAGGGTGCCAATATACAATATATGGACATCAGTTACTGAGAAAACCTGACGCATCTGCATGTTAGCGAATCGCTTGCTCCCCCCACTCCTGCCCTCCATACTTCTCTCTCATTCTCTTTCTCTTCACAAGGGAAATGAAAGGCTTGCCATGGGAGCATGGCCAGCAGCCAGCTTAGGGTTTTGCATCCCAGAGACAGAGACTTTAAGGCAAGTCTCACAATCAGTAAGACTCATCAGATGTGGCTAGGTGGAGAGAGCAGGCTTAGAATTTTCAAATATGAAACCCTACCCTAGCTTGTAATGGTGCAATCCAGGAAAAGCGTTATTACTCTTAACAGTGCTGGGCTGCTGCCAATATGCTCCTACTTCAATAGCCTTTTGTTATTGTTAGAAGATGGAAATCGCCTATACAAACTTGCCAATACCTTGGAAGACAGCTTCCTGTGTTCAAAACCCTCCAGCATTGCATTACTGAAAATAGGGACATACTTGCTTATTATCATAATGCAAAAACAACTACATTGTGTGGCATCTTAACATGCATTTTAGCATTGTAATAAATTACAACATTATAACAAAACATCTCACACGCAGGACAGAAATTAGAAAAAGCAACTGTTCAAATCTGCCCTCTCTCAAGACAAGAGGACAAATACACCTCTCTCATAACACAAGTCCTACTCACTTGTTATGTTCAACATTCATTCATTCATTCATTCATTCGATTTCTATACCGCCCTTCCAAAAATGGCTCAGGGAGGTTTACAGAGAGAAATAATAAATAAATAAGATGGATCCCTGTCCCCAAAGGGCTCACAATCTAAAAAGAAACATAAGATAGACACCAGCAACAGTCACTGGAAGTACTGTGCTGGGGGTGGATAGGGCCAGTTACTCTCCCCCTGCTAAATAAAGAGAATCACCACTTTACAAGGTGCCTCTTTGCCAAGTTAGCAGGGGTCATAAACAACACAACATAAACAACACAACACCGGAAAGTTTTTCACACCCGGCTTTTAGTTTGCATCTCCTCCGGAATGGAGGTGTGCGTTCATATACCAGCCAAATTTACCTGGAAGTCTCTTTGAGCTATCAGGGAGCACTTCACACATGATTCGGGTTTTTCATTGAGCATTAGCGCGTAACCTGATTTATATCTGGAGCAAAAAAAGAATCCACTTTTTGCATCGGTTTTGGGGAGCAACTTCAAATTCGCAGTAAAGCCTTGCAGTAAAAAAGCCTGCTGTCTGGGAAAGCTCCAGGTACTATATGAGCTCCAGGTACAACAGGAACAATGACAATCAGACCAAACAAAGCACCCTAAAAATTATTAAAATATCCAACATAGCACATTAATTATATAAACTGTAATGGATAAGAACTCCTTTTCAGAAGGAAACAAGCATCAAAATGTTAGCAGAGTTGGCTTCTGGAGAAACCACTCAGAGTCACTTGCCATTTATTGGGTTTCTCGAGATTACTACCACTCAAATAGCCAGCGCCCCCCTGCTCCCCCAGCCTTGTTTGGGGGGGCTTTGCTTAAGGAAGGGGATACTGGTAGCGGAAGAGCCAAGTCAGCAGCAGCTGGGGAAGACGCTGCAGAGCACCTAAGATGTAAACAGACCCTGCAGGAGCCAATCGGCTTAACACCAGAAGTAATAATATAAACAATGGACTTCAAAGGGCTCATGGAGAATAATGTGGTTCTCGCAATGCCCTTAATCTGGCCCTGAGGTGGCCCCCCCAACAAGGGTGGGGTCCCCCTCCTCCGCAATTGCAATACCTGCAGTAAGTATAAGCTTAAACCGGCCCAGCTTCCACTCACCAGTGCTCTGGTGGTAGAGATTCTGCAGTCTCAGCAGGTAATTGCTGAAGAAGGCTTCATCACCCTGCAGCTTGAAGGTAATGCCGTCCCAGTACTGAGGATCTTCTTCAACCACTTTCTCCATCCAGGGGACTCGGGGTACCATCCTTCTGGTGGCGTTTTCATAGGAAACAATGAGCTGGTCATCTATGTAGCCTGCACCAGCAAACCAGGATATGCCCTGGATGGGCTCCGACACCCCAGTGTAGAAATACGTCATGGAGTGGGTAGAAGAGCCTGCAAAGGGCATGAGGCGAGAGTTAGGGGGCATCTGCAACTGAGGGCCTGCAACAAGGGTGGTCCTTCTAAGAGACAGGATGAGGTGGTCACCTCAGGTGTGGGCAGGTGTGCAGGGTGAGGTGTGCTACCATCCCAGAGGCACAGCATAGTCTTTATTTTTGTTTTTGACCAGCATAACAGCAAAATAGACAAAAACAGTTCAAATAAGCTACTCCTACAAAATAATAAAAAGTCTCTATAAAATTACTTAATATAGTAAATAGAAGAAACTAAAAGTTAAGACTATGAACATAAAACTCCCTGCCACCCGCGGCCACTGGCCTCCTTCCTCACCCCACTAGGGCACACTGTTCATTTCCCACTCTGTGACAAGAGGAGGGGAGATGTGTGTGTTCTTGTTGATATTTCTTTATGTATGTTATTTCCAGTCTTACCAACGATAACTTTTTTCACTGCCACCATTTATGTTATCTGAAAATCCAGTAACACAGGAACTCACTTCACATGAGTCCCCAGATGTGGTAACGTAGAGTTGTGGGTGTGGGGGTACAAACAGTCACTCTCAGACTGAGTTGTTAATTGAACATGGAAAAAAGGTTTATTAGTTACAGTTACCGAAGTTTGCTTGCTTCCCTAGTTAATAAGTCGGGTGGCTCACTTGCTTGGTTACCGAAAGGGTTCTTTTACAGAACAGTACACTTCCATTCATTTCTGGTTTGTACACACTTTTATGAGTCTGTTCTTTTCAACACACTTTCCTCCCAGAACTTATATATCAGATTCACTTTTTACTTTCTTTGCAGAACCTCTCCTGGTTCTTCCTAAACCCAGCCTTCGCCCAGGCTGTATAACAGACAACCTCACTCTGGGTCTCTTAAGTTCTAACTGAACTCTCACAAGGGTTTTAACGGTCATTCCTTCCAGCAAAGGGTCTCCCAGCCACAGCTGCAGGGCTGGACTCTGCTGGCTGCACTTAGAAAGAGTTTGAACCCTCCTTTTAAAGTGCATTCTCCAACTTCATTTCATTACATCCTTCTTGCTCTGTGGCAGTGTACTTCTTCTTTCTTCCCCCCACCCGACCCCAACAGAAGCTAAAAATTAGGGATGTGCAAATTGATTCAGGTACAAATTGATTTGTACCCGAATCTAGCTGATTCAGGTGATCTGGAGACAAAACAAATCATTCCTGTGGTCCATTGGCTAGATTCAGGTCCAAATCGAATTGTGCCTGATTCAATTCGAATCGATTCAAGATTTGGATCCCTCCTATTAATTCCCCGATTCACAGCTTTCATTTTTTAAAAAAACAGCTAAGCTGTAGCTTGTAGAAGTGGAGTTATGGAGCAAAATGTGTGGTCACTATTTTTCAAGTGTTTGGATTCTTTGGTATATAATAACTTCCCTTCAATGAATCCCTGTGAGGAATCATGACACACCTTCATTTCTTCTATTCATTTTGACTGTCTTTTTGACAGTGCCAACTGTCAACTGCCATGTGCCAACTATACTCCAATCAGTTTATGTTCTAGGATTCCCCACCCCCCCAAGTGTTTAGGCTCTTTGGTGTCTAATAACCTTTCCTCATAATGAATCCCTATGAGGTTTCATAATGAATCCCTATGAGGTTTCATAATGAATCCCTATGAGGTTTCATAATGAATCCCTATGAGGATTCATTACACACTAAAGAGTCTAAACACCTCAAAAATTCCTAAAATATAAACTGAATACCCAGTGGCTTTTGGGTTGTGGAGTACAGTAGTTGCAACATGGGATGCCACTAATTCCCCACCCTCACCTGCAAAGCAGTGGGGTCAAAATGAACAGAAGAAATGAAGGTATGTAATGAAGACACCAAATAACCTAAACACTTCAAAAATAACTTTAAAATAAACTGAGTACCCCAGTGTGTGTGGGGGGGAGGGGTGTAGTTGACACATGGCAGTTGACAGTTGGCACTGTCCAATGATAGTCAAAATGAACAGAAGAAACAAAGGTGCATAATGAATCCTCACAGGGATTCATTATGAAGAAAAGTTATTAGATGCCAAAGAATCTAAACATTTCAATATTCCTAAAAATTAAAATGAGTACCCCACTGCCTTGCAGTTGGGGGGGGGGTGTAGTTGGCACATGGCAGTTGACAGTTGGCACTGTCCAGTGACAGTCAAAATGAACAGAAGAAATCAAGGTGTGTAATGAATCCTCATAGGGATTCATTGTGAAGAAAAGTTATAAATCAAATAATCCAAACACTTGAAAAATAATGACTGCACATTTTGCTCCATAACTCCACTTCTACAAGGGCTAGAGCTTAGTTGTTGGGTTTTTTTGTTTTGTTTTTAATGAAAGCTGGAGATCCATGCTAGGGTTAGGATATGGCAACTTAGAATCCCCATTGTTTCTTATGGCGGAAATGTTCAAAATCAGTAAAAGCTTTTAAAAGCCATTAAAAATCAAGCAAGTGTCCCACTGCCTTGAAATCTGGGTGGTATGTAGCACCCATGGGGACCTACACAACTCCCAAATTTGTGTGTGGGGCGGGTAGATTTGGACACAAAACAAATCAAGGGTGATTTGTTTTGGGCAAAAATTGAATCAAAAAACTGATTTGTGCACATCCCTACTAAAAATGCCCCTGCTACCATTGTCTGGCTTGGTGGCATAGACTGAGAGTGCTCAGGTGCTTCTGCCTCAGCATTATGGCCTGAGTATGCTGAGCACACTGGCAGTTAGGTGTCGTGTGTGTGTGTGTGTGTGTGTGTGTGTGTGTGTGAATGTCATGTTGTCCTTTGCCTCAGGCAGTAGAGAGTCTTGAACTGCCCCACCTCCATCCTTCCAACAGGGCCCACCCTACAGTGCTAAAAACTAAGGTTACGTATGACCTGTCCCCTGCTTCTGCTAAAGTTATATTCTGTACCATGAAGAATATATGTTTAAATGAAGCGTGTGTGTGTGTGTGTGTGTGTGTGTGTGCACATGCCAAAGTCAACTTGGCAGCTGACACTGCCTGGGGGAGGTGGTGGGGAGGAAGGAAGCAGATTATACCTTTAAACATTTGTAAGATGTCCCACTGCTGGCTCTTGAATCTTCTTGCCTTTGTAGCCCCTGCAGAGAGATCCCAGAAGGGGAAAAAAAGCTTTTAAATACTCTTTGCCTTTAGCGGTGTGTGTGTATATATATATAGCTTTGAAGCCTCACCTGGCTGAGTGCCCATTCATGCATTCAGACCCCTGGGCTGGGGTACACTATATTCAGTTTGGCTGTCTGAGGAGCTGCAACAGCTGGTTTGCCAGCTTTGTTACTGAGACTTGGTTGAAGTTAATTAGTAATGTGTTTGGGTCTGTCTAGAGATGAGGAGACAAGCATCACCTTCACTGACTGTGCGACAGCTATTCTGGTGGTGGTGGGGAATAAGAGAAGTAACGTTGGCAGGTCAGCAGGCTGTTCCAGGGGAAGGGCAGTCAGAAATCTAATAGCTGTCTTCCCCTCTGGTTGTCCTCCCCTCCGATTGTCCTGCCAGCTCTTTGAACTCGGGGAGCACTGCAGACAACCCACATAGCCTCACCTTGCTCCTCTGCAATGCCAGGTCGGTCCAGAATAAACCCAAACTCATCCATGATTTGATTGTGGATGAAGGGACCGACCTGGTGTGCATCACTGCAGGAGGTTACATATTTGGTTGGTTACATATTTTGGCCAAGCCAACTTGGCTGTGACAGTCTGAACCCGTGAAAAGGCAGGAGACTGAGGGTCACTTGGAGTCTCCACCCAAGATGCATTACATTAAAATATGTTAAATGTTTAAATAAATCACTGAGACTTGGTTGGGGGAGCCTAGTAGACCAGTCTGGTCCCAGCTTCTTCCTGCAGAGTATTCTGTAGAGGAGCAGGTGAGGGGATGTGGGCAGAGGTGCACTAACACCGAGACCTTGGGGACCGGGTTTGGTCCTCCAAGGTTGGCGGGGAGGGGCTCCAAATGGCCCGGACCAGAGGCCTATGGCCGCCGCCCCACACCCCGGGCCTGCCAAAGTTCTAGTTTTTGTTTTTGTTTTTAAATGCTTACCATGGCCGAGAGGCGGCTGCGGAGGGAGGGGAGCAGAGCAGTCCTTCTCCCTCTCCCCCCTCCCCTGGTGGCAGCAACAACCAGGAGAGACGCTGGACCCATCTGTTCGGGCCAGCGTCTTTAAGAAACTTCAAGGCACTCCTGAGCAGAGGAGATCGTCGCAAGCCCGTGATGTCATCTCCTCTGCAATCTCCTCTGCGCAGGCACGCGTTGCAATTTTTTAAAGACGCTGGCCCGAACAGATGGGTCCAGCGTCTCTCCTGGTTGCTGCTGCCACTGGGGGAGGGGGGAGAGGGAGAAGGACTGCTCCATCCCCCACTGCCCGCAGCCACCCCTCGGCCATGGTAAGGCTTTTTCTTTAAAAAGCAGAGCTTTGGCGGGGTGGGCCCCCAAAAGGAGATTTCGGGGGGCCTCGTGCGGGGCAGGGGGGGCTCACGGCTGGGTGGTCCTGGTGCCCAAATTACTTTGGTGCGCCCCTAGACATGGGTGGGGAGGTGGAGTGGCTGTGTCTATAAGGATAACATCTCCCTTACCAGGGTTCCTGTCAGGTATCTGGCCATATGGAATGTGTGTGTACTTGAGTTTAGGGACCAGGGATAGATTGAGACTTCTGTTGGTGTACCGATCACCCCACTGCCCAACAGAATCCTTTACTGAGCTCACGGACTTGGTTGCAGAACTCACATTGGAGTCTCCCAGACTCTTGGTGCTGGGGGACTTCAATGTTCACTTTGGGACCAATCTGTCGGGGGTATGACCACCAATCTCCCCAACCCCGGCCAGCCTCCTATATGACAGGCCAGCTGTGGCCTGGTTCGGGCCTCTGTGCACACACTGAGGCCATTTTTGTGACCTCCGCATGTGTGCAGAGGCCATTTGCGTCACCATTTGTGTGGTGACACAAATGGCCTCTGCACACACACGGAGATCACAAAAAGAGCCTCCGCAGTCCGCATGCGTGCAGAGGCCTGAAGCAGGCCTTCATGATGCAGCCTTAAAGGGCAGCCTGGGAAAAAGCATATCACAACAATCTAGTCTCGAGGAGTGCCCAGGATCCCAGATGGTGAATACGGTGGGGGGGTGGGGTGTCAACCCATTCAGGACAGGTTAAAGCCTATTCCAAAATCAGCTAAATTCCCAAGCAACAGCACCCCTGTCTTGTCTGCATTAAGTGCAGCTTCTTCCTCTCCAGCCAGTTTGACATGTCTGTAAAGGCATCCCAGGTGCCGAACAGAGAGAACTTAGAACTGACCCTATAACTGCTCACAAACTCTACATTATAGAAGCAGCACTGAAGTCTTGGTGAGAACGGGAATTACGTCTGAGGGCTCAAAGAACCCAGCACAAAGGTATGTCTGATGGACACAACATTTGCTTAGGGAGTGTCCCCTCCAGTGGCGGAGCGGGGCCACCGGTGGGGGCCACGTGGCCCTTTCAGGAGCTAGTTAGGCTGGTGCTGCATTCGCAACGCGCAGCCAGGAGCAGCTCTTCCCTGCCTTAGCAGGGAAGAGCCTATCCTGGCTGGTGCTACAAACGCAGCACCAGCCTTAGTTTAGCTCCTGAAGCGGCTGCGCGGCCCCGCTTGGGAGCTAAACTAGCACCCCTGCGTCTGACATCAGACGCGGGGGGCGTGTCGGGTCCGCGGGATGCAGCCCCTGATTGGGCATCGGCCTGGGTTCTTTGAACCCATTGGCCCAATGGTGGCACCGCCCCTGGTCCCCTTATAAGAACATAAGAACAGCCCTGCTGGATCAGGCCCAAAGCCCATCTAGTCCAGAATCCTGCTTCACACAGTGGCCCACCAGATGCCTCTGGAAGCCTACGGGCAGGAGTTGAGGGCATGCCCTCCCTCCTGCTGTTACTCCCCTGTAACTGGTACTCAGAGGCATCCTGCCTGTGAGACTGGAGGTGGCCTATAGCCCTCCGACTGGTAGCCCTTGATAGACCTCTCCTCCATGAAGTTATCCAAACCCCTCTTAAAGCATTCCAGGTTGTTGGATGTCACTACATCTTGTGGCTGAGAATTCCACAATTTGATTATATGTTGTGTGATAAAGTACCTCTGTTTGTCGGTAAATTATTTGGCAGTCAGTTTCATGGGATGACCCCTGGTTCTAGTGTTGTGTGAGAGGGAGAAGAAAATTTTCTCTCTATCCACTTTCTCCACACCATGCATGATTTTATAGACCTCTATCATCTCTCCCTGCAGTCGTCTTTTTTCTAGACTAAAAAGCCCCAGGTATCGTAGCCTTGCCTCATAGGAAAGGTGCTCTAGGCCTCTGATCATCTTGGTTGCCCTCCTCTGCACCTTTTCCAGGTTGCCCTCTTCTGCACCCTCATCCAGGCAAACATGCGACCCAGGGAAGGGAAGAAAGCGACCCCTTATGCTGCATCTCAGACTGACTTATGTGTGTGGGTCCTCCAGCATACACAGCATTCTGGGCTGATGACAAGAGCAGTTGTTGCAAGACAGGAACAGCATCTGGCTTCAAAATCAGACTAGCATGAAAACTCTGTTGGAAACCTCCAAAATCAATTCCATCTGGATTCAACATTCAGTTCAGAAAACTACTACTACTACGAATATATATATATATATACACACACACACACCTATTTTCAACAAAAGTTCCCAAAGCGGTTCATAAATACATACATTAAATAAAGATGGCACCTTCCCCCCCCCAAGGGCTCGCAATCTAGAAAGAATATAAGATAGACACTTCCCCCTGCTAAATAAAGAGAATCAACACTTTTAAAAAGTCCCTCTTTGCCAGTTAGCAAGTGGCTGTTATCCAGCATAACGATGGAGAACCCTGCAATCTACTTGTATTGACACGGAGTTTTCTTTCTTCTTTGGGTTTTTCTCCCCCCCCCCCTTTTTTTTTTTTTTTTTTGGCTAGATCTGTGAGCCAGGATAGAACAAAGAAGTAGTCCCTGGCTGCCCCAGAGCACTTACAAAACATACAAGTTAGGAAACAGGGATGTGCAAGGAGTTCAAGCTCCTTTTTGGATGAAGCTCCCCCAGATCTGCCTCTCCTTATTTTACAAGCCAAGGAAATGCACGACAGAAAAAAGACCTGCTGCTGCTTCCCCCTTCCCTGCTCAGATATTAGGGCGGGTTCAAATTCCGCTCTCCATCCCCAGCACAGGGGGAAGTTTAGCCCCAGAGGAACTCACCAAGGCAGCACGATCCAAGGAGCGAGACAGTTACCCCCAGGAGCAAAAGCGAGTCCCGAAGCAAACCCATCTCGAGCTCACAGACCGCGCACAAATGCGCCGTGCTGGGAACATGCAACTAGAGGCATCCGGAGCAAGAGCTGCTTTGGCTGCTGAAGGGAAGAGATTTGAACAGGAGAGGAAAATCCACACCAGTTCCTTCCGATCCTGGTTCCAAATATTCGGCTGCGAAAGAGAAAGAAGGAAGAAGACAAACTTGCTCAGCAGCCAGAGCCTTCATCTCGTGTCTCGTCCTCCCTCCCCTTGGGAAGAGGGAGGAATAAGTGGGCGAGAGGTGCTGGCGCTTGGAGAAATTGGCAGTGTTAACCTCCACGAGACAGAATAAGAAAGTCTTCTGGGCAGTTCGGGCCGGCGCTAGGGATTTTGGGTGCCCGCCCCGCCCCTAGGCCAAGTATGATTCCTCCCCAAACACTCACATGGGGGCGGGGGGGAGACCTCTAGAATGAACCTTTAGAAGCATTTACTTGGTAATCTAAATGCACAATATAAAGCAGTGATGATCTTCACGTTTTTTGCAGCAGCCACTGAGAGAGCAGGTTGCATGCTTAGGGGGCGGGCGGGACGGGAGAGGAGAAGCGGGCTGTAGCCCACTGGCCCTGGCTGGCTTCAGCAGCGGGGCTGGCGTGCAGCGGGGGTGGGGGGGAGAACGCACTGGGGCTGGGGGACAGGAGGAGGAACGGAGCAAGAGAGAGTGCGCGTGCAGGGGCGTAACAAGGCTGGAGTGGGCCCAGAGACAAAATTTTAAAATGGGCCCCTCGCTGATACGCACACATTTCACAATATATAGTCATGTGACTTGCCTCTGGGGGGCCCCTTGAGGCATGGGGCCCCCCAGGCAGCCGCCTCCCCTTGCCTAATAGTAGTTACGCCCCTGCGCGCGTGGCAATGCAGCGGGGGCAGCAGCGGTGATGTGGGGAGCGGGGATAGAGAGAGGAGGGTGCTTGTTCCCCTCCAGGTGGGGAGCAAGAGAGAGAGTTGAGCGCGGGCCAATGTGGCAGCAGCACAGGGGCGTAGCAAGGTTGGCTGGGCAAGAGACAAAATTTTAAAATGCCCCCCCCCCTTTCCGCCCCCAATAAACACTATAAACACTATAATCCTACGATCTGTCCACCAGTTGTGCCACAAAAAAAGAATGAAAGGTTTAAGAAGTTCCTCAAAGAGGACAGGCAGCAACTTGTGTTATTTTAACTGCAGCATTTTACTACTTCAGAATATCTCCACTGTCATTGCATTCTGTCGACAAATTAAGCTACAGGAGCTGACATTTGCCACAGGCTAAGGAAATATGATATTGGTTTCTAAGAGATGTGAGACAAACAGGTGTTTTGTATAACATTTATTCTGGGGTTTATGCGCCTGCCTTTAGCCTCTCTAAGACAACTCAGACTTAAGCCATTCAGGGCTTTAAAGGTAATAACCAGCACTTTGTATTTTGCCTGGAAACGTATTGGCAGCCAGTGCAGCTGCTTCAAAACAGGCATAATATGGTCTTTATGCTGGTCCCGTCCATTTGGGCCGGCATCTTTAACAAACTGCGAGGCTCACCTGCGCAGTTTAGAGATCGTTGCAAGCCCCTTTGCTGCTCCCCAGGGCCTGGCTTTTGTCTTGCATTGCTTCCGTCCCCGAGCAGGCAGTGAGTAGATTAGCCTCTCAAGAGCAGCTCCGGAGGAAAAGGGCCTGGGCCGCTCTTCCCAACACAGCAAGGACTGGCTTTGGGGGCCCTTCAGAGACTGTGGGCCAGGAGACATTTTTCTCCCTTTGCCTTATTAACCATATGCCCCTGAGAAGCAGACAGCCACTGACTAAGAGCTTTCTTCTGTTCTTGAACCTCCTTACAAGATCTGGCCAATTTCATTTTTGAAGCCCTACTTGGATGAAATATGCTTGGGCATAATGAAAGCACCTTTAAAATAAACAAAGTATAGCAAGAAAATTCTCAAAGGAGGAATAGGATTCTCATGCATTTGCAGAGAAGACAGATATTTACCATTGTTCTAAATAGCAGTGACAACTTCAGCCCTCCTGCAGATGTTGGCCTAAAACTCCCATAATCCCTAGCTATTGGAAATACCTACATCAGGCAGCATATCTATCTATCTATCATATCATATTTCTATACCACCTGATATGTACATATATGTATACATATATCTCATACTGCACGGGAGGAGGCAATGGTGAATCCCTCCTGTATTCTACCAAAGACAACTGTCTTGATGGCACACTTTACTTTACTTTAATCCAAAAACAGCTGAGGGGCCAAAGCTGATAAGGCCTGAATTATGGGCACCTTATCCTTGACTAAGCAGAATTAGTTCTAACAGATACAAACTGTCTCAAATCATTTTTAGAAACGATTCATCCCAACTAAAGGTACATAAAAGATACAGAACTCTAAACTACAGACACCAAATTTGCAAGAACACTCCTGCCAAGAACACATCAGTGTTCCCTATAACAGGAATTCCCAGATGTTGTTCACCACAACTCCCAGAATCCCCAGGTGCAATGGTGTTTGGCTGGGAATTATGGGAGTTGTAGTTCACAACATCTGGGAATTCCTGTTAGACAGAACACTGACTAGCATCACTGCAGTTTTCATAAAACACATTCTATTGCCTCAGTAATGGGAAACGGGGTGGTACACACAGTGGCCCACCAGGTGCCACTGGGAGCCTACAGGCAGCAGTTGAGGGCATGCCCTCTCTCCTGCTGTTACTCCCCCGCAACTGGTACTCAGAGGCATCCTGCCTTGGAGACTGGAGGTGGCCTTTAGCCGTCCGACTAGTAGCCGATGGTAGACCTCTCCTCCATGAAGTTATCCAAACCCCTCTTAAAGCCTTCCAGGTTGTTGGCTGTCACCACATCTTGTGGCAGAGAATTCCACAAGTTGACTATGCGTTGTGTGAAAAAGTGCTTCCGTTTGTTGGTCCTAGATTTCCTGGCAATCAATTTCATGGGATGACCCCTGGTTCTAGTGTTATGTGAGAGGGAGAAGAATTTCATTTCCAGACCAGAAGTGACCGGAAGTACCCGGTGCGCATGTGCATGTTCCCACTGCTCACCGGGTACTTCCAGTCACTTCCAGTCCGAGGAGACAACAGGGAAGCAGGGAGGTACCCTGTCAACCCGCTGGATCCTTTTACACTGCAGTGCCGGTGGGGGAAACGGCACCTTCCCCAGTCCTTAAAGGTATCCCCCCTGCCTTTGAACCACCAGTCTTTCAGATCTGTTCGGAGGCCAGGAAAAGGGCCTCCAAACAGGTTCCTGCACATCCCTAGTAGGGATGTGCTAACAGGTTTGATGGTGAATGTGTTCAACGTCGAACCTGTTTGGTTCGACGGTTCAGGGTCGAACGGAAACATCCCCTGTTTGGTCCGACCCCGGACCAAACACCCCCCGACTGTTCAGGGGGGTTGCAGATTTTTTAATTTTTTTTTAACTTACCCCCTTTGCGGGAGTTGTTGGAGGTGGTGGTGGGTCTGCGGAGGTTCCCCCTCCCCCCACTAGCCTCCCTTTTGCTGCCACTAGCTACGGCGCTGTGGCCATTTTGGAGGCCACCACGCCTGAGCAATTGGCCTCTGCATAGGGTTGGCCTCTGCGTAGAGCTGGCTGAACGGCCGGTGGCGGCAAAAAGGGAGGCCAGCGGGGGGAAGGGGGAACCTCCATGGACCCCCCCCCTCCCACAACACCCCCGAAGGGGCTAAATTAATTAATTTTTTTTTTTAAGTTCGTGAATCCCCCTGGACTGAACCGAACTGGAGGGGGGGATTCGAAGCGGTGCCGGACTGAACTGGCCCGGTTTGGGTCCGGTCCGGACTCAAACTGAACCAGGCCAGCCGGTTCCGTGCACACCCTTAATCCCTAGAGTGGGTTCCCCTGTCTACTGCTTATGCACACACACAATCCTGGCTGGACATTTCAGCTGGCTCCCTTTTCAACGTAGCTGTATTTTTGCTTTGTTTGATTAGAATATTTTATTACTGTAGGGTTGAGAGTATAAAAAACATACTCATCTTGCACCAGACCTTTGGATCTATCTAGTTCAGTATTGTTTGCACTGATGAGGAGTGGCTTTCCAGGATTCCAGCCACAGATTCTTTACAGCCCTACCTGGAGATGCTGCCAGGGATTGAACCTAGGATGTTCTGGCTGCAGAACAGGTGCTGTGTCACTGAGCTACTGCCCTAAAAGACACCCAGGGAGCCCCTCCAAGTTAGTGTATAGAATACTGGCTGACACACCATGTAGCAAACCGCTGCTGCTATGGAATAATGGAATAAAATTAAGAAGTGGCAGTGCATCAGTGAGATGCACCACTTCAGAGGCATGGAGCACCTCTGCCTTCAGAAGCCACATGGACAGGCTCTTGGCTGGCTCGGAAGTGGTGAACATGCATCCCTCTGGATGAGCAGTTCACTGGGCAGCATGTCAGCCATTGAGCTGAGTTACATGGACCAAATGCTCCATCCTTTTGGGAAGAATGATCTGCTCCCAAGGCAGTACCTTTTGGGGGAAGCAGGACAAAAACTTGTGAAGCAGTCTGGATAATATTTCGCCTCCTCAGACTGGTCCACATAACCAAAAAGGGGGCACACCAAGAGTGTGTACATCCTTACACATTTCCCAGATGTTCCGCTGTCGTCCCAATTAGTTCCTTTATTGTGTGTAGTGGGGTAGTCCAAACCCCTGTTCTTCCCATGGCCCAATACTTCTAGTATTTGGGCCATACAGTATGTATAGCAGCAGTTCAGATGAAAACCCCTCCACACCACATAATACATAAAATAATATCATAAGGCAGAAACCTATCATGTGCATTAGGTGCAGCGGGGAAATGCTTGACTAACCAAGCAGAAGGTTGCCAGTTTGAATCCCTGCTGGTATGTTTCCCAGACTATGAGAAACGCCTATATCGGGCAGCAGCGATATTGGAAGATGCTGAAAGGCATCATTTCATACTGCGTGGGAGGAGGCAATGGTAAACCCCTCCTGTATTCTACTAAAGAAAACCACAGGGGTCTGTGGGCACCACGAATCAAAATCAACTTGACGGCACACTTTACCTTTACCCTAGATGGCATTGTGGGGGCGGGAATAGCTGCTTTGGGGTGGGGGGTGGAGAATGTGCAGCAGGAAAATTGAGACATTGGTACAGAGTGAAACTCCCTCTCCTCATGCACTCTGGTGCTGACCTGTATTGTCTCCCAACGTGTGTGCAGTTTTGACCCCCCGAAAAAAGGCGCTTCTAGTTTTGAGGGGAGGTTCCACAAGTGGGTTTGTCGCCATAGTGCCACTAGGGTCGGATGCACGTTCACATGCGCATGCAAACAGGGCTGGGCTCCCTTCACCTAGTTTTGCACAAGGGTGTGAATAGCCCTCATTGTATATTTTTTAACAAATACATTAACACTTAATATCCCAGACCAAATCACGGGTCCCGACAGAGGGGGGCAAAAGTTCCCCCTCAACTGACTACTGCCAGGGCTGAGAATATTAGAAGTCATGGCGGATCAAAATGTAGTTCCTTTCCCACACTGTTTGTGAAGGGGAAGCGACCTCCGGTGAAAGAGAGGGACGATTGGAGGCCTGGCTGACATTCTGAGCTGAAGGGAAGACCCGTCAGAAAGGCCAAACGACAGGTAGGAAGGATGGAGAAGAGGCAGCAGGTGAGCAGATTTTCAAAATGCCTTTAATCTCCTGCCCCCGCCCCGGCCAATCTCTGCTTTATGAAAAGGTGATTGCCAGTAGAGTCTAGGGGCATGCTTGAGCAATGTTTTGTTCTCCAGGGTGCGGCTTTTTAGCCTGGCTCCTTTCTTCCTGTGCCATCCTGGCTGGCCTAGGCACGCCTTGCTGATAGAGCAACCTGATAAGCAGAGGAGATAGCAGGGATCTTCTCCACCCTGCTTTCTACGCCTGCTGAGCTGCTCTGAAGCGGGATGGAGTTCAGAGGGTTCTTCTGTGGGCGGCCGCCAGAGCTGGCTTGCAGAAACTATACCCCCGGGCCGGAACGTGCTCGCAGCCACCTTGCGCTCTCTTCTGGGGGACGCGCCTGCCCTGCGCATTCTCTCCTGGAGGCGGCGCCCTCCTCCGAGCCGCCGCGCCGCAGCAGACGCAGTTTAGCAGGGAACCTGGAGAGAAGGAGAAGCCTTTGCTGGGCAGCCCTGCTCCTCCTCCTCCGCCCACTGATTTCTCCTATCGCTGCCTCTGCGCCTCGCAGCGAGGCCAGCAGCCTCCGCGGTCTCGGACACTGCGGCTGCACGCCGTTTTAGTAGCCCGGCCCCAGGAGCAGCGGGGCGTCGAAGTGCTGCAAGCGCCGCTGAGCCTGCTTGGCACCAGCTGCGGAGCAATCTCTTCCTCCCTCCCTCCCTCCTCTTTCCCGCCTCCTGCTGCTTTCAGTGCTCATCCCGGCTCTCTGTAGGCTTCCCTTGGAATAGAGGAGTCTCCTGGACCTCGCAATCTTCGGACACATTCAGCAGCCTGATGGGAAGGAATCCACCACAACTTGTGGACCTTGTGGTCCACAAGGCTTGTTAGCCACTCCTCTACAGCTTCAGGGCTGAGCGAATGAGACTGGGACACATCCCCCACTGCCAGTCCACCTATCCCCCCGGCCCACACCTTAGAGTTGCCCAGTGTTGAATGTCAGTCACACTTGGTGTTGCTCTGTAGCCAGCTTCTCGCCCTCTTCCTGCCGAGAGAGAATCAGAAAGTGAGGATCTGATTTTGAAGGGAACTCCAAGGATCCTCCAGCGGCCCTTCCCTCTCAAGGGCTCCCCCAGTCTTCCAGGGAAGGGGGTCTCTCTCTTCTCAGGCAACTGTTTTGTAATTTATAAGGGCAAAACTAGAGGAAAAGGCAGAGATCTAGAACTAGATCTCTTATATCCAAACATTTTTGCAAAAAGCAATGTGAGGGGTGGAGCTTCCATTGGCGGATCCAGCGTGGTGTAGTGGTTAGAGTGCTGGACTAGGACCAGGGAGACCCGAGTTCAAATCCCCATTCAGCCATGAAACTAGCTGGGTGACTCTGGGCCAGTCACTCCTCTCTCAGCCTAACCTACTTCACAGGGCTGTTGTGAAAGAGAAACTCAAGTATGTAGTACACCGCCCTGGGCTCCTTGGAGGAAGAGCGGGATATAAATATAATAATAATAATACTAATGATAATAATAATAATATTATAATAATTGGGACCACGGTGCTGGGGATCAGCACATTCTCATTGCCCTGTTTTTCTCTAGGAAGAGTCTCCGTATATTTTAGACTGGATACTGAGGGCTGCCAGGAGGAAGGGGAGCAAAGGAACTCAGCCAGTATCCCAGAGTCAGGGCATCATGTGAACTACCTTATGGGTAAGAGATGTCACTCTGTCTCCCCAGTCCCACCCACAGCATGATGTGACCTCTTACTTATAGTGTGCTTTTATGGGTGTTTTTATAGGAAAGAAGTAATACCCATAGAACCCAGGGGAAGGCAGGCTTCATGTATATTATATTCAAGTATCTGGATCATTGTGGCCACTAGATGTGGTTAGAAGAGAGAAATGCCCAATCAGCAACTAGGGGTCTGTCTCAGTTCCATTCTCCTTGCCAGAATTGAGGCCTGTTTTGATTCCTCTCTCAGCAACATTGGGAAAAGGTGGAGTTAGTGGAGGCTATCAAAACCTTCCACTGGGAAACAGATTAGTTCTCTCCAGAATAATTCCATTAGGCCACTCAAGGCTCCCAGTGTTTTTAGCCTGGATCTCTTTGGCTTCCCCAGAGCAACCTCTGGACCTCAGCCCTGTCCCTCTTGTTAACAAGCCCAGTGCTTGGACGATTATGCAGAGTGGGCAGTGTATTAAAATGCAGAGACTGGAGGGAAGGAGGAAGAGGCTGGGGAGGTAAAGAAATAGGAAAGCAGGAGATGAGGGAAGGAGAGAGAGGTTGGAGCTGGTGGAAGGGCTCATACAAGGGCAGGAGGGACTTATATTGGCAAGAAAAGAGGCAGGAGGGGCAAACAGCTTAGGTCCAGGGAGCTGAAGAGAACACTTGCTTCGTTATGAGCCCCATTGCTTATTGAGATCATCTGGGGAGCTCCATATGCAGTTGACTTGCCACCAGCTCATCTGGTGGCTACTTAGGGACAGGCCTTCTCTGATGCTGCTCAGAGGCTTTTGAATGTGCTCCCTGTTGAAATAAGAGCCTCCCTTCCCATCTCTAAAAACGTTTTAAAAGGTGTTTAAGATACATTTGTTCACCCAGACTCATAGATTTTAACATTGTTTTAAACTGATTTACTGTTTTAATTTAGGAACATAGGAAGCTGCCATATACTGAGTCAGACCATTGGTCCATCTAGCTCAGTATTGTCTACACAGACTGGCAACAGCAACTCCAAGGCTGCAGGCAGGGATCTCCCTCAGCCCTATCTTGGCGATGCCAGGAAGGGAACCTGAAACCTAGATGCTCTTCCCAGAGTGGCTCCATCCCCTGAGGAGAATATCTTACAGTGCAGTCTCCCATTCATATGCAACCAGGGTGGACCCTGCTTAGCTAAGGGGACGAGTCATGCTTGCTACCACAAGACCAACTCTCCTCCTTGTTGTCTTACTCTAAACTGCCTAGAGATGTGAGTTTTGGGTGATAGATAGATAAATAAATTGGAGGCAGAGAAGAGAGAGAGGCTGAGCAGGAGCTGAATTTTTCATTTTTGATTGGATTTAGCCAGAACTTTGGCCACCAGCCTATTTTTTGCTGATTCTTTTTGTCTACTTTGAGAATGATTCTGTATTAACTCCTGGCTGGCTAGGCTTGCTGATTTGAACTGGAAATTATCATTTTGTGTGTTTTCCACGTGTATTTCTTTGAAAGTAGGTCTTTCCCCCAGCTTCTTTGTCCATCAGATGGATTTGATGAAGTAGGCTCTTGCCTATGAAAGATTATCTCGAAATAAATTTGAGAATTTTAGGGTGTATCAAGTCTTTCTTGTCTAGCTAAAGCAGCGGTAGGTAACCTGGGCACTCCAGCTGATGTTGAACTTCAACTCCCATCAGCCTCAGCCACAATACATTGAGGCTGGGGATGACGAGTGTTGTGATTCAATAACAGCTGGAGTGCCAGAGGCTGCCTAGCCCTGAGGTACAGTATATATCTGCATTTTGCATCAGACATTATTGGTAATTGTTTTAATAGATCACTGACAGACTCTCTCCCATGCCCATGGTCTTTGGTTTGTGTTTTTCCCTCTTTGCACATGGGTTCCTGATATTATCACATTGCCAATAATATTTATGATTTCCAGACTCATCAGTAAGAATTCATCTTGGTCCAAAGCCTCCTAAACCGAGGAGCACCTTGAGTCCAACGAAAATATTAAAAATACCTTGGGTTTAAGATGAGAGCTAAGGTGGTTATAATTGTCATTCTTGTTCTTTCAGTGTGGAAATTGTAAAATAATTTGGTCAATTTCTTCTGTGCTGCGTGGACAGTAAATACTTTGCACAGCCTTGCATATCATGCTGGCTTTGCAAATTAGGCTTCAAACACACTTTAAGTGTATGCACACAAGCAACTCTAGCCAGATTAGGGAAGCCCTACTTGGGTAGGGCTGCTCATTTGCAGCAGCAGGATCGATCCCAATCTGGGTTAAAGAGCATGAGCGCCCTTTACTCCAGGAACAGGGTTGTGTGTGTGCTCAGGCTGCATGCAGCCCGAGCATACACAGAGTTGGGTGCCTAGAGCGCCCCACTCCTGGGCGAATCCCCCAATGCACCATGCTGCACAGTGCATTGTGGGAGTCCAGGACTATGAGTCCCTGCCTCCAGCAATCTGTGTGCAGCACGGAGCAGCATGGATTATGTGGGTGCACAATGGTGCGCCCACAAAGACACACAGTGCACCTGGCTGGATTTGTCTTTTACATCCTCTCAAGGCTCAGGACTTCCCCACACTGGAGGAGTTTATTTCAAGGCAGTGGCAAATGGAGCATTGAGCAGTATGTCAGCCACGGTCATTTTGGGGAACTTCCTCATTATGACAGTGGCTGACATACTGCACAGTGCTCCATCTGCCTTTAAATAAAATCCTCCCGCGTGGGGAATCCACCTCTCAGAACCTGCCAATCATCACAGGCATCTCCCGGCGAGGGGGCCAGCCCCCCCCCTGCTGTTTTCCACAAGGTCCCTCCCAGTCCATATGCAGGCAGAGGGAGGGGCTCCTGCGTGGCATCATGTCCCAAGTGGCACTGGTGGGGCTCCCCGTCCTTGTAGCAACTTCCATGCGAGTGGCGGCAGAGGAGAATCCCGCTGAAGTGTGTTGTGCATCCAGATCCCGTCCTCCCTCCTGCTGATGTCGATTTACCCGCGCTGCTTTTCTTTTCTGTAGAGAAATCGAGAAACAAGAAAAGAAGAAAAAGTATGTGCCTCCCTCCCTTCAGCATTCTTCTGAGATGGCATCTCGGGGTTAAAGCGAGAGAGGCATGAATCCTAGAGAGGCAAATGTAGGAAATAGGGACTGTGACTGGTGGTGGGAGCCCTTTCCTCCCCCCCCCCACCTGGGATTGGAAAGTGGCCGCTGGGATCTGGTGGTGAGTCTGACCTGCATTTGCGTGTGCACGGGGATGGTGGTGGTCAAGTGAGCAGCGAGTAGTTTGAAGACCTCAGGAAGAATAAAGCCCAGGAATTGAAGGGGGGAAGAGGAGCAAAGAGAGCAGCCCCCTCTCCACTCCCCGAGCATTTCAGCCCCTGGCGAAGCGGCCTGTACAGCTGCTGAACCACCCGGGATTCCTCCAAAGCCATCACAAGCTCCTTCTTCCTTCCTCTCTGCTGCATACCGTGGAGGCCTCTTGAGCTTGGAGAGGAGGACGAGGGTGAAGCCAGTTTTCAGTTACTGTATGGCCCGTCGCTGCTGTGCCTTATGGAGGGAGAAAGGGGTCCCTAAGGGAAGGGCCAAGAGAGAGGGGGGAGCAGCAGAGCTGCCTCGTGGCTTTGCCTGGAGGAAGCTGCAGGAGGGCAGAGGCAGCTGAGGAGGGAGGCACAGGGGCCTTGCCAGGTACTTGAGAAAGATACAGGGTCTGGCTCTAGCCCTCAGCCTCCCGCTTCTTGAGACCTAAACCATTTCGTGCTCTCTCAAGGAATCCCGCACTCTGTTTCACTACTTGCAGCCATTCATCCCGTTGTCTCTGGCTCTCCTTTTGGGAGCACTGCCGGGGTCCTGATTAGGACTGGGTCCCTTGCCCACAGGACTGGCATGATTTTCAAATGTCCCTCCCTTTTGCAATCCCTGCTTGCAGTGGCCTTGCCCAGGGGTGTCGCTAGGGGAGAGGGGGTTGTGTGTTTGCCCCTCTCCCTGGTGGCCCCTTGGACTGAGGGAGAGAATGAAGAAAATAGGGAGGTGGTGGAACTGGGTGGCCCCTCAGGAGCTGAAGGTCCTGCATTCTTTGAACCCATCCGCTCAATTATAGCTACACTCTGCATTTCCCCTATATGAAATGTGGGTTGGGGAGTGGTTTTTATTGTGAATATGTCATCCCTCAATCTTTCCATCTGGTTTGTTTGGGGGTTTGGGTTTTTGTTTTGTTTTTGGCAACCTTTTGCTACAGAGTTTTGTTTAAATGAAGTGAGGGGGGGTTGGGGGGGAGTTACCCACCTCCTTCCCATGAGCTGACACATGACATTTCAAGGCAGTCTTGGCAGCTGATCCATGCAGGGCACCTTCAAAGCTAGCACAAGTGTCTTTCCTCCTCTCTGCAAGATGTGGAAGTCCATTGAATTTGGAGAGATTGAAGCCAGTTTCAAGCTGTTTTCATGCATAGCTTTGGGGTATCCTAAAGAAAGAGGCCGTGGTCCCTGAAGGAAGGCAAAGGGAGGGGAGCATATTTGGCTAAGAGCTTAGTGTGAGGAAAGATGGGGGGGCAGGCAGCTGTTGTGGTGGGGCAGGGTGATTCCTAGATATGTAAAAACTTCTGGACCTATGCTCATGGGGCCTGGCATAGTCCCACAGCCTGCTCCCCCTTTTATAATCAACCCTCTTCGTGTCTTCCAAAGCAATCTAGTCCTCTCTTCCTGTTTTTAAAGCACTCAATCACTAGTGCATCTTTGTTATATCTGGTGTGTTTTGGCCAGGAGCATTGCCAGGGTCCTTTTAGGATTCAGCCTCTGGAAGTTCATGTACAAATTTCCCTCCCTATTGCATTCATTTGTTAAAAGGGTGGGGAGCAGGGTTTACCATATTTACCTGAATAGAAGTAGATTCTGAATGTAAAACGATCCCCACTTAAGCAATGCAGGCTAAATACAGATTATTTAAGGAAGATTCCTTTGAATTTAAGATGACCCACCAATTTCTAACATCAAAGAACTTGGGGGTGCTCCCTGCTGCTCATGTTTAGAGCAATGTTTGTCTGAATAGGGAAGCACCCTAACAGTAATGGTGGTGCTTCCATGATTGCAAGGCTGGATCGATTTAGCCTCACAATCACAGAAGTGCCCACCACCATGGTTTCCCAGATTCATATCTGGGTCCTTGTGGGTGCATATGTCCCTAATTCCCACTCCTCATCTTCTGTTCCTTACTTCTTCTAATCCCCTCTCTTCATTCTCTGGGATGCTTGTTTGTGTTTCAGGTGCAGAGGCATTAGCAAAAGTCTCAGCTGATTTCCATGTACAGCATCAGCACTTCAGGCAGTTCTGCTACCAGGAGGCCAAGTGGCCCCAGGAAGTCTCCAGCCAGCTGCTGCACAACCTTTGCCATCGGTGTCTGAAGCCAGAAAAGCACACGGCAACACAGATCCTGGACCTGGTGACCCTGGAGCAGTTTCTGACTATCCTGCCCCCAGAGATGGAGAGCTAGTCAGAGAATGTGCAGCGGAAACCAGTTCCCAGGCAGTGACCCTGGCAGAAGGATTTGTCTTGAGCCAGGCAGAAGACCAGAAGCAAGAAGAGCAGCAGGTGAGAGCATTTCCTCCTGGGAGAAGATAAAATGCATTCTATTTAGTTATGCATTGACATGAACACTTTCTGTAAATGCTCAAGGCATCACATAACATTTAAGAACAAGTGAACAAAGAAGTACAATTAATAGTTAAGGCTAATTAATGAAATGAAAAGATTGTGTGCAATGATGAATTCCCTAAATTTGCCCAGCTTCCTCTCCAAACCCTTGTAGATGGATATTTCCTAGCCCTCCTTCCTTTGCCTTTAGCTCTTCCATTCCTTTTCTAATCATTCTTTCCATTCTCTGCCTGGAATGTTTCTTGGCGTTTTAGGTGCAGGGGCAGTTAGCAGAAGAGACCGCTGGTTTTTCTGACGTGGAGAAGCCTCTTTTGGACGCCAGTCGGAGGATTTCTCAAAATGCACACAGAGATGCCACCTCATTGGGTAAGGATTAATGGATTACACTTCTGTTGGGGCTCCACTGGGCTGTTTTTGTGTTCCCACAAGTCTGTTTGTGGGAGACTCTTGTCTTCAGTATATCCCACATGAACCTGGGGAACTGTTTAGAGTGAACAAGTTAATGCATTCATATGTCCAAATCATCATCTTGAGTTCTGCCCAGGAGTCAGTGGGTGGGGAGTGAACTTTTTCTTCCCCCAGAAAGAACTGAGACAGAAAATACGTATTAAGGGTCAATCCTCCTCTGACCACCTTTCTCTCTCCTATAGGCTGTGGAATAATACAGGTGCTCTTTCCAGGGCTGTCTACCCTGCGTGGTGCTGGAAAAACAGCTGTGATGCAACCAGATCAGGTAGGAGAGGGCTCATAAGGGATATGGGCAGGGAGGAAGGAGCCTGGTGCCTTTTTCTGAGTCTGAAAGGATCTGATCTCTTCCCTTTTGCTTCCCTCAAAGCTGCCCACTAAGAAGGCAGTGAAGTCATGAATTCACTCAGAGAAGCCACAGTAGCTTCCCCTCAATTACCGCCAGAGATTTACTTGCAAGTGAAAGAACCGCTTTGTTATCTGTGTGTTGAAAACATGTCCTTCTTTCAGGGCCCCGTGTCCTTTGAGGAGGTGGCTGTGCATTTCACTGAGGAGGAGTGGGCTCTGCTGGATGCAGACCAAAGAGCGCTGCACAGAGAAGTCATGGAGGAGACTTGTCGGAATGTTGCCTCTCTGGGTAAAGCTCCCTCTTTATCCAGAAATTTCTGCTGCTGCTGCTGCTTTATGAATACCCTTTTAGTCCATTCTTCTGGGGGATTGTGGGGGTCTCTCGACTGGGTTGGGGAACACTTACACAGCAACCCTAAATGGTCTTAGACTTGGATGTAGAACATGGGAAGCTGCCTTCTACTGAGTCAGACCATTGGTCCATCTGGCTCAGAATTGTCTGCACTCACTGGCAGTGGTTCTCCAAGGTTTCAGGCAGGAGTCTCTCCCTGCCCTACCTAGAGATGCCAAGGTGTGAACCTAGGATGCCCTGCATGCAAGCAGGTGCTCTCTCACTGAGCTACAGGCCCATCTCCTAAGGCGACTAGCTTATTATGAGCAGACAGGGTTCACTTATAGTCGCCCTTCCAAATGCAATCCAGGGCTGACCCTCCTTAACAAAGGGGAAAATTCATGCTCACAACCACAAGAGCAGCTCTATGGCCTTCTGGGGCTTCCTCCTGGTTTGCCTTTGGAGGATGTGGCATGTTCTAGGAAAATGCTCCCCTTTATTTTGGGAAGAACCCTGAGTGGTAGGTTTGTCTGATAGATCAGGACTGAGAAGGCCACCTGCTCAGCTTCACAGCTGGGTGGAAAGCTAGACCTAGGTTTCCATAGTTCACCACTCTTTGTCATATACCAGTCTTCATTTTAATGCCAACCACTATTTGAAACACTTCAAGTTCTACCTCTTCTTCTGAAGTCCATTTTATCATTTGCAATAGCAGTTCATTGGGCTTATTGCCTGATTTCAAGCTCCAATTCTCCCTGCAATCCAAATGAGATTCTTTTCTCTTCCTTTATTCCAACAGGTGGTGGATGGAAAAATAAGTATGGGAAGAAGCTATTTGAGTGCTTGGAGTGTGGAAAGAGCTTCAGTGAGAGCACAGCTCTTACTGAGCATCAACAAATTTGCACTGGAGATAAACCATTTAAATGCATAGAATGTGGGAAGAGCTTCAGGTGGAACTCCAACTTTATTACTCATCAAAGAATTCACACTGGCGAGAAGCCATTCAAATGTTTGGTCTGTGGAAAGAACTTTAGCTGCAGTTCAGCTCTGATGGTACATGAAAGAATTCACACAGGCGAGAAGCCATTCAGATGTTTGGTCTGTGGGAAAAGCTTTAGTCGCAGGTCAGCTCTTAAGGTACATCAACAAATTCACACAGGAGAGAGGCCATTTAAATGTTTGGTATGTGGAAAGAGCTTCAAGAGGAGTACATCTCTTACAGAACATCAAATAATGCACACAGGACAGAAGCCATATAAATGTTTGGAGTGTGGAAAGAGCTTTTGTCAGAGCTCAAATCTTATACAGCATCAAAGAATCCATACAGGACAGAAACCATATAGATGTTTGGAGTGTGGAAAGAACTTTCGTCAGTGCTCAACTCTTACACGCCATCAAAGTATTCATACAGGAGAGAAACCATTTAAATGCTTGGAGTGTGGAAAAAGCTTTCGTCAGAGCTCAAATCTTTCACAGCATCAAAGAATTCATATAGGAGAGAAACCATTTAAATGCTTGGATTGTGGAAAGGGTTTTCTTCAGCGTTCAAGTCTTACACAACATCAAAAAATGCACACAGAACACAAGTCATTCAGCCAGAGTAAACAGCTCTCTGTACATCAAATAGTTCACACTGGACAGAAACCATATGAATGCTTGGAGTGTGGGAAGCGCTTTAGTTGGAGCTCAAATCTTAGACAACATCAAATAATTCATACTGGGGAGAAACCATTTAAATGCTTGGAGTGTGGAAAGAGCTTCAGTCTCAGCTCAGCACTTACAAAACATCAAAGAATTCACCGAGAAGAGAAACCATACATGTGCTTGGAGTGTGGCAAGAACTTTCGTCAGTGCTCAACTCTTACACGCCATCAAAGTATTCATACAGGAGAGAAACCATTTAAGTGCTTGGAGTGTGGCAAGAACTTTCGTCAGTGCTCAACTCTTACACGACATCAAAGAATTCATACAGGAGAGAAACCATTTAAATGCTTGGAGTGTGGAAAGAGCTTCAGCCAGCGATCAAACCTTAGTGTACATCTAAGAACCCATGGGAGAGAAACCATATAAATGTTTGGAGTGTGGAAAGAGCTTTTGCCGGAGCTCAAACTTTACACAACATCAAAGAATTCACATAGGAGACAAACCATATAAATGTTTGGAGTGTGGAAAGAGCTTTCATCAGAGATCAAAGCTTCTCTCTCTCTCTATCTGTTCAGTCATGTCCGACTCTATGGATCACTGCACTCCATGCTTACCTTACAAAACATGAAATCTTTTGATCAAACCTTACAAAACATGAAATTTTACACAGGTAAAAGATTGTATATATGTGTTGAGTGTGGAAAGGGTTTCTTTCAGAGCTCAAATCTTAAACAGCATGAAAGAATTCAGACAAGTGAGACAGGATATTTGTTGTCAACTGCCACAACATTCACTGAGTGGTGGTATACAAATCTAATAGATATGCATGTTTGGAGTCTGGAAAGAGCATCACAAAGCATTTTTACTTGCCTTCACAAAACACAAGTAATACAGGGCAAAAAAAATAAATGCAAATGCTCTGAGTGAGAAAGAAGCCTCAGTTCAGTATTCCAAAGGACTTTTGTTTTAAGATCAGAGTTAAAATGTTTGAAATTTTTACTCATACTTTAAAATGCGTAGAATTTGCTGATTAAGATGCCAGTATTAACTAGAGATGTGCACGAACCAGTTCGGAGGCCCTTTTATGATCCTCTGAACCAGTACGAACGTCTGGTGATTTGGCTGGTTTAAAGGTGCGGGGAGATATCTTTAAGGAAGGGGGAGAGTGCTTTTCTCTCTTCTACTGCATTTCTCCTGCCAGCACTGCCTTTTAAAATGGTCCACCAGGCCAGCTCCTTGTTCCCTCAGTGCCTCCTCAGACCGGAAGTGCCCGTTGCACGTGTGCACATTATGTGTGCATGTGACATGCGCACTGGGCACTTCTGGCCACTTCCAGTCAGAGGAGGGCAGCAAGGAAGTATGCTGCCATCCTGCTAGACCGTTTTGAAAGGTTGCTCTGGCGGGGGAAATGCGGCAGGAGGGGTAAGAGCATCCTCCCCCGTCCTTAAATATATCCCTCCCCACCTTCAAACCGGCAGGTGAGGTGGTGTCACCTAGCTGATTTCTGCCAGTGTTCAGGCATATTGGAGAGATGTGTTTGATTTTATGACCAACAGAATGTTCAAGACTTAGAATGGTAGAATGTTGATACAACTTCTCATCTTGACAATACTGGTAGTGTTGTGCCAGTATGTTCACTAACTATTTCAGTGATTGCTACTGTTGTTCTATCATGAAAACTCCATCTAAATTTCCAGTCTTAATTGTTCCCCTCCATTCCCCCTGCAGCCTGACAATTTCTTTCTCTCACCCTAATTGATAATTCCTGACTGACTTCCTACAAGGTTCCATATGGGGTTTCCCATACTACATGTGGGACCAACATCCCTTGCAATGGGGATGGAGCCGTCCTCCTTTTGATACAGGAGGTCCCAGTTTCAATCTCTAGCATGTCCAGGCAGAGCTGGAAAAGATTCCTGTCTGAAACCCTGGACTTACCCATGCTGGCTACGTGTTTTGCCCCAAAGCACAGGTGAATAACTTTTAATACAAGAGGTCACAGTCCTTTTCTCAACTGGGATGGCATTCCACATTCTTGGGGCAATAGCACAGAAAGCTCTGTCCCATGTACTCATGATTGCTTCTTGGGGAGTTGGCAGCAAGCAGAGCAGAACTTCCCCAGATGACCTTATAAGGTAGTCGAGAGTTTTTTTTGGAGCAGGCAGTCCCGTCAGGGATCCAGGGTCTAAACCATTTAGAGCGTTATTGGTTTTCAGCAGCACCCTGAATTACAGCCCAAGAAGCTAGAACGCTTGTGAACAATCTCTGATGTCACATCAGTTCAGCCAAAGGCGAAAAGGATCTGAGGAGGCAGGCAAAGAATTTAATGTTATGAATAATGGCTGGCATGTTGTGCAAGGGAATGTGGCGTTTCTGAGCTGCTGGGGCTGCTGCAGATGTGAAAACCAGCCCCAAGGATGTTGCAGAAGTGGGCAGTTATGCAGATACTTAAAGCAGAAGAGAAAGAAAAATGCAAAACCCGTGAACAAAAAATGATAAATGACCAGCTCTCAACACAATGAAAACAATCAAACATATCTGTATAACATATGTAAAAATACAATGACATAATACAAAATGCAGCATACAATGGAAAAATAAGAAAACAGTGTATACAGGTATCTAGACAGCGTCCGAGATGTCTTCAGAATGAGAAAATGATGAGTACATGCAGTACAGGTCATAAGTCCTCAAATCCAAAAAGAAGAAATGATGTACTCAGTGAGATGTTGTAAGTGCATATAGTTCAAGTCATGAATCCTTCATTCAAAGAAAGCAAACAACATACTCTGTGATTACTGATAATGACTGATGATGGAAGACAAATCACACCAGGGAAAAACCACACGACAGCCACCCCGGGATAAGGAGCTGTTTCGCCAAAAGCTTCATCAGGGGCTGTTTCCCATTAGCATAGGATAAAAGTAGAAAGTCATTTCTATACAATCGAACTTATCCAAGCATGTTAAAACCTCAAGGTTCATCCAGGTGAACCTTGAGGCTTTAACCTCAAAAAGAGAGGACCCTGTCTGGATACCTGTATACACTGTTTTCTTATTTTTCATTGTATGCTGCATTTCAATTTTGTATTATGTCATTGTATTTTTACATATGTTATACAGATATGTTTGATTGTTTTCATGTGTGTTGAGAGCTGGTCATTTATAATTTTTTGTTCACGGGTTTTGCATTTTTCTTTCTTTTCCATTCCGTGGACCCCGGTTTTTTCTTGTCTTTTTTGCCTCATACTTAAAGCGGGGCATGGGCACTTGTGTCCTGTTACTTCCATTCTTTCCATTGGGAACAGCTAGTTGTGGAAGTGCCCACACGCTGTTTTAAACAGTTGAACTGCACACTCCTGCAGCCCCCTCAAGGCCGCCTTTCACATGCACAACAGCCCTGGTGGGTCAGAAATACCGATCTTGCCTTGTGTAACATGTTGGCCACCAGACCTATCAGAATTCCAGAATAAATATTTGCTTTTAATTTAATATGGATGTGAGAGAGACACACAACTTCTATTAGGAAGGTGTGTGTATGGTGGTGGCCAGAAGGCACAATCCAAGCAGAGGACAGACTTGCACAGCTGAACCTCTCATTCCTTTTAAAAGGCTCTCTTTATTTAGAGTTTCAAATATTTGGCACATTTCTGGTGTATATAAATACTTCTCAAAACCAGTTGGAAAAGCCCCAAACCCAAGCCATTCTGCTGGCTGCAGATGAGATGTTGGTGCTGGGCCAGATGCAAGATTAGGCAGAGTGTCTAGGAGCATTTTCAGACAGCAGGCTTTACCATGAGTTTGAAGTCCCCCCTCCTCCTAAAAAAAACACAAAAAGTGAATTTTTTAACCCCGGATATAAGTCAGGCTACACTCTAACGCACAATGAAAAACCCAAATTGTGTGTGAAGTGCTCCCTGATAGCTCTCAGGGACTTTGGGGTAACACACATGCTCTATTCTGGAGGAGATGCAAACTAAAAGCCCTGAGTGAAAAAGCTCCAGGACTGGCGGGAGGTCTTGGCAGGTGTCATTCACAGGAAGCCTTCAGTGGGTTCTCTCTGCTCCCTTCTCACACACCAACCAGAGATCTTGCTGCAGGAATGCAAAATGAGAGAGTTGGAAAGTTAAAAGCCAGAATCATGGAATGGTCTGTGGTGGGGCTTTAGCGTCTTAGAGCTCAGAGACATGCAAAAGATGATCTAGGCACGGCTGAAGCCATCATCTCCTGATTATCAAGCCGCACAAAAAAATGTGCTACAAGCAACGCTCTGGTGTTACATTTAGAGGTGCCTGGACAACAAATGCCTCCCACTGATTGCTCAAACAAGTGAGCCAGTTTGCACACTTGAGAATGTAAGACACATCAGGACATTCTGTAGTTTGAACCAGCAGAGAAATACTTTCTTGAAGATCAAACAGCTTTGATTTGTGACCTTAGCAGAACCCAACTTTCAAAGTAATGAAGGAAGGAAACCTTGCATGAGTTCCATCAAGACAGAAGACGGGTGGACTAAATGCCAGTCAGTTCTTTTTTTAAACACCTTGTATTTTGGTATTTTCACAGTACAAAAGAACGAAGTTGTCCAACAAGAACAGTCATTATCAATTCTGTCTAGTGCTGTATGCCATCTTTGGCATTCATCACTAGACATAATGAGTCTTTTTGTTTGGCTTTTTTAATAAATGAGGATGGATTTCAAATGTTCTGGTTGATTGTGTGTTATTTTAGACTTGTCGATAAAGTTCAAGGCAGGTATCCAGTGTGGTGAAAAGTTATCTTTAGAGTGGGGGTTGATATGGGTTTTTTTGTTTGTGAAGATAATGCAAATGAGTCCTCATCCAATCTGTGCCCCAATTTGTATGACCCGCAGGAAAGCATTGAGATCTGGCCCACAGGAAAGCCGAAGCCTTTCAAAATGTGGGCATGCTCGCCACAGAATCCAAGGCAAGAGTCCACCCTCTTTGAGATGAATGTCCACCCTCTCTCAGCCCCCAGCCCACTTACCTCTGGTCGCTTGCTGCAAAGAGAAGCACAGAAATAAGGTTGATGCTTACATTGTACAGTGGGGGCTCTAGTCTCTCCAGCTCCTTTATCACCCCAGCAGCTCATTTTCTATCCATTCAGATCTGATGATAAGGATTAGCAAAGTAGCAGCCTGGTAGATGTGTGATGATAAGGTGTGAAGGAAGAGGTACAATCCCCTTCTCCCATGGAATCCAGTCAAGTCAGGCTGAGAGAGTTTGCAGAAAAAAGAGCTGGCAAAAGTCTGCTGGAAGGAAAACGAGAAAGAAACCTGGGAGAGAACTGAGCAGAGAACTGGTGGTTGCTGGAGTTGCCCAGCCAATAGGCCAGGACCAAGAGCTGAAATCACTGAAAGAGGGGAAGTAGCCAGGCTGGATTGAGCCCCAGACCTGTGCTATCCTCTGAACAAAGAAGTCTGCCCAGCCAGCCAGAGGAGGAAAAGACAGACTTTGAAGGAAAACCTTGATAGAACTGAGCAGTGTTAAAAAGCCTACAGCTTGTTAGTTACCCTGACTTGCTCTGTGAATATTGTTTTGTGATTTTCTGTAAAGTAAAGTTTTAATTGGAACGTTTGTTTTTAGTAAAAACTTTCTTGTGAATATAGTAGAGTTTGCTGATTGTCTCTACCCCACACCTACAGGCCATTCCACTCTACTAAGGTTTGGGTTGGGTTTTTTGAATTCCTGGAAGGGCTGTTGCAGTGGACTCCGCCTTCCCAAAAGCCCACTTGGTGGCAGCAGCAGCGATGGAGTCAGGAGAACCAGAGGGCTGTTCCCCACACTTGTTAGTCCGGTGGGATAGCAGGGTCCTCCACATAAGGATTAGCAAAGTAGCAGCCTGCTTGCCTATCCACACAGGCAGAAAGGAGGCTCTAGAGTGGATGCATTGTGGGCATTTATGCAGAGCTCTAGAAGGCCTTCATCTTCACTGCTTTGAAATGCCATGACAAGGCTTCCCTTCCCATCAGTCTGGAGTCCAGGCAGCAAAAAGGGGTGGCCCAGAGATCCCCAGATGCTGCTCCTTCCTGAGCAGAGGAGCCATACTGCTCTTCCACTTTCAGTAGTTCAGTACGGAAGGAGTGACTCACTTGATGCTGCTCTTCAGACTGCTTGCTCTTTCTCTAGTGACAGAAGCAGAAAGTCAGAGGACTGAGGCAGCTATAGAGATAATCCAATATCAGACCTTCGAGAGAGAGGCAGGGCTCCCAGATTTTAAAAACTCTGCAAGTGATGCTCCTTCACTCTGTTGCTAACCCCCTCCGGGAAGGAAATCCCAGAAGCTGTCAGGCAACTGTTACTACCAGAGTTGGGAGACTTACCCTGGTGTCATTCTCCCACCCCTGCTTTGCTCCAGTGTAACTCCATTGCCTCTGAGCCTTCATTCCAGGATTCTGGAGGATATCTCAGATTAGCCTCAGAAGTGGGTTGGGTGGTCTGAGACTGCTTTGTGAGCACAAAACTGAAATGTCCCTTGCCCCTTGATGGAAAGGAGTGGAGGACACAGCAGCTCAAGGAATGCAGCAGCTGGGAACACAAATGCATCTCCAGGAAAAAGACCCACATATTGTGGGCTATGGAAACTCATGGTGAAGGCTGCCAAGATGGAGGGGAGGGGCAACCCAGCCAATTATCTGGGTCAGGAGCTCATTCAAACCCCTATAAAAGAGAAGGCTCACAGAGAAGAGCCTCTTAAATGTAAGGATGATATTTATACAAGATGCAGCTTTCATAAGAGCTACTGGGATTAATTCCAATTTAGTGCGTTAAGGATGCTGGTGAACATTTGGCCAAATCCAAATATCAGCCTCAATGATATTTGGACTTTGTGAATTCCTCAATTGAGGATTATTTAGCTACCGAATTTAGAGAACCTTGATCATAAAGTATATATGTGGGAGGGTTAGATGGTCTTGCAGGTACTTTCCAATCTGTGTTCAAGATATCATATGGCAGGCTGGGTACCACCAGGCTTTGAGGTACCTGTTTCCTTTGTCAAGAAACCTGTGCCATCAGTACCTTATTTATATGGCATCATCTGTGCAACATGGCACTTTGCACAGAATGAAAAAGCAGTTCCCTGCCCTAAGGGGCTCACAGTCCAAAATCTATGTATGCACGTAGGTAGCCCAGCAAATACATCCACAGTCTGCTTACTGATGCATAAGATGATACCAGCTGCTACCACAATGGCAACCACCACACACAAACCCGAAGATGGCTCCCACAATGACCTCCACGGGTACAGAGGCTAAAATGAAAGAAACATATACATTTGCTCAGACAGGCAGCAACGCTCCAAGACCTCAGGCACAGATCCTTAATTCAGGGACACTGGCACCAAAACCAGGACCTCACAAATCACAGCGCTAGGCTATGACCCCCTCTGTGTTGGCCTCCAAGCAGAAAAAAATCCCCTCCCCAGGGAGGCCTACCGACTCCTAGTATTCTCTCCCCAGAGAGGCCACCAACTCCTCTTTCCCTGAAGCCTTCAGGGAAGCTTATGTTTAAAACAGGGTGGCCTGGAGAACATTGCCAAAAATGGGATGGGGGAGATAAAATGTTGCACAGGTTTATTTATACGACTTCAGTACAATTGTCAATCTACCATTTTGCACCCTGAAACACATACAGGGGCCTTGTCATGTATCATGACCATTTTTAAAGTATATTTGATGGATGTTTGCTCCAAAAGCACTAAAATGTAAATCTAAAAAGAACCATTTTGTACACTCCTTTCATCAAGTGTCTGTATTTTTGCTGAGAGCAGCTTTTGTTGTTTTGCACTCTGTGCATGGTCTTCACTTGTGCCCTCCTAGGCAAAATAATTAGCTCATCCACAGCTGACTTGTCTAGGAGCTAGGCACTGTACACAAGAAAGCAAAGAAGTGGTTTCTGCCCCAGAGTGCTTACAAGAGGAACAAGTTGGGAAGCAGGGATGTGCAAAGCAATGTTGGCTCATTTTTGGATGCAGAGCCAGTTTGAAGGGATTACTGGAAAATAAGGTTTGTGGGGAGCCCTTTTTTCTGGCTGCACTACAGGCATCACCAGAATGGGGGGTGGGACTTTTAGTGGGGACAGATATCACCAACGCTGGCAGAAAGCTTTCTCCACTGTTTCCAGGGCTAAAGACAAAAAGAGCATATAGTAGCTCCCCTTTAAAAAAATCAGGGGGGGGGGGAAATCAAATAATATTTTCCCTGTATACTGCCATGTCATATAAGAGGGAGATTTGTGCGGGAGGTGGGATTTTTGGCTTATAAAACCTGTTCTGTTAATCTTGTGGGCTTGAGGCCACTCCTATCTAACCTTCGTGCTATCAAAGCACACCTAGAGGCGTCTGGAGAACGAACCGCAATTGGGTGAGGAGGGGAAATATTCGACCAATAGGAATAACGCCCTTCAATTTCGGCTGTGGTTGCTGGGCAGATTTACAGGAAAGGAACTTTGCCCTTCGGCCTCTCCTTTCGGTGGGGGCGGGTGGGATTCTCAGCCAAGCCTGCAATGCGGCGAGAGAGCGTGCGAGGGAGAGCACGATCCTATCTTTGCAGCAGGTACAAGGGGTCAGCAGTGTGGAGAGGACGGACGGGGAAATAATAATCGCCCCCGCCCCCCATCTTTTCCTCCCCAACTTCATGCAGCAGCGCAGGCAAGGTTGGAACAAAAGAGTCTGGCTGGGAATCGTAGGCGTCATCTCCCCCCCCGCTCCGCTCTCTCCCAGATACAGGCTGACCCTCCTCAAGATGACAGCCACCGCCTTGGAAAGACTGGGGGGTGGGCAGAGCTAGCCATGCCCTTCACTTCCACATGTGGTAAATGCAAATTCTGCAAGGGGGAGTAGCCATTACAGAGGGGCCCCCCCATCCATTAAGTTGCCAGCCTCCAAAGTGGAAGGATTTCTTATTCCTCCTAACTTGAAAGAGAGGGGGACCCTGGTACCCGAGAGAAAGATGCTTAGGTCTTAAAAGCCTGAAATGGATTGGCTTGAGGAGTGTGGGGCCAAAGTCATTAATAAACATTTCAGGTGTTTGAAAGAGAAATCAGTGGCGGAGAGTAGAATAGTTATAAGCTGCCCAGAGCAGTAGTGTGCTGGAGGGGCAGGGTATAAATATTTTAATTTTTTTTTTATGAATAGGAACTCAAAGCTTGCTTAAAGCAAGCAAAAACTTTGCAGAGTTGTTGGTCCAAGTAAGAAGGAAGCGAATCTCAGCAGAAAAGAACTTCCTCACTTCTATTGGGAGGCACATCCATCTCAGGCTGAAGGTATTTGAACACCCTTCCTCTGCCCCACCAAGCAATATTTCCTTTTAAAAAAATTGCTTTTCTGCTTTCTGCCCCAAACCCCATGACAGGGATTTCTTCTAAAAATCATACAGCATTTTTGTAGTATTACTGCATTAAACCGCTCACCGTTAGGTAGTGTTGCAATAGTTTTGGTCCTGTGTGAAGTAGTTTGTTATAAAAATATGTTTAAAGAGTCACATTTTGCTGGTAGAACAAGAACACTCGTCTGTTGATTGTGGTGATTCTGAACATCAGTACTGCTTAGCTTCCCCACTCTCTCCTACTGTGTGTAGAGAGGATTGGCTGCGTTCTAGGATTGTGTGTGACTTGTTTTGCGCTGATTCATCAAAATGACTGGGAAAGGATTTGTAAAAGGAAATTTAGGAAATTTTATAATTTGTAGGTACCTTCATGAATGCATATTTCCTTGCTGGCAATGATTAGCACCTTAAGTGGCGCAGCGGGGAAATGCTGGACTAACAAACAGAAGGTTGCTGGTTTGAATCCCCACTGGTATGTTTTCCAAACTATGGGGAAACGCCTATATCGGGCAGCAGTGATATAGGAAGATGCTGAAAGGCATCATCTCATACTGCGTGGGAGGAGGCAATGGTAAACCCCTCCTGTATTCTACCAAGACAACAACAGGGCTCTGTGGGTGCCTGGAGTCTAAATCGACTTGACAGCACACTTTACTTTAATGAAGATTAGATAAGAGTAGAAAGGTGGGAAGACCACAAAATTAATAATAGAACTGGTTTTATAACTCAAAAATCTCCCCTCCCCCCAAACACCCTCCAGTAATAGAAAAAAAATGTTATTTGATTTCTACACCACCACCACACACACACTTTTTTAAAAAAAGGAGAAACAATACAGAAACAATTGCTGGTCCGTGTCCCCAGCTCTTTTTGTCTTTAACCCTGGAAACAGCTGAGAAAGGTTTCTGTCAGGGCTAGTGAAATCTGTCCATCTTCAGGGAACGAGAAATGTCTTGAAAATGAAAGCCAACCATTACATTTGAATGGTTTCAGTCCTGTCTCTAAACTAGATTGGGCCTGTTCCCCTACATCACATAGGGCTCTGCTCCTTAGCAGTGGTAGTGTCACTGCTTTTATCTGACAGTGGCCTCCTCTTTCGCTTTGTATAATTTTACTTCAAAACTGCCAGTGTTGCTGTTTGTCTTTAATCACTGTCTAATTTTGTATCTCATAAGGGGAGGGAGCTGCTGAATTCCTTGTAAGGGCCAGCCAGAGGGCCCAGGACTTTTAACATCTGCATGACAGGGAGACATTCAGTAAGTGCAACCTTACCTAGTGAAGATGGAAGCAGCATCTGTATATTCCACATCTGCTTCAACTGCATGACAGCCAGAACTTCAACAGGTGCAGTTCCAGTCTCCAAATGCAGGAGGAGACTCTACTGAGTTTCTGCCTATCATTCAGCTGTTAGACACAGAGCGCCAGCCATGGTGGAAGCAAGTCAGGTTTTAACCATAGAAATTCTGGCTCTGATGGGAGTGGGACAGAGAACATTGATAACGTCTCTGCACAGAATAAACAAAAGTATATAAAGAAAACCTGCTGCTACCTCTATCTAATTTTTGCTGAAGCACTTTCGTGCCTTGGGAGTAATGGGGAAGAAGGGAGAGTGGCAGAGATCCCTGAAGGAGGGGGGCAGATCTAGCTAGGAACTTTGTGTGAGGGAAGATGGTGAGGGAGGGGCACACAACATGTTTTTTCTTAAGAGAGTTTCTGCATTGTGTGACCCTCCGGCCAAGTGGAGGATCTGTGGCTTATAAGTGAAGGAACCTCTCTCCAATCTTTAGTGGTTGTTTGAATGTCTGCCTCCTTTGCAATAGGGAAAGGTCTCTGTCAATAGCAAGAACAATATTTTTTCCTTTTTAATATATGCCCCTGACTTCTATATTATGCTTCATTCTCAGAAGAAAGTGTGGATTGTAGAATTCAGTGACCTCCACCAATTAACTGCAGTTCCTACCAAAGAAAGAGTCTGGTGAAAGAACAACTTTGACTGTTTTGGAGGCTCCCTTTAGAGTACAGAATTGGAGTCAGAAGTGCAAGACTCGGCTTCCCGAGAGACCATTATGGCAGGAAGCAGTGAGGAATGCTGGGAAGGGACTGTGCAGAAGATCCTAGATGAGGACCTGCTCACTTCAGATGTGCAACACCAGCGCTTCAGTCAGTTCTGCTACCAGGAGGGCAAGGGCCCCCGAGAGGTTTGCAGCCAACTCCACCATCTCTGCCGTCAGTGGCTCAGACCAGAGTGGCACACAAAAAAACAGATGCTGGATCTGGTGATCCTGGAGTGGTTTTTGACCGTCTTGCCTCCAGAAATAGAGAGCTGGGTGAGAGAATGTGGAGCAGAGACCAGTTCGCAGGCCGTGGCCCTGGCAGAAGGTTTCCTTCTGAGCCAGGCAGAGGATAAGAAGCAGGAAGAGCAGCAGGTGAGAGAGCATGTTAGTAGAATCATTTACATGGAAAAAAAATCTTATCCCTCTTTTCTATGAAAGCTAAAGGCATTGCATAACAATTACTAAAACTAATACAAGGAAGTATAATTAATTAATGATGAAGGACAATGACTGAAGTAGAGAACAACATGAGCAAAGATGAATTTCCCAGAGCTGCCCAGGTTTCTCTCACAGTCCTTGTAGTTTTATATTTCCAAACTCTCCTCCCTTCACTCATCCCATTCCTTTTACAATCCCTGGTCCTAATTTTCTGCCTGGGATGTTTGTTGTTTCAGTTGCATAGATGGTCAGTAGAAGGGACTCCTGTTTTCTCTGAGGCAGCGGAGGTTCTGTCAGACATCAGTCAGAGGACACGCTCCAGGGGGATCTCTCAAGAGGGTGACGGAGATGCCACTTTGCAGGGTAATGATCATATTTCTACTTGGTTTCCCTTCCCCTTTTGGGCTGCTTCTGTGTTCCGTTGAGTGAGTCTGTGGGAGACACTTCTCCCCAATTTATTCCACATGAACATAAAAATATGTTTAGAGTCTACAGGTTAACAGATTTATATGTGCAAATCAGCACTTATAAAACAACACTTTGAGTCCTGCCCAGCAGTCAGTAGGAGAGGAGTGATTCCCCCCCCCTTCACAGGAAACAGATGTTGAAAATGTATGAAAGGTGGTGGGGGGAGAAACATCCTCTGACCACCTTTGTCTCTTCCATAGGCTGTGGAATAATGCTGACGATGGGTACAAGGTTGTCTTCCCTGAGAGGTTGTGGTGGAGCAACAGCTTCTATGCAACCAGATGATCAGGTAGGAGAGGAGTCATAGGGGAGATGGGTAGGGAGCAGCCTGGGTGCCTTTTTCTGAGCCTGAAATAATATTGCCCCTTGCCTTTTGCTTGCCCACTAGGAATGCTGTGATGGCATCAGTCCTCCTGGATAACCCTTTACTGCTTCTCCTTAATTATCCTCAGAGATTTGCTTACGAGGTGAAGAACTGTTTTGTTATCTTCTTTCAGGGCCCTGTGTCCTTTGAGGAGGTGGCTGTGCATTTCACGGAGGAGGAGTGGGCTCTGCTGGATCCAAATCAAAGAGACCTGCACAGAGAAGTCATGGAGGAGACTCGTCGGAATGTGACCTCTCTGGGTAAGACTTTCTTTTTATCTAGAAATTGCTGGTTCGTTCTTTATCACTCCCCAGCATCCCCTTTTGGTCAGTTAACCTGGCAGAATTTTGGGATCTTTCCACTGGGTGAGGAAGACGTACTTGGCAATCTTTTTGTTAGGACAATGTGAGATTGCATTAGACTGCTTCAATGCAAGATTTTGACAGTCTTTTGAAGTTAATACATAAATGCTGAAAGCTCCTCTATAATAGGAAAAGAAAAGGGACAACTGGGGGAGGTATCCCAAATCCAGATGAAAATGCCAGTCCTCCAGTCTGAGGATTTATTACTTATTTTATTTATTTATGTATCACATTTTTATACCGCCCAAAATGTGAGTTTTCTGGGCGGTTTACAAAACAATAAAAACCAATAAAAAGATTAACACATTAAAATTTAAAATGTTAAAACTGTGAAAACACAATTAAAACAATGTCTAATTAATTTATTCACTATACAAATGGAGGAAGCTGCTATTGAGCTATTTTGCTGCATATTGTCTGTAGTAACTGGCAGCATCTCTTTAGGCATCTATGACTGGCAGCATCTCTCATGCACAGAACTCCCAAATGCTGCTACCAAGATCTTTCAACTGCAAATGTTGGAAATTAAGTCGGGGAAGTTCACTATGCAAATTATGCAGTTTTTGAAGCATCCTGGTGTAATAATGCACACCAGGAAACCCACTTAAGTCGTTCAAATAGATGTAACATCTCTGTGTTTTCTTGGGGGTGCCCATGCTTTAGTTCTGGGTTTTTACCCATGCCCTTCCCACTGCCCCCTGATTATTTTTTAAAGATTGTCTTTATGGATTATTTTGCACCACTATATCTTTGCACAAGGCAGCAAACCCAATTCATTTGGACAACATTCCGTCTTCTGCAGGCCTAATAACTCTGCTGGGTGTGCCCCTCACTTCTGCACCCCTGAAGTCCCCTTTCCTATGGTGTGCAGTCTGCTTCCAGTCACCTAGCTAGCTTACTAGGTGGAAAGGTTGGCTTAAAATGTCCACCAGGTGGAGACAGCAAAAGTGGGTGCAAAATGGCTGCCAGGTGAAGGTCAGAAATGGCGGTGGGCATGGAATTGCTACCATGCCACTCCTAATACCATACAGAAAACAGTAATGCTGCAGGTACTAGAGCAGGAAGTAGAGCAGTGCAGCCCCCACAACACAAGCAGCCCCTTTCCAATATCCCAGATCACACCCAAAGCTAAAGCTACCAAAGCAGCTCCCACCTGCACCCCAAGAAAGCAGCCCAGAGGTGGGTTATAGACGGTGGAATGCTGAGCAACTGAAGTAGGTTTGCTGGCTTGTGCAAGGGTGTATTGTTACAAATACTCCATTAAAATAATTTTTAAAAAGAAAGAAAGGAGAAAACAAGCTAAAGTAACCCTCAATCCACCCTCTCCAAAATCAACCACAGATGTTACAGTGGATGGTTCTGCAAAAGTTATAATAAAAACATTTCTCTTATTTTTATTCTCAGTTTCTTAAAGTTTTTGTGCACTTATACCAGTGCTTCCAACCACTGCATAGCATCTGCTAGGGTTTCTGCTGTAGCTACACCTTCAGGCAGCCTAAAGGTGACCAACAAAGCAAAAAGGCAAAGCACAATTAAAAGCCTGAAAACCAAGTTGAATAGCCACAGGGTGTTTTCTTGGACAAATAAACGGGTGAATGTGCCTGTGTGTGCTCGCGCATAAAGGGGCGTGGGAGTGCCCCTATAATGAAGGCAAGTAGACCAAAAAAGAAGATTCCACCATTATAAGCCTCAAACTGTTGGGTTAATAACTTGAAACTTGGTATGTGTGATCTACTTGATGAAGTCTACACATGCATTTAATTTCAAGGAGATCTGCTAAAAATTGCCACAGCAAGTTTAAAAATGCTGAAATTTATTTATTTATTTATTTAACATACTTTTATACTGCTCAAAACGTACGTCTCTGTGCGGTTGACCAATTGACACTTGGTCCTTTTTTCTCCAATCTTTAGAACAGCATAGCATATATTTCTTTCAAATTTTAGTTAAAATTACTACTGTACTCTGTCAGATTTGTCTAGGTTGAGTGCCTTTTAATGGTTTGGCAAAGTCTGGAGCAGTGGTTCAAAAATTATTAAGGTTTTCCTGCCCCATTAAAGCCAATGGGAAGCAAGTGCTGGCAAAATTATGTAGAGCATAAACAGTTTGACATGAAGCTGAAATGCTGACACACTTCGCCAGTAGTCTAAGACTGGCCGGGAGAGGCAGCCATTGAATTCTGTTGCAGGTGCAAGGTCTATTCTGTTAGTTATGGAATATGAACTTTTAGGCAACTGGGGAGGGACAGGTGGGCATGGAGCATAGAGGTGCAGGAAGCTGAGTGGGAAGTAAGAGCCCTCTGGGGAAGAAGTACTTATGGATTTAAGGGTGTATGGAAGGATTTTGAAAATATGTGCACAGAGAAACACATGCACATGCAAACACAAACACAGCCACACAACACACAACCATGCATGCCACACACACACGTAACACAAACATGCAATATACATGCACACAGAAACACAAATGCATGCATACAACACAAACACATGCAACACAAACATGCACACAACATAAACAGGCACACACATAACATAAATACATAAACATATGCAAATGCAGAAACCCATGCCCAGAACATAAACACACAAATGCGCAAACACACATGTGCAAGCCTAATACATATACTGCAAAACACCCACGGACATCAGCAAAAAATGTGCACACACAAACACGCACACACAATGCACAGAAATACTACCATCTGCATACAGGATAAGCATGAACATGCAACACAGGAAAAAAACACATATATGCAACATAGAAATGTGCACATGCAAAAAAATGTGTACAACACCAAAAGATGTTCAGACATGCAGTGTAAACGCTCAAGAACAAGTACACAAACACACACAAGACACAAATGCAACACACTCACAACACATGTAACAAATGCACAATGCACAAACACATGTATGCAACACAACATACAAATGCACACAGACAATACGAATATACAGCAGGGGCGTATCTAGGGTAGGGTAGGCAGGGCACGTGCCCTGGGTGCCACTTGAAAGGGGGGGCGCAAAGTCTAATTTTTTTAAAAAAAGAAATGGCCACCAAAAACAAAATGGCCACTGCACATGCTCAAATGGCCTCTGTGAGGCCCTAGGCCATGCCAGGCCTCGCAGAGGCCATTTGAGCATGCACGGTGGCCATTTTGTTTTCAGCAGCCTTTAAAAAAAAAAAAAACCCAATTATTTTTAAAAATGGCCACAGCACATGCTCAAATGGTCTCTGCGAGGTCCTAGAGGCCAGCAGTGGGAGGGGTAACCTTTGCAGATGCCCCCCCTCCCATGGCCTATAGGTAGCACCCAAAGGGGCTGCAGGTAAATATTTTCAGAGTATCTGGGAATAGCCAAATTCTCCATTTATTTTTAAAACTTATGTAATAGTGATGCTAAAATGCATAGTAGAGAATTAGATAGGCACTTCTGTTTAGTTTTCCAAGTACACCTCCACATAGTATTTGGGTATTTCATGAGCCCCAGCATACTGAAATTTGTAGTTTTCCAGCATTTTTTTGGTCTGGCTACGTCCACTGCTAAATAGTTTTTGAAATTTTAAAAGATTAACGAGCTTGACATATTTTTCAGCTGATATTATAGTAAAGTTATCTGAAAGATGGGTGTCAGATGTTTGGACAGGGGGCGCAATTTCAGTGCTTGCCCTAGGCGCTATTTTCCCTAGATACGCCTCTGATATACAGTCACATGCTATCAATCATCATTTGTAAAACTCCTAGCTTTCTTTCTCTATTCCAGCAGGTGATGAGCGGAAGAGCAAGGATGAGGGAGAACGATGCAGAGCGTTAGCTGGGAAAGTGAGATGTGTACAGGGAGAACAGCAGAGAAAGGAAACTGAAATACATCAGGAAAAGAGGAATGAATCCTCTACTCTTCATGCTGGGGACTGCCAGGAAGCACCACTCCAACTAAAAATAGACCAAATTAATGGAAAGAGGAAGCACCTTTTTTCTGGGAATAGCTTCAGTTGTAAATTGAAAGTCAAATGTCATTCAGGGATCAAGAATGGGGAGAAGCCATTGAAACGTTTGGAGTGTGAAAAGAGCTTCAGTCAGAGCTCAGCTCTTATAAAACAGCAAAGAATGCTCACAGAAGAGAAATCATATAAATGTTTGGAGTGTGGAAAGAGCTTCAGCAGGAAGCAGTACCTCAATGTACATATAAGAACTCACACAGAAGAAAAGCCAGTTAAATGCTTGGAGTGTGGAAAGAGCTTCAAGCAGAGTGAACACCTTGATGTACATCAGAGAATGCACAGAGGGGAGAAGCCATATCAATGTCTGGAGTGTGGAAAGAGCTTCAGTACGAATGCATACCTCAGTATACATCAAGGAATTCACACAGAAGAGAGGCCATTTCAGTGTTTGGAGTGTGGAAAAAGCTTCCGGTGGAACTCAGTTCTTATACAACATCAAAGAATTCACGCAGGAGAGAAACCATATAAATGCTTGGAGTGTGAGAAAAGCTTCAGAGACAGCTCAGCTCTTACAAAACACCAAATAATTCACACAGAACAGAAACCATATAAATGCTTGGAGTGTGGGAAAAGCTTCAGGTGGAACTCAATTCTTATACAGCATCAAAGAATTCACACTGGAGAGAAACCATATAAATGTTTGGAGTGTGGAAAGGGCTTCATACAGAACAAACACCTCAGTGTACATTTAAGAACTCACACAGGAGAGAAGCCATTTAAATGCATGGAATGTGGAAAGAGCTTCAGACAGAATAAACACCTCAATGTACATGTAAGAACTCACACAGGAGAGAGGCCATTTAAATGCTTGGAGTGTGGAAGGAGCTTCAACCGGAGTGAACCCCTCAATGTACATCTAAGAATTCACACAGGAGAGAAGCCATTTAAATGTTTGGAGTGTGGAAAGAGCTTCCGTCAAAGTTCAAATCTTACACTACATCAAAAAATGCACACAGGAGAGAAACCATGTAAGTGTTTGGAATGTGGAAAAAGCTTCCGTGACAACTCAACCCTTAATGTTCATCAAAGAAGTCATACTGGAGAGAGACCATTTGAATGTTTGGAATGTGGAAAGACCTTCAGTCAGAGCTCAGCTCTTTTAATACATCAAACAATTCACACAGGGAAGAAACCATTTAAGTGTTCAGAGTGTGGAAAGAGCTTCAATCAGAGCTCAGCTCTTTTAGTACATCAAAGAATTCACACAGGGGAGAGACCATTTAAATGTTTGGAGTGTGGAAAGAGCTGCAGCCAGCGATCAAACCTTAGTGCACATCTAAGAACTCATAGGAGAAAAACCATATAAATGTTTGGAGTGTAGGACTGTGTGTTTTCGAAAAAGGAGTTGATGGACTTTGTGTGTCGGAAAAAAGAGTTGATGCTTCCAACCACCAGGAAACATCAGAGCGTGGGGCAAGTGCCCCAGGTAGTGCACTTGTAAGCCAGAATTTGGCTTTTTAAAAGCCAAATCTGGCCACCTAGCTGGGGGCCCTTTAACTTCCCGCCCAGCTGCCACTGGGGCAGCTGGGTGGTACAGTGATGTCCAGAAGCTTGGGGGTGGAGGGTGTGACTCTGGGCAGCCTGGGAAGCCCACACGGCTGCTGGGAGAACTTTGGGCTTCTGGGGAGTGTAGTCCCTCTCAGAACTTGCCCGCTCCCCTCCCCAAGCTCCCGAGCATCACTGCGCTGCCCACGCACCCCTGTACCACTGGTGGGCAGGAAGTTAAAGGGCCCCCATCACCAGCATTCTATTAGGGGCACTTGCCTTGTGCTCTGATGCCTCCTGGTAGTGGGGATATCACACATGAAAAAACCGTGTGAAAAGAAGAAAAATATAGTGGGAAACTAATAAAACATATTAAAACATTTACTTTACTTTATTAAATTTATGGTCATGGACCAAGACATACAGCATAAAATCTAATAAACAATAAAACATACAGTTTTAAAACGCATCGATCTTCTACAACTGATGATATAACAGAATTTAGCTGTAACATAAGATACTGCATCATCCAGATCTGACAAAAGAAACTTTACAAGAGCCTCATCAGATGACCCTCCCAATCTGTGTATCAACGGGGAGATCAATCGTTGTCTAACCTCATGATAGAGCTTGCAGTGGAGCAAAATATGTGCTCTAGTTTCTATGTCACCGGAGGGACATTTTCTATCTTGTAAAGGAAGGTGCTGATATCTTCCTTCTACAAGAGCTGAAGGAATCGCATTAAAGTGAGCTCTCGAAAAAGCCCACATATATGTATTAACAGATATAGAGTAAAAATAACAAGCTGGGGCAAACCCTTCTCTCGTTTTTAATGGTGAATAATAGTTAGGCAAAAGAGCCTTTTCAGATTGCAGTTCAATATCTTCAAATCTTCTCCGTACTGCCTTCTTTGCACCAATTAATCCTAACTCTAGTAGAGCAGGCGGATTTAAACCCATGGAGGTAAGTTTCTCCAAAATGGTAAGAATCCATCTGGGGTGTGGATCAATCAATAGGTACTTAATTATCAGTCCCAATGGATTGCGGTGAATTTTAAGCCAATAATTAATAGCTGACAACCTTGCTTCAATTTTAATTAGGCCTGCTTCCTGACAAATCACTGAGTTGGGTGTACTTCTAGATACACCAGATAAATATCTTAAGAATGACATTTGCATCCTTTCAAGAAGCAAACAATCTTTAAACGGGCCAAGCTGAGCCCCATACAACATTTGAGCAATTGGTTGTACTCAAATAATTTAATGGCAGCTGGTATGTGATAATCTCCCTGTGTGCAGAAAAAAATCTCAGAACAACAGACGAGGAAGCAGTATTGGCAGTCATCTTAACATGTGTAGATGAGCTATTGTAACGGAATGTCACACCCAGATATTTATATTGGGTCTGTTCTATCTGCTGACCTTTTATTACCCATCTAAAATTCTTAGGTTTAGAACTAAATCGGATTATTTTCGTTTTAGAGTAGTTAGTGTAGAGTAGTTAATACTAAAACATATTAACCTTGCTCAAAATGGATTTTATAAGTTTAAAGTCACAAAGAATAATTTGGATTATCAATATACTTAATATAAGAAACATAAATTGCAAGATAATTAAATATAAACAAAAGTATATATGAGTATAAACAATATAATCCAAAAACCATATAGAAGCTATACATAAGTATTGATGAGTATTCCAGTGTCCAAAGAATAAAAGTCCATAATTAGGTGGAAAAATCCTTCCGATGTTGGAGGAGAGTTGAAAGCAGTGAAGCCTATCACAAATATGCCATGAATAGATAAAGATGAACTCTAGAAAATGCAATGATGTAGAAGGAGAAGCTGAACTTTTTGCATGGACCCAATGAAATAAATTCCTTCAGTAAAAATCACTCCAAACGGAGTGTTAGTTTCATAGAAAGCTTCGTGGGTCTCCCATATATAGATGAATAATAAGCTTTACTCCTTATTTCAAGCTTTTAAAAAGTAAAACTTAGATAGGCATATTCAAATATTCCAGGGTGTAATCAAAATAGTCCTTGAAAAGTTGTCTAGATACCAGCTTTTTTCTCATTTGCTTCATCGTGAAGGACTATAAATAAATATAGGACTTTCTTCAAAGACTTGAACTTAATCTCTGTTGCATCCATTGAATATACTCCATACATATACCTTCTACAATTACCCATAAGGCTTGATAATGCATCGTCATACTGGCTCTGATGTATACTTGGTCCTGGTAGTGGGGGCCTGGAATTTCAACATTATAATTCACCTTTTTCCAAGGCGCACAGTCCTATTGGAGTGTGGGAACAGCTTCAGCTGTCTCTTATGAAATATCCCAGAATTTACATAGGAAAGAAACTTTAAATTTTTATTCCCTCTTTATTTAGCAGGGGGAGAGTAACTGGCCCTATCCACCCCCAGCACAGTACCTCCAGTGACTGTTGCTGGTGTCTATCTTATGTTTCTTTTAAAACTGTGAGCCCTTTGAGGACAGGAATCCATCTTATTTATTTGTTATTTCTCTGTGTAAACCACCCTAAGTCATTTTTGGAAGGGCGGTATAGAAATCAAATGAATGGATGAATGGAATATCTGGAGTCTGAGAGGAGTTCCAGTCAGAGCTCAAATTTTATACAACATGAAAGAATTCAGAAAGGTAAGAACATAAGAACAGCCCTTCAGGATCAGGCCCAAGGCTTATCTAAGTCCAGCATCCAGTTTCACACATTGGCCTACCAGGTAAGCAATAGCAATAGCAATAGCACTTACATTTATATACCGCTCTATAGCTGGAGCTCTCTAAGCAGTTTACAATGATTTAGCATATTGCCCCCAACATTCTGGGTACTCATTTTACCGACCTCGGAAGGATGGAAGGCTGAGTCAACCTTGAGCCCCTGGTCAGGATCGAACTTGTAACCTTCTGGTTACAGGGCGGCAGTTTTACCACTGCGCCACCAGGGGCTCGATATACATGTTTGTGGATATATATATAAGGGTGGATATACATGTTTGGTGTCTGGAAAGATAAATCTTTTGGTATTCAAATCTTTTCCAGCAAACAAGCCACACAGGGAAGGAGCTTCAGTTCAGTAATCCAAAAAACTTTGGTTTAAGATAAGAGTTAAGTTGCTTTATATTTTCAGTTATGCTCTAAGTACAGAAATGCAGTAATATGCCCATCTTAACTACTGCACTATATAAGCTGCAAAGATTTTGTACAGTATAGGCTTTACAAATGAGGTTCCCTGGACCCACACTGTGCCTTTGAGGCTCTACACAGAGAGTGGGCTTAGCAGGCTCTCCCCACACACGAGCAGGCGCTTAGCCCTGGGCGACCGGATTGGCCGCCCACACGGTTCCCGGCTTCGTCATAGAGCCGGTAGGAGCGGTGGGGATTGGGGGCCAGTTGGCCCCAGAAGTCCCAGAATGCCTCCCATGACCACTGATGGGGGTCTCCTTGTGAGTCGCTGTGGAGTGTGTGCGCCACTAACCTCATGGGGGGGCATTTATGGAGATTTGCTGGCAGGAGCCGTATGGCTCCCGTTGCAGCACATGACCAGGAGAAACTGGGCTAGGCTCCCTTAGCCCAGTTTCTCCTGGTCGTGAGCAGAGGCGTAACCAGGGTGGGGCAGGCAGGGCACATGCCCTGGGCGCCAGTTGCAGAGGGGCGCCAAGTGCCTGCTATGCCCGGCCCCACCCCAACCACCACAGTTGATTTAAAAAATTGTTTTTTAAATCGCACACACACCCCTTGCCATCCTCTTTGAGTCCGGATGGGGCACACGCCCCCAGGAGCCTCCATGAGCACTTACTTTTGCATTAATTTCAGGGAGCATTTACTGCCTGAAAGCGTCTATTCCTCTTTCTCTTCCTCCCAGAAAGGGAGAGAAAGAGAAAATAGACACTTTCAGGCATCAAGCTGCCCTGAAATGAGACGGAAGAGCTCGCTCCGGCGATTTATACCTTGAGGCCACACCCCCTTTGCATGTGATATCATCATGTGACATATCACATGTAAAGGGTGTGTGGCCTAGAGCTCTAAAGAGTCCTGATACATTCTAATTAAGCTATTTCTATGGCTTTGTTTGAAGATCCTTTGGTGACTTTCAGGTCAGTGTAGCTCAAACTTATGCATGTTTCCCTGAGAATAAATTGCACTGACTACAACATAACTTACTCTGAAGTATGTATGGGATTTCTGGCCTTGTATTTCTTGTCCTTTGTGTTCTGTAGAATGAGATTCCTTAATATATACAATATGGAAGCTAAAAACAATTTTCTGATCTATGGGCACAATGTTGGCAGAAGAATTTAGTTCTTAGGTAGTTGGGAGGTCCTAGTGCAAATTTGCCATGAGTGATTTCTTTGATTTTGAAAGAGTTTTCTTATTAAGCTGAAGAATTCAGCAAAATATGTTTTCTACTTTGAACTGTAGATTCATCTGGGTCAATTTTCACTCTGGCAATCTTATATGTCCCTATTTTTCACTTGAGTTTTTCTATGTATTAGTATTAACAAAATTTTGTGTTAGTATTAGTATTACTAATGTATTATGTATTAGTAAGACTAATGTATTAGTATTAACAAAATTGTTGTATGTTTGATAAACCATAGAAGAGAGTCATTATCCAGAAAACTCATCACATATGTTTTATATGTATGTATATGATAGTTTTCATGGTTATTTTAATTTGATCTTTTAATATGTTTTTATAGCTGTAAACTGCTTAGAGACTTTGGTAGTGGGTGGTATAAAAATATGTTAAATAAATAAAAAAAAGTATGGTTACTATTTGTATTTGGAGTCACTTGAACCATTAATGGCACAGTGGGGAAGCAACTAGAGAGCAGGAGGCTGTTGGTTCGACTCCCCACTGGTGTGTTTCCCAGGATATGGGAAACTCCTATATTGGGTAGCAGCGATATAGAAAGGTGCTGAAACACTGCACAGGAGATGGCAATAGTGAACCCCTCCTGTGTATTCTACCAAAGACAACCACGTGGCTCTGTGGTTGCCAGGAGTCAAAAACACCGACTCGACGGCACAAACTTAACCTTTATGTTACAATACGTTTGCATCCTGGTTTTTGGTTGAGGTTCCAGTTTGTTGTTTACTTCTGGTCTTTTTTGGGACTCCAAAAAGTTTCTATTAGCTTCTATTCTTGGAGATATTTTGGACTCTCGATTTGAGGGCAGCTGTGTGAAAGCAGCTCTTCAATCCAAGGTGTGTTCTTTAAGTTATTTGGTGAATGGATCATGTTGGCTCACTGTAGCTATTTTATTCTAGTTAGGAGGATAGGTGTGAGCGGGCTGGGAATGTCTTATGTAAGGAACAGCTCCTTTCGTGAGGATCTAAGATCTCATGTGTGATCATAAAACTGCTCAGGATTACCCAGTTAAATTTCAGGCCTTACCTATGAAAATTGGAAATTGCATTAAATTCTATTTAACTTGGTTCTAAGTCAGATTCATTATAAGGAAGGTGTTGTGGCACATAACCATTTGATATTCATGCAGTAATGAAGAGTGAAAATAATTGGCTGTATAAGTAGCATTTGTCAGGTGCACAACTGACTTGTCCTAAGTCATGAGAATGCAGACTAAGCAGTCCCCTGGCCTGAGATTTTCCAGCATGTGATGGCTACTAGTGAGGGATCATTTTAGATTTAAAGACAGCACCTGTTATGTATTTTTCTGTTCCTTTCATTCTCTTCAACATTTATTCTCAACCCAAGGGAATTAGGCAAAGACCAAACAAAGCCCATAGTAGAAATGTGTTTATTATTAATAAAATTGCCATCTCTGGCAATTTATAAAAAACACCTGAAAACCCATCTTTTCACCCAAGCTTTCCCAGCTTTAAAAAATTGTCTGTCTTTAATTTTTATGGCTGTTTTTAAATTGTTGCATTGTTTTAACTTTTATATGTGTTTTAATTGTTTTTATGTTAACTGCCCAGATGAAAGTTTGGGCGGTATATAGAAAAACAAACAAACAAACCCTCTCCCCATCCCGCTCAAATCCAATTTTCCTTTCTTTGGGTGGGCTTTGCTCTGTGCTCTGTTGTTGGAGGGGAGGGGAGGGGAGTAGGCACTTAGCTGTGCTGGCTTGCCCTTCCAGCAGCTCATGGGCACATGGATGTTGTTGTTTGCTCTGATTTATTGGAAGGGGAAAGGAGGGGACAGTTTGATTAACATTCCAGAATTGTTCATAAGTGTACCCCTTATGAATTAATTTATTAGTTTCTCTCTCTTCTGTGCCCTAACCTTGAGATTCCCCAGCAATAGCCCTGCCTGCTCATTTTGTGTATCTTACTCTTAAGATGGAGTAGGTTTTTTGTTTGTTTTATTGCATGTTGTAGCTGTATGTGCATATAGGCTGACTTGTGTTTTGGAGGAGGCGCTGAGGCTGTAAGGCCCCACTCTGAATGCAGGTGTGCACACACTGCCTTGATAATGGTTAGAGTGCTGGACTAGGACCAGGGAAGACCCGAGTTCAAATCCCCATTCAGCCATGAGACTTGCTGGGTGACTCTGGGCCAGTCACTTCTCTCTTAGCCTAACCTACTTCACAGGGTTGTTGTGCGGAGAAACTTAAGTCTGTACACTGTTCTGGGCTCCTTGGAGGAAGAACGGGATATAAAAAATGTGAATGTTACTGCTTGCTGGCAGATAGCAGCTGGGGGGTGGGGGCAGCAGGAAGGTTGCTAATACGCAATTCTGGATTTGGAATGCAATGAACATGCTGATCAGCGAGTGTAAGGACTACATCCAGTCTCCAGTACCTCTCTGAATAGCTGATAGGTGTGATTCCTGCTCTCTGAAGGAGGCTGTATCTGTGCTGCTTCAGCAATTTGCATCAGTGAAAGCAAGTAAGGTGCAGTTATAATTTTCAGGTAGTGCAATAATTTTTTTAATTAAAAGATTAATAAGCTTGACTTTTACTTTTTGAGCTGATATTATGGTGAAGTTATCTGAAAGATGGGTGTCAGATATTGGGGGGGGGGCGCAATTTCAGTGCTTGCCCTAGGCGCTGTTTTTCCTAGGTACGCCTCTGGTCGTGAGAATAGCCTCTACATCTTTCAGCTGGAGATATTTTATTTGGTGAGTGGGGTCCATAGCCACACTCCAAATTTGGTTGAAGCAAGGTAGGAGGAAAATCTGGGTAGCTTTTTCTCCTACCTTGCTTCCACACAACCAAAAACTGGGAGCACACGCAGCTCCCAGACCTGAGTAGAACACAGTTTTTGATTGTGTGAATAACTTCATTGTGTAAAGAAGTACATTATTTTCTCTATCCTGCATTTCCCAGCATTTAGCTTCAATGGATGACCCTAGGGTCTAAAATTGTAATATTATGAGAGAGGGAGTATAACTTCTCTCTATGCACTTGAACCACACCATGCATAATTTTATACACCTCTATCATGTCCCTCTCCTTACCCACCTTTCTAAACTAAAAAGGCCCAAATGCTGTAGTCTCTCTTCATAGGGCAGTGGCTCTAACCCCCTGATCAGTGCTGGATTTATGCACGAGCAAAATAAGCTACAGCTTAGGGCCTCACATTATGAGGAGCCTGTGAATACAAAATGACTGCCCAAACACAAAACACTGATTGAATGAATAAAATAAGTACAAAAAACCCACAAAAGAAAATGTTTTAAATGTAATGTGTTATGCAAACAGATATTGTGCCTGTTTCAGTTTAGTAATCCTGAACTGTGTAACTGCTCTTATGTTTCTGTACATTAAAAGGTTTTTTTATCTGTATATTTTATTTTTTAGAGAAATTACAAAATAAACAAAATATTGCATCTTTGCATATTTGTCAGCTACATATAGAAAAATAAAGTTTATTTCTATTTTCTTTGTCCTTTTTGTTAGATTAAATATATGTATATCTGTAGTGCTATAGGGCCTTTTAAAGCTTGTCATAGCTCAGCATGTCATAATGTGGCCCTGCCCCTGACCATTTTGGTTGATCCTGTCTGGGTCTACAATAATGTTTCTGATAGTGCAGTGTCCAGAACTGGACATGTTGTTCAAAGTGTGGTCTCACCATAGATTTATATAAGGAAATTACCATATTGTCAGTTTTATTTTCAGCCTCTTTCCTAATGGGCTCTAATATGGAACTAGCCTACTTTACAACTGCTACACATTTTCAGTGAGCTGTCCTCCGTGACCCAAATTGGAATGAGCTACATGGGTTTGATGAGTTCCCCCATACTTAAATGTGCACAAGATAGAAATATGTTTAGGTTTACTTTGTTTAGGATAAAAGGATCAGCCTTAGAACAGCATTTTAAACACCTAAAATTCTCTCAAATATTGTATTTATGTAGCTTTGTTTCTACAAGAAACTCAGGGAGGCTATTCACATGACTGTGGGAGCCCAGCCCGCTTTTGAGAGGTCATGAGAACCACTGGGAGCTGTGTGGCTCCCGGCAGTTAGCCCACTTAATTCTCCCCACCTTAAATGAGGTTAGCGGAGTGAGTGCTGGGACTTCAAGGGGCCAGGCAGCCCCCGATGTCCGCTGCCTTTACCAGCTCTGTAACAGAGCCAGTAGTCGTGCGGGCGGCTGATCTGGCCACCCAGGGCGAGCTCCCTGCTCATCTGTGGGGAGAGTGGGCTAAGCTCGCTCTCCCTGCAAAGCCCAGATAGGCTCTACGCATGGATCGTGTGTAGAGCCTCAGGGTGTTGCAAACAGGAATAGCTCGTTTTTATTCTCACAACAGCTGGCAGCCCTATGAGGTGGGTTAGACTGAAAGAGAAAGGGAGAAATACAATTGCCTCATTGGATTACAACTCCATGGGAAATGGATAAGGTGTTATGATGTTTAGCCTTTCCAGTCCCTTCCTCCCATCCTTTTTGAAAAGTCCTTTTAAATTCTCTCCCCCCCCCCCCAAAAAAAACCACCTGTAACTGAAGTCAGGTTAGCAGACGCTGGGGGTCGGTGGTCACCAGTGACTCAGAAACAAAGACAGGAGCCCACACAGTGCCAGAGACAATGTAATTATATTATTTTTATTTATTTATTCGATTTCTATACCGCCCTTCCAAAAATGGCTCAGGGCGGTTTACACAGAGAAATAATAAATAAATAAGATGGATCCCTGTCCCCAGAGGGCTCACAATCTAAACAGAAACATAAGATAGACACCAGCAACAGTCATTGGAGGTACTGTGCTGGGGGTGGAGAGGGCCAGTGACTCTCCCCCTGCTAAATAAAGAGAATCACCACCTTAAAAGGTGCCTCTTTGCCAAGTTAGCAAATAATAAAAGAACAATTCTTGTTGAAACCCAGCAGGTTCTTTGTCTATTCTAAGTCTTGCCATGTGGGATAGAATGTTAAATATTATTCATATTGTAGGAAATATATGGGGGCATATTTAGTTAGCATGGGTGCTTCATAAGCTTTAAGCACAAGAGGTTATTTTAAGACATCTCAACAGATGGGGAATAGGAGAAGAGTGGGGTAAAAGTCAAGGGTGCTTGGAAAAAACACAAATTGTTAAAATTTAACATTTATTAATATTTATTTATTTTTCTATGTAAACCGCTTTGCAAACTTTGAAAAGCATATGAGGGTTTCCACCATTGCTTTGACTCCACACCTGGCCCCTGCAGGTTTCCCCAACTCCCTGATTCTCGCAGGACCAAAATATGTGATATGATAAACATGAAGTTTTATTCTGCTTGGCTGTTGGGGTTTAGATCAGGACTATGGCAGTCAGGGGGGAGGGCTTTCCCCTCACAGCAGGCCTGATTTGGATAGCCTCTTCCCTCACACCCAATGATGACAAAAGGAGGGCTGCTCAACTTCAGCTTTCCTGCAGTTGTTGGCCTACAACTCCCATCATCCCTGGCTATTGGCCACTATGGCTGGGGATTATGGGAGTTGTAGTTCAAAAACAGCTGGGGGGCCTAAGTTGGATACATAGGAGCTGTGGGGAGCCTTGATCCTGAATGGGCCTTGCCAGCAGCTATTTACCTCAGAAAAAGCAGATTTGTGGCACCAGCCTAAATTTGTTATACATTAAAGCAGCATGCCTTTAGGCCCTCACCTTCCTTCAGTCCACTTTCTTCTGAGCCCACCATTACTTAGTCATCCTGCCTCCTGGACAATCTTTCCACAGTTTCCCTGACCTCTGTCTTCTCCCTCTTTGCCTGCACAACAATGAGTTCTCCTGAGAGGAAAGAGAAAATCATTCATTTTCCTCACAGAAGCTGCTCATTTGCCAACATTCTCTTGTGCTGCTACTTAAAATGGCCAACATTTTGGCTCGATGGAAGCCCTATTCAAATTAAGTACTTGAGGGAAGCCCTATTCAAATTAAGTAGTCATAGGGGACATAGGAAGCTGCCGTATACTGGGTCAGACCATTGGTCTATCTAGCTCAGTATTGTTTACATAGACTGGCAGCAGCTTCTCCAAGGTTGCAGGCAGGAATCTCACTCAACCCTAGCTTGGAGATGATGCCAGGGAGGGAACTTGGAACCTAGATGCTCTTCCCCTAAGGGGAATATCTTACAGTGCTCACACATCAAGTCTCCCATTCATATGCAACCAGGGTGGACCTTGCTTAGTTAAGGGGACAAGTCATGCTTGCTACCACAAGACCAGCAATCCTCTCGAGTCCCTTAGAGGAATCCCTGTGTAGTACCCCTGAGTAACTTAGTCTATATCTCAGCCACTATTTGCAAATATCCCATGATGTCTGCAAACATATCCAGCAATTCGTCCAGTAGGAAGCAAGGGAAGTATGGAAGAAAGCAGCAGCTAGTTTTGGTCTACTATGTATAAAGCAAGTGTGCAGTCATAAGGTTACAGCCAGCGGTGGTTGATTCTGAAAAACACCAACTGCCTAAACTAGTCGATCATCTGCTTGAGATGGATGGCATTTGTGGCTGGATGCTATGGCCAGGGAGAAATGCTGCAGATAATAAAAGGGAACATTTCAGAGTAAGGGGAACAGGCTGACCTGCAAAGATAACAGAATTGAATCAGCAGGAGCGTAGCAAGGTTGGAGTGGACAAAAAATGAAGATGGGCTCTGCCCCCTGCCCTCCCACCTCCTTCTTGGGAGAGGCAGGAGGAGAAGAGTGAAGAGCAGGCTGTTGCCCAACTGGCAGGGGTCCCTCCTTTACATTTGTCTCCCCCTCCTGTCATCTTTGTTATACATCCTCATCCTGTATATCAGGTCCAGCGCCAGCATCCTGACTCCAGCCAGTAGAATGACTTGGGCTGAGTGTAGTGGGGGTGGGAGATATGTCTTTCTCAGAGGTTTGAGCTAATCTTTCCCCACTGATTTTCAGAAGTATTTTCATAGGCTGCCATAATATGCATTACTAGTGTTTTCAAGACCGTTTAAATAATGGGCGCTAGTAGGGGAGAGTTCCGCCGCTCGCCTTTCTTTCCTGCCCACCCGGCGGGCTCCCTCCTCCATCTTTCCCTCCCTCCCTGCCCTTTCTTCAGAGACCCAATCACCAGCCGGGCGGTCTACGGACGGGCCGCTGCCAGGCTCCGTGGCCGGGCCGGGTCCTTCACGGTCGCATCCATGCTCCGGTCCGTCCCCGGTCTCCGTCTCCCCGGGCCGGTCTCCGTCTCCTCCGGCTGAGGCGGCGGCTCTGCCGCCGCCTCGGCCAATTTCCCTCGCCGCCTCTTCCCTGGCTTCGCGGCGGCCGCTTCTGGCCTTTCCATGGCCGGGCGAAGCAACCAAGAGGGCTGCCTGGTCCCTGTGTCCGTTTCTGCATCGGCCTGTTCAGGGCATGCGCTCCGCGCATGCCCAGAACGGCCAAGGGAGGCACGGACAGACGCTTGGTTGTCCACGGATGGACACCAAGCCTTTTATTAGAGAGGATTACAGCTTTGTAGCGCTGCACTGTGAGGCTCCTGCAAACTTCAAAGGCAGCTTTGGTGTTGCACAAATGTCTGGAATGGGAAAAGCAGTAAGAAGTGCTGCTTGCGCAACTGCCACTTTTGTGCAACTTTTGCGCAACACTGCATTTGAAGTCTGTAGGAGTCCCACAGTGCAGAATTAGGGAGGCAGACGCTGCACATCATGTCAGTCATAAACCAGAAATGTGCTAAACCTTTGCAACTCTAAAGATAAAACCTTTTTAAAAAGAAGTTAGGCTGGATCAGTTATGATTTGTGCTCATTTGAGCATGCCGTCCGCAGTGGTTTTGACTGGGGCTCCCCTCTAAACATCGCCTCCACGTAGAGTCCTGCCACTCTCTTGTCATCCAGACTGAATTAAAAGCAAATACATATTTGGGAATAGTTATAGGTATATTCTTCATAAAGTAAAATGCCTGTCTTTGGCAAGCCCCCTTGGCTGAGCTGTTGTGACATCTGAGAATGTTCTCAAGCATTCTAAATGCTCAGTTTGCTGGTCAATGACTGAATAAACTTATAACTAACTAACTGACTGCTCAGGCCAAAATAAATCTGTTTGCCTTACAAGACCATCTGGGGAAATTCTGCTCTGCATGCCAAATTGCCAAGAAGCAAGAGACTGTGGAGTACATCGGGTAGAGCCTTCTCTGTTGCTATTCCCAAATTCAGCACAAGTGGAATACCTACCTGGTTGAGCCCAGTACTGCTACCTCTCTGCTGATCTTTCATAGGCTAAAATATTAAAAATATTATTTACCTGAGCCTTTGGATCAAATTAACAGGACCCAGGGTGTTAAATTTTTGGTTTTTACCATTGCTCCTCACACTGTGCGCATGGAGATAGAAATGATTTTCTGTTTCTATGTGGCATATCTATCCATCTCATTATTTTAAGTGTATAGCTTGTTTTCCTCTCTCACTGTGATTGTAATGTTGTCTAATTGCTTTCATTACATTTGTAAATGGCATTGTGATCATCAGGTGAAAAATTGTACACTAAACTGAAATAATAAGTGAATGTGTTAGCACCACATTATTTTATTTCTCTATGTAAACTGCTTTGGGAATTTTGTTGAGAAGTGGTATGTAAATATCTGTTATGGTATCGTTGTTGTACCAGAATGTGGGCAATGATTTCTTTGTGTGGAAGTGAAGGAACTGTTGGCAGGAAGGCTTAGTAAGTGGGGAGGAAGAGAGTTTGAAACACAGAGAAGAGAACCTAGAGACAGGATAGCTGGAAGAAACAAGACAGAGACAGACTATCAGAATTGGACCTGCATCTGAAGGCTTTTCTATATCAGAGGATGAAGGGCAGCCACTGGTCAGGGAGCCCAAACGTGGGCAGGGAAAGCATACGTGATGAAATACATGGAGAGTTGTTTTTGTTTTAATTAATTAATTTATTGAATATTTGTAACAAGCATATGTAGGATACACATTCAAGGTTCTACTGGTGGAAGATGGTATTTAATTGGATAAGACATTGTTTCAGATTTTGAGCTTTGATAAACATAAAAACCCTAACCGGCCTTTTTAAATTATGCTCAAGGCCTATTTAGTCCACCATCTTGTTTTCCACAGCAGCCCACCAGATGCCCTTAGGAAGCCCAAAAGCTAGATATGAAGACATACCCCCCCTCTCCCACCACTGCTCCTCTGCAACAGCCTCTGAACAAAAGATAATTAATTAGGAGACATAAGAAGTCATCTTATATTACATCAAACCATTGGTCTATCTTGCTCAGACTGGACTACTTCAATTAACACAGTCTTGAGGGCTTCAGACAGAGGCCTTTCACAGCCCTAGCTACAGATGCTTGTGTAGTTTCAAAAAGAATCTGTTTAGTACCTCCTGAGTTACTAGCCACCAAAGTCCCTATAATAACAGAGACAAGTGACCTAGGGGCACAGATCAATAATTTGGGCCACTGAGGGTTCTGAAGCCAGCGCTGGGAGGCGTAACTTCCTGGCAAGTTCTGAAGAGAAGCTCGCTGGTTCTAAACCTAGCTATTTGATAAAGAGAGATCAGGGGCACTCTGACACTTCTATATTTAAAGAAACGTTCCCTTCTCCTTTTCACTTTTATGGGCATTTGTTTTCTCTCTCCACTGAGGAAAGTGGTGGGGAAGCCTTACATGGGCACACTAGATGGCAAAACAGATTTTGACAGAATATGAGTCAGCAGCAAGGTAGCAAACAGACTTGCAAAGGCAGGTGAAATGACAGGGAGCCTTGCAAGTACACCCAAGGAGGTGGCAGACTGCTTTTCAACAAGGAGCTTCTATTTCAGAAGTATTCTGCCTATGAAAATGAAGACTCCACTTAGCCAATATGGGTAAGAGCCCTCTAATAATCAAAAACCTTGAGTTAAGATGAGTTAAGATGCTTTAAACATGCTCTAAAAAGTGTGGAAATAGCTAGTTAAAAGCAGCCCATCCTAACTTCTGCACCTTATAAGGTTTAAAGACTTTGCTCAATCTTGTCTATTACACGGACTTAACAAATGAGGTTCCATGCACCCACACTTTGCCTTGGTCTTTCAGCTGGAGATTAGGCTGAAGACGGGTGCATCCAGGCAGAAAATATAAAGATGTACCTTCCCCATGTACTTGCTAGTGATGTCCCTCATGAAATCTGCGTGGTGCATCTCTACAAGACAAAGTGCTTCCTCCAAATGCCAGTCACCTGCCTCCTTCCCCAAGTGCTTGAAAGCCACAGGAAAAAAAAGTCTTAAAATGAAACAGACCTGGGGGTGCTTTCCAAGAGGAGAAGAATTTTGCTCACATGCGTGAACACACATGGTTCCAGGCAGAAGTGGGAAGGAAAAACATGGTCTCCAACTGTACCCACCCACCCATCCAACTGACTTCTGGGGGAGAATCTCTCTCTCTCTCTCTCTCTCTCTCTCTCTCTCACACACACACACACACACACACACACACACACACACACACACACACTAGGCTGTTCACACAATCATCAACATGAGGGTAGGATTTGGTTTGCATGATTGCGTGAACTCACAAAAATCCCTCCAACCCAGGTTGCTCAAAGCAGGATAGCCCTCCTTTTGTACCCTGCTCTTAACTAAGGTAGGAGAAGAGAGCTCTCCTACCTTGCATTTCTGTCTGTGGGGCTCCACTTAGGGACACAGGAAACTGCCATATACTGAGTCAGACCATTGGTCTATCTAGCTCAGTATTGTCTTCACAGACTGGCAGCGGCTTCTCCAAGGTTGCAGGCAGGAATCTCTCTCAGCCCTATCTTGGAGAAGCCAGGGAGGGAACTTGAAACCTTCTGCTCTTCCCAGAGCGGCTTCATCCCCTGAGGGGAATATCTTGCAGTGCTCACACATCAAGTCTCCCATTCCTATGCAACCAGGGCAGACCCTGCTTAGCTATGGGGACAAGTCATGCTTGCTACCACAAGACCAGCTCTCCTCTCCACTTATCTCTTGTACTCAGCAACTGGGACCTAGCAGGCCTGGAAACAATAGAGAGCTGTGGCTACAGGGGCTGCTTTCCATGGATGTGCCATTCTGCAAAGTATACTCTCTGATCCTGTAGCTGCTTCGGCAGGGCTGGGTCTGCCTTTGTGGCCAGTTAGAGGACAACTGCTGATGCAGTGAGGCTTTCCAGTTTACTGGGAGTACAAAGTAAGTTGGGATGGCCAGCTAGGCCTCAGAAGAATTTCCATGCTTGCAGCTCCTGATTTCAACAATGCTGGACTTGGTAATCCAAACAGAGATTCTGATCATCTGCTTCTACTGGGGTAAGAGCTCTCTAGCCCTTCAACCCACCCACAAATACTTGGTTGAACAGACTTAATGGCTTTGAAATAGAGTAGAGACACACACACACACACACAGTTTTTCAAGCAGGGGCGAAAGACTAGCTCACTCACACACACCAAACAAGATGATTCTTTTTATTTTTCCTGAAGCAGACGAGCCCAGCGGCTAGCTCCCACCTCTTGTCTGGCTCCTTGTGGCTCCTCTGCCCAGAATGAGAGTAAGACCTCATGCTAACTGGTATCTACTGCCTAGGGCAGATTGGAGCCTTTTGCTGCAATCTGCAAGGCAGATCCTGCTGGTATTAACAACTGAGATCGCACACTTGCTTAACAGAAAAACAGAAGTTGGGGGGGAAATGAAGGCGCTGGAAGAATAGGAGGGAAGCTGCCCCCCCTGCCCGTATAAGTCAGCCTCCTCTGTTTAGATGGTTTCTCGCCTGTGTGAATTCTCTGATGTCGCATAAGATCTGAGTTCTGAGTAAAGCTCTTTCCACATTCCAAGCATGTATATGGTTTCTCTCCTGTGTGAATTCTTTGATGTACGTTGAGGTGTTTACTCTGGTTGAAGCTCCTTCCACACTCCAAGCATTTAAATGGTTTCTCTCCTGTGTGAATTCTTCGATGTCTCCTAAGATCTGAGTTCCAGCTGAAGCTCTTTCCACACTCTAAACATTTATATGGTTTCTCTGCTGTATGAATTCGTTGATGTTGTGTAAGATTGGAGCTTCGACTAAAGTTCTTTCCACATTCCAAGCATTTAAATGGTTTCTCTCCTGTGTGTATTCTTTGGTGTTCTCTAAGAGCTGAGCTGCAACTGAAGCTCTTTTCACACTCCAAGCACTTTATTAGCATCTCCTCGTTATTGGTTCTCCAATGAAGATTATCTGCCAATTCATAACTGAAGCTTTTCTCACATGGAAGATGCTTCCATGTTTCATTTTTTACATCTATGTTTGGGGTTTCTGCACAGTCACCAGCATGAAGAGCAGAGGATTCATGCCTCTTTTCCTGTTTTACTTCAGTTTCCTTTCTCTGTTCTGCTTCCTCTATATATCCCACTCTTTCCTCTAATGCCCTGTATGGTTCTTCCTCATTCTTGATCTTCCGCCCATCACCTGCTGGAATACAGAGAAAGAGAATGAAACCATGAATGGATTGCAGGACAAAATACAGAGCCTGAGATCAGGCAGTAAGCCCAATTAAATGATATTCAAATTGAAAAACTTGACTTTGGAACAAGAGATAGATCTCAACACGTTTCAAACAGTGCGCAGTGATTGGCATTAAATGAAGCCTGGTGTGGTAGAGAGTGGTGGACTATGGAAATCCATGTTTAGCCACTCAGTCATTAAGTTGAATTGTCAGCTTTGTCCAGTCACTACACCTCTTAGCCAAGCTTTCCACACAGGGTTGTTTCTCAGAAAATAGAGTAACTCCACCATTGCTGCTCAAAACCCATTGGAGGACGGGAAGAATAGGAGAATTAAATCAACAAAACAGACATACTAGCACAGACTTCCCCATACTGCATGGGAGGAGCATGCAGGTAGTCCCAGGCTTAAGCCCCAACTATAAGGATATTGGGAGCAGGATCTGGAGGTGTTGTGCATGGGACCCAGCAGCAAGGCCACTGCCAGTCACTGCAGACCATATTCAGCTAAAAGGATCAGCAGCAGCTTCACTTATTTGTATGGTGAATAAATCAATCCTGTCTGAGGACATTTTCCTCAGAATGTGGTCCAACCATTGTCCATTTGTTTCTCTTTTATAGCTGGTCTTTCACAGCTTATGTGAGAGCTGGTCTTGTGGTAGCAAGCATGACTTGTCCCCTTAGCTAAGCAGGGTCCACCCTGGTTGCATATGAATGGGAGACTAGAAGTGTGAGCACTGTGTAAGAGATTCCCCTCAGGGGATGGAGCTGCTCTGGGAAGAGCAGAAGGTTTCAATTTTCCTCCCTGGCTTCTCCAAGATAGGGCTGAGAGAGATTCCTGCCTGCAACCTTGGAGAAGCCGCTGCCAGTCTGTGAAGACAATACTGAGCTAGATAGACCAATGGTCTGACTCAGTATATGGCAGCTTAGAAAAGTGTGTCAATCAGATCCCCAAAGGTTCTCATAAGAGGCACCACCACAGCCATCCCAGCCCATTCTCCATACTAAAGGTGTTTATGCTTTGGGGCATGATTCTGCTGTAGCCCACCCCTCCTGCTCACCTTCATCCATTCACCTCCAAATCATTCCTCTGGAACAAAGCTGCCAGCTGCCAAAGTATCCCCTCACAATTCCCAAATAGGCGGTGGGTGTTGGCCTACCACTTGAAGTCCAGTGCCAGAGTGCATCTGCTTGCTCTCCCTGCTTGACTTGAACTGCATTTGGGAAAGCCAGTCTTGGAAAAGAACCAAGCAGTGCTCAGACACAGAGAAGGGCAAAGGCAAGCCAAGAGGAAGCCCCTCATATCCACGTCTAAGGCCATCTCATGCAAGTCCAACCAAGGGCTGCTGGCAAGTGTTCCCTCACCCAGTGGAAAGACCCCACAGTCCTGCCTAAAGAATTGACCAAAAGGGGATGTTGAGTAGTGATAAAGAAAGAAGCAGCAGCCATTTCTGGAGAAAGAAGGTGCCTTACCCAGAAAGGCCACATTCTGACAAGTCTCTTCCATTATTTCTCTGTGCAGGGCTCTTTGGTTTGGGTCCAGCAGAGTCCACTCTTCCTCAGTGAAATGCACAGCCACCTCCTCAAATGACACGGGACTCTGAAAGAAGAAAACATATTCAGCTCACAGATAGCAAAGCAGTTTTTCTCGTTGCAGGCACATTTGTGTGGATGATCCAGGGAAATGATCCAAAAGGGATCCAGGGGCGATCCGGGAAATTACAGGCCGGTTAGCCTAACGTCTGTTCCAGGCAAATTGATGGAAAGCATCCTCAAGGATAAAATTGTAAAGCACCTAGAAGAACAGGCCCTGCTGGGAGTGAGCCAGCATGGCTTCCGCAAAGGTAAATCTTGCCTCACCAACCTTTTGGACTTCTTTGAGAGTGTCAACGAGTGTGTGGATCAAGGTGATCCCGTTGACATCGTATACCTGGACTTCCAAAAAGCTTTTGACAAAGTTCCTCATCAAAGACTCCTGAGGAAACTTAGCAGTCATGGGATAAGGGGACAAGTACATGTGTGGATTGCTAACTGGTTGAAAGACAGGAAACAGAGGGTAGGTATAAATGGAGAGTTTTCACAATGGAGGGACGTAAGAAGTGGGGTCCCCCAGGGATCTGTACTGGGACCAGTGCTTTTTAATTTATATCAATGATCTAGAAGCAGGGGTAAGTAGCGATGTGGCCAAATTTGCAAATGATACCAAACTCTTCCGGGTAGAGAAATCCAAAACGGATTGTGAGCAGCTCCAAAAGGATCTCTCCAAACTGGGGAAATGGGTGACAAAATGGCAAATGCGGTTCAATATTAGCAAGTGTAAAGTGATGCACATTGGGACGAAAAACCCCAGCTTCAAGTATATGCTGATGGGATCCGAGCTGCCGGTGACTGACCAGGAGAGAGATCTTGGGCTCGTGGTGGACAGCTCGTTGAAAGTGTTGACTCAATGTGCGGCAGCTGTGAAAAAGGCCAATTCCATGCTACGGATCATTAGGAAGGGGATTGAAAATAAAACGGCTAATATTATAATGCCCTTATACAAAACTATGGTGCGACCACACTTGGAGTACTGCGTACAATTCTGGTCACCACATCTTAAAAAGGACATTGTTGAACTGGAGAAGGTACAGAAGAGGGCAACCAAGATGATCAGGAGCCTAGAGCACCTTATGAGGCAAGACTACAACACCTGGGGCTTTTTAGTTTAGAAAAAAGACGACTGCGGGGAGACATGATAGAGGTCTATAAAATCATGCATGGTGTGGAGAAAGTGGAGAGAGAGAAATTCTTTTCCCTCTCACACAACACTAGAACCAGGGGTCACTCCATGAAGTTGATTGCCAGGAGGTCTAGGACCAACAAACGGAAGTACTTCTTCAACAACGCGTGATCCACTTGTGGAACTCTCTGCCACAGGATGTGGTGACAGCCAACAACCTGGATGGCTTTAAGAGGGGTCTGGATGACTTCATGGAGGAGAGGTCTATCAATGGCTACTAGTCAGAGGGCTGTGGGCCACCTCCAGCCTCAAAGGCAGGATGCCTCTGAGTACCAGTTGCAGGGGAGTAATGGCAGGAGAGAGGGCACGCCCTCAACTCCTGTCTGTGGCTTCCAGTGGCATCTGGTGGGCCACTGTGCGAAACAGGATGCTGGACTATATGGGCCTTGGGCCTGATCCAGCAGGGCTGTTCTTATGTTCTTATGATAAATGGAGAGGAGAGCTGGTCTTGTGGTAGCAAGCATGACTTGTCCCCTTAGCTAAGCAGGGTCCACCAGGGTCCACATATGAATGGGAGACTAGAAGTGTGAGCGCTATAAGATATTCCCCTCAGGGGATGGAGCCGCTCTGGGAAGAGCATCTAGGTTCCAAGTTCCCTCCCTGGCATCTCCAAGATAGGCCTGAGAGAAAATTCCTGCCTGCAACCTTGGAGAAGCTGCTGCCGGTCTGTATAGACCATACTGAGCTAGATGGACCAATGGTCTGACTCAGTATATGGCCGCTTCCTATGAATGTGAAGGACTGATGCCTTCGCATCAGTAGGGATGTGCCTGAATTGTTTCGGGCAGCCAGGGTGTGCGGTGGAGAGTGGTAGCCGGGGTCGGAGGGGAAGTGTGTGGAGAGCAGTAGCTTTAAGGAGGCACACAGGTCCTTACCTGCTCCTCCACCACCCTGCTGCTGTTCTGGTTGCGGTGCTGTCCTTCCCAAAAGGCTACATGAGGCTGTGTCACGGTGGCAGCACACACATGGCCGCTGAGCGCGACCATGTTCATGCCACTGCAATGCGTCCATGCACAGCCATTTGTGAAGGATAGTGCCATGACCGGAACAGCAGCGGAGCAGGTAAGGACCTCCTTCTTAAAGCTACCGCTCACCCCCTGCTGCCCAAATCATTTTGGCACCTCTCTAATGCGGCGCTGAAACAATTTGGGCACATCCCTACTTCCTAGTGGGCAGGTGTGGCAGAAGTAAAGGGGGAAAGAGATGTATTTCAGGTAGCCCCCTGCCCATCTCCTCAATGCTCCCTCTCCTACCTGATCTGGCTGTATAGAAGCCTTTTCTTCACCACCATCCAGGGGAGGTGACCCTGTTGACATTGCCAGTGTTATTCCACAGCCTACAGGAGAGACAAAAGTGGTCAAAGGGTCATTTACCCTTTGTGCAAATTTTCAATCTTGCTTCTTGTTGCAGGAAGAAAAAGATAACCTCTCCAGTGATTCCTGGGGAGAAATCAAGGTATTGATTTAGACCAGTGATTCTCAAACTTGGGTCCTCAGGTGTTATTGGACTTCAGCTCCCATAATCCTCAAGCAAAGGCCACTGAGGCTGGGGATTATGGGAGTTGAAGTCCAATAACACCTGAGGACCCGAGTATGAGAATCCCTGATTTAGACTTATAAATGTGTTAAATTGTTGAATATAAGAAGACTGCCAGGTTTATGTGGGATAAAATGGATGCAAGAGTCTCCCACGAATAGACTCAAGGCAACACAGAAGCAGCCCATGCATTTTAGGCATACCAGAAAGAGGAAGACCAAACAGACCCATGATCCAATAATCCTTACCCAGTAAAGTGGCATCTCCGTCAGCCTCCTGAGAGCGCCCTCTGAAAAGTGACCTTTGTCTGGTGTCTAATAGATCCTTCTCTGCCTCAAAAAAACCAGGACTAACTTCTGCTAACCGCCTCTGCACCTGAAACACCAAGAAAAATCCCAGGCAAGGAATACAGAGGAGGGATTAGAAAAAGACTGGGAAAATCAAAGGTGGGTGGATAGAGGGAAGGAGGTCAGGAATTATCCACTTAGAAGAACTTTGAGAGAAATCTGGGCAACTGTAGAAAATGGGGATGTTCCCTAAAAAGATTGTATCCTTCGCTTGTCTCCAGAAAGTGAAGCTATTCACACGATTGCTCAAAACCAGGCTATGGGAGCCCAGCCCGATTTTGAGCAATCGTGAGAATGACCGGGCTCACAGGTGAGCCCGGTGGTTCTCTACCAGCTAGCCTGCCTAAAAACCCCTACCCCTAAACGAGATTAACGGAGCAAGGTGGGGGGGAGGTTAATGGGGTGGGGGGAGAGGGATCCCAAGAAAGCACCACGCACTTACACTGAGCTCCAGGGGCTGGAGTGCTGCACGGTGGTGGTCCCCCTCCCCCAGAGCTCCAAACGGAGCCACGGCCGGGCATGGGAGCGCCTGACTGGAGCAGCTGGTTGTCTGGGCAGCTGATGCGGCCACCCAGCAACAAGCAACTGTTTGTGTGTGGGAAGAGCGGGCTAAGCCTGCTCTCCCCACACAAACCCCATCTGGTGCTTCACACTGATTGTGTGAAGTGCCTCAGCGATTACAAGTCACCTGTTCATTGGGTTTTATTATTATTAGCTGAAATCAAGGCTGGAAGTTTCCATTTGACCACGTCCCTCAAAACAGGCAGCAACCATGTTGGCTGTGCTATGACATCACAACTGTCTGTCTGTCTTTGAGTCCTGATCAGTGAGTGAAGTTATCTTGTAATAATCTGACCCAAATCAACCATGATTTTGAAAAATCTAGAAGGCACGAGAGGTATATAGTATGATTATGCAAGAGCACCATGAAGAACTCACTGGTTAAAAATTGTTTAAGTGTTTATATGCTGCTTGGTCTGAGGGTTAGTGAGGTGAGCATGGCAACCGTCGCTAGGTGCTGGGATTGACAGGGAGAGTTCCATGGATCTCAGAACCCAGGAAGTAGAGTCAGTTGGAAATTAACTGCCAAGGTTGAGGCTGGCAAAATGAGACGTAGTAAACTATGGTTGTGCTTTGAACTGTATGTGTCTTGGGAAGGATCAACTTTTGTTCAGTTTTATTTTTTTCTTTGTGAAACAGTACATCCATCCATACATACTCACACTCACACTTGGACTTTCTAATACCCCATGGCTATTAAGGGCAATAGCTTTCACAAGAAAGGACTACAAAGATAAATGGTGGCAGTGAATACAGGAACCACTACAAGCATAACAACATAACACACAAGCGTAACTACACTGGAAAAAAATTGCGCATGTACCTATGGAGAAAAGGCAATGGGAAGCATGGATAGATGTGCTAAGAAATCCATGTTGTTTGTGTGTCAGAACCATTTCAGTGTTGGTACAGAGCTGAAAGGTTCTCATATTGCGTGGGAGATGGCAATGGTATAAACCCCTCCTGTATTCTACCAAGAAAACCACATGGCTCTGTGGTCGCCAGGAATCAACACCGACTCAACGGCACAACCAACCAACAGAAAATGTTTAGTATCTTCCAATTTTGTTATTTGTATGCATATTTTAATCTGATTTCCCCCCTTTTAAAAAAGGGAACAACAGTGCAGAGAAGGGATGGGCAAATGAAGCCAAATGAAGGAAAAAGCCACTGTCAGAAGCAGTCACGACTAAGAAGTTGAGGCCTATGTGATAGGGGAACAGGCCTCAGGGCCATGAGTTTAACCATTGATGTGTAATGGTTGCCCTTTATTTTCAAGACATTTCTCCTTCAGTGGTTGTGGGGGGACAGATTTCAGCAGCAATGACAGAAGCCCTTTTCAGCTGTTTCCACAGTTAAAGATAAAAAGATCAGAGGATACTAACCAGGAGTTTTCCCAAACAGCAGGCTTTAGTGCAAGTTCACTGCAAGGCTTATCGCGAGTTCAAATTTGCCCAAATAAACAGACAAAAAATTAACCCTGGACATAAATCGGGCTCAACTGAGCCATTTGGAAGGGCGGTATATAAATCAAATAAATAAATAAATAAATAAATAAAATAACTGCAATACGCAGGGGGAAACCTGAAGTGTGTATGGAGTGCTGTCTGATATTTCAAACGGACTTCAGGGTAAATCTGGCCGATATGTGAACACATACCCACTCTCCCAAAGTAAAGTCGCTGTCTGGGAAAGCTCCAGTCACTGTTTGCTCCCCTTCCCTTCTCCATACAGCCACTTCCTTTTTTAAAATATAGGGGGAGAAAAATCAAATGAAAATATTTTTTCTACTATACTGACAAGAATACATATAAGAAGGTGATGGAGGGGAGGGGAGATTGTTGAAATACAGAACTAGTTATAATGCTAATCTTGCAATCTTCACTGCCCTCATCTCCACCCCTATGTAATCTTCATTGCCAGAGAAGAAGCATGCCATCATGAAAGAAACTACGTGTGGTAGATTTCCTACATTTCCTTTTACAAATCCTTTCCCAGTCATTTTAATGAATCAGCACAAAACAAGCCACACACAAGCTTGGAACTCAGTCGATCCTATCTGCCTAGCCCTGAGAAAAGCCCTTCTCAGTTGTTTCCAGGGCTAAAGATAAACAGACAGGGAAGACTGACCAGCCATTCTTTGCTCCCACTCCATTATCCACACATTTACCCCCACCCACCACCCTTTTTAAAGCGGAGAAAAATCAAATAAAAATATATTCCCTCTGTACTGGCATGTCATATAGAAGTTTGATGAGGTGGGGGAGGAGAGAGGGGAGGGGTTTTTGAGTTATAAAACAAGCTTTAATATTGACATACTGCAAGGGATAATGAAGAAGGTTGAGCAGGACAGATGTCATAATCAGCTCAACCAATAAGATAGTGTTCTTCTCTGTCAGGCAAATATGAATATTTAAACAGGTTCTTTTTTAACTTAGGATGAAAATAATTGCAGCATGACTTAATGGTGAGCTGCCTAATGAAGTAATACTACTAAAAATGTTTTTTTGAGATTTAGGAGACATCCCCATTCATCTATACTCACATTATTCAGTAATCAGCCTTAACTATTATTGTCTTAGTTTGTTCTTAATTATTGCTATGCGATGCCTTGAGCATTCACAGAAAGATGGGGTATCAAATTTTTATGTTAAGAACAAACTAATAAATAAAGACCAAATAAATAAAACTAATTAATCTTAGGCAAGAATGAAACTCTCTCACCTTCTGCTCTTCCTGCTTCCTGTCCTCTGCTTGGCTCAGGAGGAAACCTTCTGCCAGGGCCACTGCCTGCGAACTGCTCTCTGCTCCACATTCTCTGACCCAGCTCTCAATCTCCGGTGGCAGGATGGTCAGGAACTGCTCCAGGATAACCAGATCCATAATCTGTCTTTTTGTATGTTGCTCTGGTTTGAGCCACCGGTGACAAAGGCTATGGAGTCGGTTGCAAACCTCCCGGGGCCCCTTGGGATCCTGGTAGCGGAACTGCCTGAAATGCTGGCACTGCACATCTGAATTAAGCATGCTTTCATCCAGGATCTTCTGTGCAGTTCTTTCCCAGCATTCCTCAATCTTCCCTGCTGTGATGGTATCCAGGCCACCACCTGAGTCTTGCATTTCAACCCACAATTCTGTGCTCCAGAGGAAGCCACCCACAAAGCTGAAGTTGTTCTCCCACCAACCTCTTCCTTTCGGCAGGAACGGTTGCAATTGGTGAGGCCACTGAGTTCTGAAAAGCCCAAACTTTGTTCTGCATGTGAAATATAATGCAGTCAAATCAAGGAGGTATTTTACAAAGGGAAAGGGATGAATTCTGCTGCTGGGGGATATTTTTTCCCTACAAAAAAGGAAGCAACATTGAAAGAGCAACTAGACTGTAGGGAGGTTCCTTCACGTGCCAGTCCTTCTGTCTGGCTGAGGGTCACACAATGCAGCAACTCTCCTCTGCCAAAAGTCTTTCCTTTAGCATCCCTCCACAACAGCTGCTGCTCCTTCACCATCTTCCATCACGAAATACCCCAGCCAGATCTGCTCACCTTCCTTTGACCCTCCCTCAGGGTCCAGTGTTCCCTGTAAAAGGGATTCACAGATGTTGTTGACTACAACTCCCAGAATCCTCAGGCAAAGGCCACTGCAGCTGGGATTGCTGGGAGCTGTAGTCAACATCTGGGAATCCCTCTTACAGGGAACACTGTCAGGGTCCACTGTCTCTCTGCTTAAGGCACTCCAAAGCTATACGTGTAAAGCAGCTTGAAACTGGTTGCAGTCTCTCCAAATTCAAGGTGCCCCCACGTCTTGCAGAGAGTGCGGGGGAAGCTTGGGATGGCTTTGAAAGAAGCGCAGATCAGCTGCACAGGCTGCCTTCGATGCGGGGCGGGGTGCGGGATTTCTATTTCTCTTCTCACCCTTCAGTTTCCCCTCCAATTCAGGTTCTGGCGTTTACTCTTCCCCTGGTGGGGTCTTCAACCCACCCACTGCTCATATGTCCCCCCCCCGCCCCCGCTGAGACTCCCATCCAAACAAAAAATGCATGCAAGACTCACCAGATCACAAAAGCCACTGTCCTCTGGAGTGGGACCGGAAGAGCATCTCACCAGGGACAATCGCGGTTTCATACTTTTGCCTCTCTAGCATTCACATCTCTCAGACTTTAACCCTGAGATGCCAGCACGGTAGTATGCCAAAGGGGAGGCTCACTTCTCTGCCGAAGAGACAGAGAAAAGGAAAGAAGAGAGGAGCTGGACTCATTGGAGCAAGTGAGTTCTGCTTTTTACATAGATTTCAAACACACAGCGGCCCACCAGATGCCCCTGAGGAGCCCATAGGCAAGAGGTGGGCATGCCCTCTCTCCTGCTGTTGCTCCCCTGCAACTGGTATTCAGAGGCATCCTGCCTCTTAGCCTGGAGGTGACCTATAGCCATCAGGACTAGTAGCCATTGATGGATCTGTCATGAATTTGTCTAAGACCCTTTTAAAGCCATCACCACATCTCATGGCAGCAAATTTCATAGATTAATTATGTGCTGTGTGAAAAAGTGCTTTCTTTTGTTGGTCCTACATTTTCTGGCAATCAGTTTCATGGGATGACCCCCGGTTCTGGTGTTGTGTGAGAAGGACAAAATTTTCTATCTCCACACCATGCATAATTTTATAGATCTCTATCATGTCTCCCTTTAGTCGTCTTTCCCCCCTAAACTTAAATCCCCAGATGTCATTGTTTTGCCTTATAAGGAAGATGCTCTGGGCCCCTTGTTATCTTGGTTGCCCTCTTCTGCACCTTTTCCAGTTTTACAATGTCCTTCTAAAGATATAATGACCAGAACTGTATGCAGTACTCCAAATGTGGCTGCACCATAGATTTGTATAAGGGCATTATAGTATTGGCAGTTTTATTTTCAATCCACTTCCTAGTTATTCTGAGTGTGGAATTTGCCTTTTTCACAGCTGCCATACACTGAGATGACACTTTAGGAACATAAGCACCTTCCTTATACTGAGTCAGACCACTGGTCCATCTAGCTCAGTATTGTCTACATAGACTGGCAGCAGCTTTTCCAAGTTTGCAGACAGAAGTCTCTCTCAGCCCTATCTGGGGATGCCAGGGAGGGAACTTGGAATCTTCTGCTCTTCCTAGAGCAGCCCCATCCCTTAAGAGGAATATCTTACAGTGCTCACATGTAGTCTCCCATTCAAATGTAAATCAGGGCAGACCCTGCTTAGCAAAGGGGATAATTCATACTTGCTACAACAAGACCAGCTCTCCTCCCTTCATTTGTAAAATTCAAAGTGTTGCCTTTGCAGAATTCAGTGGGCCCAACACCTGCAGCAGTTCCCTGCTTAAAGGAAAATTCTAGTGGAACAAAAACTTTAACGTTGAAGGATTTTTTTGGAGCACAAAATCAGAGACAGAAGTGGAAGACTCAGCAGGCATAGAGACATTCATCATGGGGAGCACTGAGGAATGCTGGGAAAGGACTGTGAAGAAGATCCTGGATGAGGACACACTCAGTTCAGGTGTACACTACCAGCACTTCAGGCATTTCTGCTACCAGGAGGCTGAGGGCCCCCGAGAAACTTGCAACCAACACTGCAGTCTTTGCCGTCAGTGGCTCAAACCAGAGCAGCACACAAAAAAACAGATCCTGAATCTGGTGATCTTGGAGCAGTTCTTGATCATCTTGCCTTCTGAAATAAGGAGATGGGTGAGAGAATGTGGAGCAAAGACCAGTTCTCAGGTGGTGGTCCTGGCAGAAGGTTTCCTCTTGAGTCAAGCAGAGAACAAGAAGCAGCAAAAGCAACAGGTGAGAGAATTTCATTCTGTTAACATTAAGATAGTTCTATTAATGTAATATCCCACTTTCTAAAGCTCAAGCCATTGCATAACAATGACTAAAAACAAACTTCCACAACAAATAAGTAAAATTCATTAATGGTGGACGTGAATTATTAAAATAGAGAGTAATGTAAGCATAGATGAATACTCTACAGTTGCCCAGATTGCTCTCAAAGTCCTTATAGGTCAATATTTCAAATCCCTCCTTCCTCCACTCAGTGCAGTTCCTTTTACAATCCATGGTCTTAATTCCCTGCCTGGGATGTTTTTTGTTTCAGATACATGGTGGGTTAGCAGAAGTGACTCCTGTTTTCTTTAAGGCAGAGAAGGCTCTGTCAAACATCAGGCAGAGATTGCTATCCAGGGTGATCTCTCAGGAGGGTGATGGAGATCCCACCTTGCTGGGTAAGAATTAATGCATCACATTTCTGCTTGGTCTCCTTTCCTCTGTTGGGGCGCTTCTGTGTTCCCCAAGTCTGTTTGAGACTTTCATCCGCAGTCTGTCCCCCATGAACTCCTGTTTATATTTAACATGTTAAATTTATATGTACAAATCAGGACCTTGAATCCTGCCCAGCAGTCATTTGGACAGAAGTGATTTTTACTTTCTTTCCTCCAACATGAAACAGATATTTAAAATGTATGAAAATGCTAAATCTTCCTCTGATCACCTTTCTCTCCCATAGGTTGTGGAATAATACAGGCAACAGATACAAGGTCATCTCCCCTGGGTGGTGGTGAAGCAATAGCTTCTATGCAACCAGAGGAGGTAGGAGAGGGCGGGGAGTAGGTGGGATGACTTTTTCTGAGCCTGAAATAGTCTGTCTCTTCCCCTTTGCTTCTGTCAAAGCTGCCCACCAGGAAGGCTGTCTGTATGAATTCTTCCAGAGAACCCTTAGCTGCTTCACCTTAATTATCCCCAGAGATTTGCTTACAAGGGGAAGAACTGTTTTTCCATCTGTTAGTAAAAACTGTTTTCTTCTTTCAGGGTCTCGTGTCCTTTGAAGAGGTGGCCGTGCATTTCACAGAAGAGGAATGAGGTCTGCTGGATCCAAACCAAAGAGCCCTGCATGGAGAAGTCATGGAGGAAGTTCGTTGGAATGTTGTCTCTTTGGGTAAGGCTCTAGGCATGTGCACAGAACCGGGGGTGGGGGGGGCAGCTGGGGGGGAATACCTTTAAGGGCAGGGAAGGTTGCTTTTATCCCTCCCGCCGCTTTCCCCTGCCAGCACTACACTTCAAAAGGGTCCAGCGGGGCAGCAGCATACCTCCCCGTTGGACCAGAAGTGACAGGAAGTACCCAATGTATCAAAGTATCACCACATTAGAATGTAATTTATCTTTTTGTGCCTTGTTTTCCTAGACTGCAGTCAAAATGAGTGTTTACTACCTTACATTGGGTTTTAGGATAAATAGTTACAGTTTTAAGACCAATGCAAATGCACAAAATGAATTCATTAACTGGTACTTTTAACAAAACTTTTAACAAAACAAAACTTTTAACAAAACAAAGCGCATGGTTTGTGCACATCCCTATAAGGCTCCCTTTTTATCTAGAAATTGCACTGTTTCTTAATCACTATCTGGCAACCCCTTAGTAAGTTCTTCTGGCAGCATTTGTGGGATCACTTCACAGGGTAGTGAATATTTACCTGGCAGTTTTCTGTCGGAACTTGGCTATTAGGAGCTTCCTCCTGGATTGTCTTTTGAGGATGTGAAATGTTCTACTAGATTCTTCTCCAAGGCTGGCTTTCCCGGTCGCACTTCAAGTCAAGCTGCCAGTGGGCCTCTATGTTTGAGAATAGTACTTTGAAGATGAGCAGGAAGGAAAGGTGGCCTATAGCAGAACCATGCCTTGCAGAGAAACTCTTGTATTGAGAATGGTGCCTGTAATGCACTCCCTTGAAGGTCTGATTGCCATTCTTTTGACAAGCTAATACATAAACTCTGAAATGTCAACTATAAAAAGAAAAGAAAGGATGGGGGCGGGGGGAGGAATTCTGAGGGAAATCTCAGTCCTGTCTGAGGACTTATTCACCACACAAAGTTGCTGTTGAGCTCCAGGGTCTCCTGCACAGGACTTCCAAATGCTGCTCCCAAGACCTTTCAACTGCATAGGTTGGAGATTAAGCTTGGAAAGTTCTGCATGCAACACATGCAGGGCTCTCAACAACAGTAGTGGGGGTTATTCTATTTACTGATATACACTTAAAGATCTACTGAAATGAAGATCTCGGGACGAAGACCTACCTCTTGTTCCGAAGTTCTTTTTATCATTTGCAATAGTAGTAATGTGGGCTATTGCCTGCTTTCAGGCTTCACTGCCCTCTGCAATTCAAACTAGGAGGCTTTTCAGATGGGGAGATATATAGGAGGAGGAAGTATGATACATGTAAACCAGAGTCACTACGGGCTGTCCACTCAGAGAGAATACAGAATATTCAGCATATTCTGAGGGGGGTGGGGTTGTTTTCTAGGAGTGCCCCAGCTTAGTTCTGGGATTTTATTTGGGCACCTGGGCCTCCCTTCCTTTATTATTATTTTTAGTCAATTTTGTGGAGTATTTGTACCAATACATCTTTGCACAAGGCAGCAAAACCAGTTCACTTGCTCAACGTCTATCTATCTAGTTCGTAGACTGCCTGATGTACAGGTGAAACTCGGAAAATTAGAATATCGTGCAAAAGTCCATTAATTTCAGTAATGCAAATTAAAAGGTGAAACTGATATATGAGGCAGACGCATTACATGCAAAGCGAGTTAAGTCAAGCCTTAATTTGTTATAATTGTGATGATCATGGCGTACAGCTCATGAAAACCCCAAATCCACAATCTCAGAAAATCAGAATATTACATGGAACCAAGAAGACAAGGATTGAAGAATAGAACAATATCGGACCTCTGAAAAGTATAAGCATGCATATGTATTCAGTACTTGGTTTGGGCCCCTTTTGCAGCAATTACTGCCTCAGTGCGGCGTGGCATGGATGCTATCAGCCTGTGGCACTGATGAGGTGTTATGGAAGACCAGGATGCTTCATTAGCGGCCTTCAGCTCTTCTGCATTGTTTGGTCTCATGTCTCTCATCCTTCTCTTGGCAATGCCCCATAGATTCTCTATGGGGTCAGGTCAGGCGAGTTTGCTGGCCAATCAAGCACAGTACACTGTATACTTTTCAGAGGTCCAATATTGTTCTATTCTTCAATCCTTGTCTTCTTGGTTCCATGTAATATTCTAATTTTCTGGGATTGTGGATTTGGGGTTTTCATGAGCTGTACGCCATGATCATCACAATTATAACAAATTAAGGCTTGACTTAACTCGCTTTGCATGTAATGCGTCTGTCTCATATATCAGTTTCACCTTTTAATTTGCATTACTGAAATTAATGGACTTTTGCATGATATTCTAATTTTCCGAGTTTCACCTGTATGTATCTCCAGTGCATTGTTTAAAAACACAATATACAGGTGAAACTCGGAAAATTAGAATATCGTGCAAAAGTCCATTAATTTCAGTAATGCAAATTTGCATTACTGAAATTAATGGACTTTTGCACGATATTCTAATTTTCCGAGTTTCACCTGTAAAAACAATCAAAACAATTCTAAAATGTTTTAAATAAAAATCCTGAGAAAAGAGGTGAGTTTTAAAGATCTTTTAAAAGGCAGCCAGAGCTGGAAAGGCTTATTTCGACAGAGAGATCATTCCACAGCCTGGCCATTTCACCTTCAACAGCCATAACAGCTCTGCAGGCATGCCCCTTATTTCTGAATACAGTTCCAGTCACCTAGCTAGCTTGCTAGATGGAAAGGTGCGCTTAAAAAATCTGCCAGGTGAAAGCAGGGAAAATGTGGGTGTAAAATAGCCCTCAGGTGAAGGTCAGAAATGGCGGGCATAGAGTTGCTGCCATAGCACCCTCCTTATACCATGTAAAGCTACAGGGACTAGAAAAGCACATAAAGCAGTGCAGCCTTCCCACACATGCAGCCCCTTTCCCATGTCATTAGAGTGTGGAAAGTTTCAGTAAGAATGCATATCTCAGCACACATCTAATAGTTCACAAAGGAGCGAGGTCATTTAAATGTTTGGAGCCTGGAAGCAGCTTCCAGCAGGTCTTGTATAACATCAAAGAATTCACACAGGAGAGAAACCATTTCAATGTTTGGAGTGTGGGAAGAGCTTCAAGCAGCAACCACACCTTAGTGCACATCTGAGAACTCATAGGAAAGAAACCATATAAATGTTTGGAGTGTGGGAAGGTTGTCTTTTGTTATTCAAGCTTTCTTTCCCAACAACCAAGCCATGCAGGGGAAAACCATATAAACGATTTGAGTGTGGAAGGAGCTTCAGTTCAGTAATTCAAGATCCTTTGGGATCTTCCCATCATTATCTGTTTAACCACTGCATTGCACTGGTTGAAGGGGAACGTGGATTCTGCTCTGCAATTTGGAGGAGAAAGGTATATAAACCTGCAGATTTCTACAGCCAATCAGTTTTCTCATTGTATAACAGCTTGGGGTCAGGGGAATCGTTCTGACTCATTCCTACAATGGGTCAGAAATAGATGAGAGGAGAAATGCAGAGGAGATTGGTTGGCTCACCTCCACTGCAGGTAATGTCCAGTGTATCAATGGAATTGTATCATATGTATGGCAGCTACAGAAAAATGTATGAGTTGATCACAGATCAGTTTGTTCAATTAAGGGTGGGGGGAAAACCTTTGATTCTTTGTGGTCTCTGTCATTCACACTGATGGGCTCTCACACCTGCTTAGGAGCCCCATTGGGAAGCTTCTAAAGCTCTTATCCTCTGCTACAATTGGCAGTAGCTCCGCCCCCCCCGGTTCGTTATCCGCCAAAGGATCTATAGCTCCGATTGAGGTGCCTCCTCTTTTGCTCTAAACCCCACCCCCAACCTTTGATATTTTTCTTTCTATCACTCTTATATATTTTATTCTAACTTCTCTTTTTGGTTTAGTGCCTCTCTTCTTACTTTTGTGTTTTGCTTTTAATAGTAATAACCTTTATTTGTTAGCCGCCCCATAACAAATTGTTCTCTGGGTAGCTCACAATGGAGAATATGATGGACATTTGCGTTGCCTGTTGTGCCTGGGGGAATCGCACTGGGTAGATTCCTGCCCTCATTTCCTGAAATTCACAAAACAGGCCAGAAAGAATAGGGCACCTCTCCCACAAATAATATCCATGTATCTTATGTATTGCAGCTACAGAAAAATGTATGAGTTGATCACAAATCAGATTGTTCAATTAAAGGGGGGGAAAACAGTTTAGTTTATTGGGATAGTTGTGGGTATGGCAGCTCCAACTGAGCTGCAGAACACAATTCAGTGGCCCATGATATTCATGCCATGAGGACATGAGAGTTAATGTCCAGTCTGAGATGACTAGCCTAAAAAACCATAGCCATGGAAACAAGAGTTGGCTAAGTTCTCCGTGCTCCAATTCATTACCTATGTAGGTTGGCAGCAACAGCAGCAATCATTCTTTATACATAATCAGAAGATTAAGGATTCAGTTTCACCAATTGTGCTGATTGTAGTTGCTGCCGCTGGCAGAGGATTGAGAAGAAAGGTGGGGTGGGGGGTAGGTTGGCTTATAGGGATAGTTGTGGGTGTGGCAGCTCCAACTGAGCTCCCCAAAATGAGGAGATTCAGTGATCCATGATGTTCATGCCATGAGGACATGAGAGCTGATGTCTAGTCTGAGATACTGGCCCTGTCCACCCACAGCACAGTATCTCTCCCGTGATCTTATGTTTCTTTTTAGATTTTGAACCTTTTGGGGACAGGGATTCATCTTATTTATTATTTATATATATAAACTGCTTTGGAAACTTGTTGAAAAGCAGTATAAAATATTTATAGTAGATACTGTACTAGCCTACAAAATCATAACCATGGAAACAAGTTTGGCTAGGTTCTCCACTCTCCAATCCACAAACTGCATAAACTGGTGGCAACAGCTGCAAACATTCCTTGTACCTGTTAGGATCAGAAGAGTCTGATTAAAAGGTGCACATTTACTAATTGTGTTGATTGTTGCCTGCTGAGGTAACAGTACTCACCATATGCTCAGAAGCATGTTTCCAAATTCTTAAGCATGGCTGTAGCAATAATCCTCAGCTTTATTTTTGTTTCAGAGCAATACAGAGGTATGGAACTCTTGCTGAAGATTTACCAAGCAGAACAAAAGATAGCTCCTCTATGCTTTCATACCAGATGCCTAGTCTGTTTGTCACAGTCTCAGTGAGAGAGGGACACCTAAAAGAATCTTTCTAAATTTCAAAAAAGACGACAAGCATAATTCTGTTCATGCATCAGCATATGCATCCCAATGAAGAGATGTTCCGTTGGGATGAATAGGAACATAGGAAGCTGCCTTCTACTAAGTCAGACCATTGATCCACCTAGTTCAGTAATGTACACAGACTGGCAGCAGCTTCTCCAACCTTGCAGGCATGAATAAGAACAGCCCTGCTGGATCAGGCCCAAGGCCCATCTAGTCCAGCATCCTGTTTCGCACAGTGGCCCACCAGATACCGCCGGAAGCCACAGGCAGGAGTTCTGGGATAAATGTATCTCTGGGATACATTTCAAAATGTATCCTAGAGATGCCACGGAGGGAACTTGGAACCTTCTGCTCTTCCCAGAGCAGAGCACCCCCCCCCCCAAATACCTTGCAGTGCTCACATGTAGTCTCCCATTCAAATGCTTAGCAAAAGCAACAATGCTTAGCAAAGGCGACAATTCATGCTTGCTGTAACAAGACCAGCTCGCCAGAAAAACACCACTATTTAGGGTGCCCTACATCCCGCCCCCTTCTGACAGCGCTGTCCTTAGAGATCCCTGGCAGGGACCCTGTGATCAAACAAGGAACTGCCTCCAAGTGACTTATCGCCGACTACAGGCTTACACGGCTTGTCCATGCTCACAATTCACTCCCATGAAACAGCGTCCTCCCAAGGAGAAGCTGATCCTAAAGACAACGCCTCCCTTATTCGTATCTCGTTCTCGCCCCACACGGGAGAGAGAGACGCGAATCCTAGAGAGGAGAAAATAGGAAACGGGGCTTGTGATTGGTGATTCTCTTCTTGCCCCGCCCCCTTGCCTGGGCAAGGGGCTTCCGCGAGCGGGTGAGTCTGAGACTGCCCTTTGGCGTGGAGGGTGGGACGGGAGGCGAGGGAGCAGGCTAGGCGACCTGGGGGAAGCGCAGAGCCTGGAAGCAAAAGGGCCTGAAAGGTGCGGGGAGAAAAGCAAAAGCAAGCCGCCCCCCGGCATCCTTTTGTGCAAGTGATGCAGCCGCGATTCCTCCGAAGCCAACGCGAGCTTCTGTCCGTCGCTCTGCAAAAACCTTGGAGGCCCCTTGGATGGGGCGGGGGGATTAAAGCCAGCTTGAGGCTGATGTACTTGCATAACTCTGGGGTGCCCTGAGGGGAGGGAGAGAGGCAGTGGATCGGACTGGGAGCTTGGCATGAAGGAAGATTGGGCGTGGGGTGGGGATAGCCCTTGTGGGGCAGGGGAGCTGCTAAGTACTTGAGCGCACAGCCTTGACTTGACGGTACTTTGATAACCTGCTTCGTGTTCCCTAAAGAAATGCAGCACTCTCTCTTCCACTTCGTGAAGCCATTTATCACCACGGCATCCTTTTTATACCTGGTGTGGCAGAGTGCAGCTAGCGACTTTTTAGGCTTGAGTCCCTTGCCCACAGAGCTTGCTTTATTTTCAGACTTCAATCCCCTTTGCGATCACTCCTTGCAGTGGCATTTCCACCTTGTGAAACGGGGAGCAACGGGGAGTGGCCTTACTGTGCATTTGTGTTCCAACACTCTTTCTGGCTTTTTGTTTGGTCACCGTGGCAGCTTTGTTGCCACACAATTTTAAGTCACCCACTTCTGGGTTGATGCCTGACCTCTACCTCCTCCCTTGAGCACAGCAGCTGTGGTATTGCTGGGCTTGAAGCTGAGGGCCCGCAGGGCCGGATTAAGTTAGTAAATTATTTACTTGCATAGTAAAGTAATTCACTGAGTCATGAACGAACGAATGAATGAATAAAACAAAAACAAATATTCTTATTCAAATTGATCCCCAGAGTAAATCTTGCTCTGATATTAACAGCAGATGGTTTTAACTTGGATCAGCTTTTTAAAAAACTACTATTTTAATGTGCAAACAGTGGATAAGACTATTAGCGCCTTTCAGGGTACCAGGGGTGGGGTAGTGGGACATGGGCATCACCATCTCATCCAGCATCGTAAGGAAAGCGAGCATGACAAGAAATTTCCAAGAAATGGACAGGCTATTTCCTTTGGGCTGCTCCAGGCCCCGGCTTTTCACTGTTTGGAGCACTACCTGGGCAGCAAGGTGAACTTTCCCTTCAACAGGAATGAAGCTTTGAGGGCTGGGTGACCAGTGAGCACTAAGACTGCAACGGCTCTTTTCCTGCCTAGGGTGGATTGCAGAAGCAGAGAGGAGGAGGAGAGATCTCCAGACATGAGAGGAAGTTATAGGAAAAAGAGAAAAGCTTGCAAGCATTTAGTGCGGGGCCCTCGAAAATATGGGGCCTGTAGCAAATGCTACTTTTGCTGCTAGGTTAATCCAGCTCTGGGCCCTCTGAGCTGACTAAGCCAGTCACCAGCTAGCTGTTTCCCCCTCCCCTTTGTGCATGTACAGAAAGGGAAGGGACCAAGAATAAAAAAGGAAATGGGGAGAAAGTGATGGGGTCTGGCTCTCTTTTCCTTTACGTGTGCGTAAGCAGTAATGGGAAAAGCCTCTTGAATTGCATTTTTTAAATTTCAGAACAAAGCATGCCCTCTCACCACTTCTTGGTACTTAGTCCGAATAAGGATGGATTGTGGGAAACAGGATGCTGGGCTAGATAGGCCTTGGGCCTGATCCAGCAGGACTGTTCTTATGTTTTGCCAGGGACATGGGGTGGACAGCAGGCAGGCAAGAGATTTTGGGCACCCAGCCAATATTTTGTGGCATGTGGCTCTTGTGCCCCAGGAATCAAGAAAAGACTGTTGGAAAGAGTGTCTGCACTGTGCAACCCTCAACCAGACGGGAGATCTGTGACTTCCAAGAAAACCTCCCTGCAGTCTAGTTGCTCTTTTAATGTTTGCCTCCTTCCCTTGACGGCAGGATTGCAAGCCTTTGGTGCTTTTGCCACTGAAGTTGGGGGTGATGAGTCAGAGTTAGTGTAATATCAGGTGCTGTTAGACTACAATGTCCATCAGCCCCAACCACAGTGACCAATAGTCAGGGATGATGGGAGTTGTAGTCCCACATCTGCAGGAGGGTCAAAGTTGTTCAGCCCGGATATAGGGGAAAGTCTCTGTCAGCAGTGGGAATCATTTCTCTTCCTTTGTAAAATATCTCCCTGATTTGACCCTATTATACTTCACTCGCAGTGTTGGCTTTGCAGAATTTAGTGGACCCAACAGTTGTTACAGTTCCTGTTGAAAGGAAGAGTTGTACAAGAGGAACTTCAGCCTTGTTGGAGAGACTCCCTTTGGAGCACAGAAGTGGAGACAGGCATACATGACCTGGCTGGTCCAGGTACCATCATGGCAGGAAGCAGAGAGGAATTCTGGGAAGGCACTATGCAGAAGACTCTGGATCAGGAAATGCTCAATTCAGAAATACAGCGCCAGCACTTTAGGCAGTTCTGCTACCAGGAGGCTAAGGGTCCTCGAGAGGTCTGCACCCACTTGCACAAACTTTGCCATCAGTGGCTGAAGCCTGAAAAACTCACCAAAAACCAGATCCTGGACCTGGTAATCCTGGAGCAGTTCCTGACATTCCTGCCTCTGGAGGTGGAGAGCTGGATCAGAGAATGTGGAGCGGAGACCAGTTCGCAGGCAGTGGCCCTGGCAGAAGGTTTCCTCCTGAGCCAGGCAGAGGACGAGAAGCAGAAAGAGCAGCAGGTGAGGTAGTTTCATCCTGGTCGAACAAGTGAGCGCTACTTCTTGATTAATCTAGATTAAAAAATTTGATAACCCACCTTTCTGTAAATGCTCAAGGCATCTCATAACTGTTAAGAGCATACAAGTACAACTGAGTAATATTTGAGGCCAATTACTGAAATAGAAAATAAAAAAAATAATGTGAGCAAAGATGAATTCCCCAAGGCTTCCAGCTTTCCTTCATGGTCCTTGTAGGTGAGAGCTGTACAACGTTGACCATTTTGACAGTGTTTGTCTACAACTCCCATAATCCCTGACTATTGACCATTGTGGCAGAGGATGATGGGAGTTGTAGTCCAAAATAGGTGGGGCCCAAAGTCATGCACTCCTTTCGTAGGTGGATATTTCTCAGTTCTCCTTCCTCCCCCACCCCCCAGGGGCACTGAGAGGGCAGAGGAATGTATGTGGTGAGGGCGCTGGGTTTTGAGCACAATGGGTAATTTAGGGTGGAAGTATTAACTGCTGCCGAGTGCAACAGGGAGCAGGGTTGCCCTGTGGGTGGGGCGCACTGGGAATATGCCCTTTTGCCCTGTGGACAAGTCTGAGCCTGACCCCTCTTCATGTTTGGCTGTCTCATTCCTCTTCCAATACCCCCTCCCTGTTCCTTGTCTGGGATGTTGGTGTTTCAGGTACTGCGGATGTTAGCAGAAGTGACCCCTGATTTCTTTGTACAGCACCAGCCTTTCAAACAGTTCTGCCCCCAGGAGGCCGAGGGGCCCCGCGAGGTCTGCAACCGACTCCACAGTTTTTGCTATCAGTGGCTCAAACCAGAGCAACACACAAAAAACGAGATGCTGGACCTAGTGATTCTGGAGCAGTTCCTGACCATCCTGCCCCCAGACATGGAGAGCTGGGTCAGGGAATGTGGAGCAGAGACCTGTTCGCAGGCAGTGGCTTTGGCAGAAGGTTTCCTCCTGAGCCAGGCAGAGGACGAGAAGCAGGAAGAGCAGCAGGTGAGATGTTTTCATCATGGTAGAATGCTAAACCTGGTCTTGTGGTAGGAGAGCTTGTTTTGTGGTAGCAAGCATGGATTGTCCCCTTTGCTAAGGAGAGTCTGCCTTGGTTTGCATTTGGATGGGAGACTACATGTGAGCACTTACATATATTCTCTAAGGCGTACCCATGGCTAATTTCGTGTGTGGCAGCTCTTGCGAGAGTTGCGAGCAGAAGCACCATAGTAATTGGGCAGTGGGGATTCCATATGCAGATAGGGAGGAGGGGCCTGTGTTCGTTAAGGTCAAGAATGCACTGTTACTGGTCGGAAGATGTTCTTGATTGTCAAAGGTAAAATGTGCCGTCAAGTCAGTGCCGACTCCTGGTGACCAAAGAGCCCTGTGGTTTTCTTTTGGTAGAATATACGGTGGGTTTACCCTTGCCTCCTCCCGCGCAGTATGAGATGATGTATTTCAGCTGTATATCAGCATCTTCCTATATCACTGTTGCCCGATACCAGCGGGGATTCGAACCAGTAACCTCATGCCTGCTAGGCAAGTCATTTCCCCACTGTGCCATTATGTCACAGAGGAGAGGAATCGATATATATAAAAAGATAGTGGGCAGTGGTCTGAGAAGAGAGGGGTCGTGAGGTAGGAAAGAGCCTCTTCAGGAGAAGGAGGCTGCCTTTGTGTGAATTAGATGAGGAAACAAGATGAACAAGATCTGTTAACTCAGGAAGAGAGAGAGAGAGAGAGAGCAAAGAAGGAAAAAAGAAAGGAGGGGAAGAACGAGTGGAGGAGAAACAGAAAAAGAAGGGAGGGGAAGAGAGAAAGAAGGAAGGCCAAGGGACCGGCCCGAGCCTGTCAGCGGCCTGAGGGGAATGAGTGGCTATGGCAGTGGCGGCAGCAAGAAAGGGCCCAGTCAACCACTGCTGCTATTTGGGGCTACCGAGGCCATTGGCGGAGGGAGGGAGGCAGGCAAGGGACGGGCCTGGGCTGGTCAGCGGCCTGAGGGGAACGAGTGGCTATGGCGGTGGCGGCAGCAAGGAAGGGCCCATTCAACCGCTGCTGCTATTTGGGGCTACCGAGGCCATTGGCGGAGGCAGGCAGGCAGGCAGGCAGGCAGGCAGGCAGGCAAGGGACGGGCCTGGGCTGGTCAGCGGCCTGAGGGGAACGAGCGGCTATGGCGGTGGCAGCAGCGAGGAAGGGCCCAGTCAACTGCTGCTGCTGCTCCTGTGGAGAGGAACAGGAGCGGGGCTTGGGTTGAGGGTGGGGAGGTCTCTGGGGATAGGAGGCTGCAGCCTGGCCAATAGGCACCAGCAACGCTGCAGCCTCAACCAAGAGGGGTGAGGGGGATGGAGTAAAGGGATGGAGGAGTGACCAAGAGGGGTGAGGGGGATGGAAGCAATGGGAGGAAGGAGGAGGAGCAGGAGTGCTGCTCAGGTGAAAGTAGCTATGGTAGGGGGTCAGGGGAGCGATCAAGTACTAGCGCACAGATGCTTTGTGTGGGTTAAGCTACTTTAAGATATTCTTCTTAGGCATATCTCTTAGGTGAAGTGTACAAGGTTGTCTCCCTTGTGTGGTGGTGAAGAAACAGCTTCTATGCAGCCTGACCAGGTAGGGGAGGAATCAGCAAGAATGGAAAGAGGGCAGCATAGCTGCCTTTTTCTGAATCTGAAATAAACTATCTCTTCCCCTTTGCGTCTATCAAAGCCGCCCATTAGAAAGAGAGTGACAGCATGAATCCTTCCTGAGAACCCTTAGCTGCTTTACCGTAGATATTCTTAAGAGAGAGAGGTCATGCACACAATCAAAAATTGTGTTCTACCCCGGTTTGAGAGTTGTGTGTGCTCTCAGTTTTTGTTTGTATGGAAGCAAGGTAGGAGGAAAAGCTCCCCAGGTTTTCCTCCTACCTTGCTTCCACACAACTGAAAATCGGGACAGCACACAGCTCCCAAACCTAGGTAGAACACAGTTTTTGATTGTGTGAATGAACTCTTTTGTTATCCCTAAGTTGAAGATATTTTATTCTTTCAGGATCCCCTTTCCTTTGAGGAAGTGACTGGGCATTCCACCCAAAAGGATTGGGCTCTACTGGATGCAGACCAAAGAACCCTGCACAGAGAAGTCAAAGAGGAGACTTGTCAGAATGTGGCCTCCCTGGGTAAGGCTCCCTCTTTATCCAGAAGTTGCTGCTGCTTCTTTCTTTCTCATTATGCAGCATCCCCTCTTGGTCAGTTCTTTTGGCAGGATTGTGAGGGTCTCCGCTGGGTGGGGAAATATTTACCCAGCAGCCCTTCCACGGAACCACATACAATAATTAGTCTTGTATACTGGGGTTTCCTTCTTTCCTTATACAGGTGAAACTCGGAAAATTAGAATATTGTGCAAAAGTCCATTAATTTCAGTAATGCAAATTAAAAGGTGAAACTGATATATGAGACAGACGCATTACATGCAAAGCGAGATAAGTCAAGCCTTAATTTGTTATAATTGTGATGATCATGGCGTACAGCTCATGAAAACCCCAAATCCACAATCCCAGAAAATTAGAATATTACATGGAACCAAGAAGACAAGGATTGTAGAATAGAACAATATCGGACCTCTGAAAAGTATAAGCATGCATATGTATTCAGTACTTGGTTTGGGCCCCTTTTGCAGCAATTACTGCCTCAATGCGGTGTGGCATGGATGCTATCAGCCTGTGGCACTGATGAGGTGTTATGGAAGACCAGGATGCTTCAATAGCGGCCTTCAGCTCTTCTGCATTGTTTGGTCTCGTGTCTCTCATCCTTCTCTTGGCAATGCCCCATAGATTCTCTATGGGGTCAGGTCAGGCGAGTTTGCTGGCCAATCAAGCACAGTACACTGTATACTTTTCAGAGGTCCGATATTGTTCTATTCTACAATCCTTGTCTTCTTGGTTCCATGTAATATTCTAATTTTCTGGGATTGTGGATTTGGGGTTTTCATGAGCTGTACGCCATGATCATCACAATTATAACAAATTAAGGCTTGACTTATCTCGCTTTGCATGTAATGCGTCTGTCTCATATATCAGTTTCACCTTTTAATTTGCATTACTGAAATTAATGGACTTTTGCACAATATTCTAATTTTCCGAGTTTCACATGTATTTAAATATTTATAATATTTACCCAGCAGCCCTTCCACGGAACCACAATACAGTATTAGTCTTGTATACTGGGGTTTCCTTCTTTCCTTTCAAGGATGTAGAATATTCTAAGAAAGTGCTCCCGTCCCTGTGCCTGAGCCCTGCTAGACTCGTTTCCAAGACTGGCTTTCCCAGTCACACTTAAAGCCAAACTGGGGAAGCAGCAGCAGCATTATTCTGGCACATGATTGATGCTTCCTGGTTCAAGCACTACACCATCACCCACCAGCTGTTTGGCGGCTTCCAGATCATGATTCCCAGAGTGTGCCCTATGTTTGAGAATAGTTCTTTGCAGCTGATTGGCTGAAAATGAGCTGGAAAGAATGGCTGCATGAGAACCAATGCTCCTCAGAAAGAGCTTTGGTTTTGAGAATGGTTCAGGATGGTCATGGGTGGAGGCTGCGATGAGCTCCTTTGGAGGTCTGATTGGCATCCTTTTGACAAGCTAGTACCAAGTCTGGAAGATCTATTATAATGGGGAAACAATTGGAGTCCCAGATTCTGGAGAAAATATCTATAATCTCTGAGGGTTTCTTCACCATGCAACAATATGAAGCTGCCATTGAGCTTTTAGCTGGACCCTGTCTGCACTGCCTGGTCAGAGTCTCTCCAGAGTCTCTCCATTTGCGTGGTCAGCATGCGTGGTCAGCATGCTGACCACGCGGAGGCCATGTGTGTGCAGAGGCGTAACTAGGGAAAATAGCGCCTAGGGCAAGCACTGAAATTGCGCCCCTGTCCAAACAGGAATGATGGGACTTGTAGTCAACAATATTTGGAAATCCTTGTTAAAAGGAACACTGTACCATCTGGACATGGTTGTTGGTCAAAACCTGAAAACATGAGCCATCTCTGTAAAAGACTTAGAACAACAGTCAGGAGTTATGCGAGGATTCCAAGTGTCATTTTCTCTGTCTCATCTCATTTCATTCTTTTTAAAAAAAACATGACTTTGTCCTAGAGGATCACCTGCACAAACAGCCACTAGCAAAATAGGGGAAGAAGAAGGTGGTGGTGGTGGGGTCTATAAATCAAGTGAATGATTCCTGCCAGCTTTTGTCTTATGATGACTGTTGGCTCATGATGGGGTATATGTGCATTCACCACACCAGTGCTTGCTTTGACACCAAGAGGGAGGAGGATACATTAGTTTGCCACACTAGACAGAGGCATTTGTAACAGGAACAGTCAGCCAAGTTCTGCCAGGGCCAAAACCAGCCCCTGCCAGACTAAGAAATCATTGTAATTTGCCCCTTCCTGTCACAAGCAGTGTGCTGTTCTTTTATTATTGACTCTAACTCTCAAATATCCCAGTCATGGATGGAAAATTCAGGGTCAATGTACAAGAGACACATTTTCTACATGGAGGTTTCTTCTGTGCATGTGTTGTGCAGAAACCCATGTGTAGTGACCGCCAGGGGCATAGCAAGGTTGGAATGGGCCAAGATGAGATTTTAAAATGGGCCCCCAGCCCCTCAAAGTCCAGGGCCTCCACACATCCCAGGCCCCCAAGGATTTAAATCTGATATTTCAAAATAAGTATGCTGCCTGGAAATACATTTCACTGAATACACACATGCACACTTCACAGTATATAGTGATATGCATTGAGTACTATATATTTGTGCTACTTTTAATGCCTAGAACACACTAGCAATGCTAATTATTAAAATGGCCCCCTCGCTGCAGATTAGCAAAGGAGACTTTCAACCATGCAGGGTGAGCCTATGTTTGTTTTCTCAGAATTCTGAACAAATTCAGTGAAGTTTGATTCCAAGAGGTTTTTCACATGGGGCTTTTAAAGCGCTTTAACACACATCTCCTCTGGAATGGAGGTGCTGCATTCACATGTTGTCCAGATTTACCCTGAAGTCCCTGCAAGTTATTGGAGAGCAGTTCACACACAAGAAAAATAAAATAAAAGCACAACACATGCTTCACAGTTCTCACTCAGACCTTCTGGGTTGCAAAACAACTTGAACATAAGTGCATTTATAAATGAATGAAAGAATGAATGAATAAATAAATATTTGTTCCAGAAGTTTTTGTAATTTTATGACATGAAACAAGCCACTTATAGGCCTTAGATTGTTTTTGTTTTTAAAGCCAGCACATTTTTCAGTCTGTTTTAAATTAAATATTCAGAGACTTCTCAGTCTCGCCCCACCCCCCATATCAAAGCCCTATGCAAAGCAGATCCTTATATTGGGGGGAGGGGGGGTAACCACAAAAAGGAATTCACAGCCTACCTTGCAAAAGCTGTGCTGGATGGTCTGGTCTGCTGCAGGGAGCTCTGCCAGCCTCCTTCCTGGCTTGCTGGGGCCTGCTGAGTTCAGGCTGAGGGGCCCTGGGGCTTGGCAGGTGGGCAATGGGGTGGGGGTGGCAGGAACTGGTGTGGTGCCCGCACCTCAGTGGTGCCTAGGGCACGTGCCCTGCCTGCCCCCCCAGTTCTGCCTATATGTGTGCCAGTGCTGCAAAGGGGCAGCTGGGAGACTCCCCACTGGCATGTGGGCACAGCTGGGGGAGCACTGGTGGCGAGTGGAGGAGCTCTTCTCCACTTTAAAGGGGCTGTGTAAGCCCTCGGTTTTAAAGTGATGTACCTGTAATTTGGACAGCCAAATTGAGTTTCGGCACATGCCTATCTCCTGCAGAGGAGTTCTGAACCCTGGTACTAAGATCCAAGAGCTGGAGTTGTGGTAGCAAGCATGACTTGTCCCCATAGCTTAGCAGGGTCTGCCCTGGCTGCATATGAATGGGAGACTTGATGTGTGAGCACTGCAAGATATTCCCCTCAGGGGATGAAGCTGCTCTGGGAAGAGCAGAAGGTTCCAAGCTCCCTCCTTGGCTTCTCCAAGATAGGGCTGAGAGAGACTCCTGCCTGTAACCTTGGAGAAGCTGCTGCCAGTCTGTGAAGACAATACTGAGCTAGATGGACCAATGGTCTGACTCAGTAGATGGCAGCTTCCTATGGTCCTAGTGGATAGACATGGTTTGTTTTTCCAACCAACATGCTGGGGGGAATTATTTCTGATGGGCATTCTATAGAACTGGTCTTTGGGTAGCAAGCATGAATTGTCCCTTTTGCTAAGCAGGGTCCAGCCTGGTTTGCATTTGGATATTCCCCTTAGTTAATGGAGCTGTTCTGGGAAGAGCACTTGCATGCAGAAAGTTCCAAGTTCCCTCCCTGGCATCTCCAAGACAGGGCTGAGAGAGACTCCTGCCTGCAACCTTGGAGATGCGGCTGCCAGTCTGTGTAGACAATACTGAGCTAGATGGACCAATGGTCTGACTCAGTATATGGCAGCTTCCTATGTACATGTGTTGGAAATTAAGCCTGGAAAGTTCTGCATGCTGCTTTTTTGTGCTTTGTCTGACTTATCTCCCTCATTTCCTGCCATTCCTTCAAAGGGTTCTGTGTAGTGACGGAGCAGTCACCTGTTCAATTTCGCATCTGATTGGGGAGCAAAACCCAGGTTTCCATTGTACCTCACTGTATTATGTGTACATATCACTGTACACTGCACCAGGCTTCATTTGTTGCCAGTCACTATCTGCTATTTGGAATGTGTCACGATCTACTGCTTATTCTGAAGTCATTTGCAATAGCAGTTACTTGGGCTGATTGCCTGATTTAAGGCTCCATTTCTCCCTGCAGTTCATACTAGGTTTCTTTACTCTCTCCATTCCAACAGGTGATGGATGGAAGAGAAAGAATGAGGGAGTGTTGGCGGAAAGAGTGGGATGTACAGAAGGTGAAGAGCAAAGAAAGGAAATAGAAGTAAAGCAGGAGAGGAGAAATGAAATCTCTGCTCTTCGTGCTGGTGACTATGAAGAAACCCCAAGCCAAGACAGAATAGTCTTCAGAAATGAAACAAGGAAGCAACTCTCATGTGAAAAAATATTTGGGGATAAATCAAAAGTTAAACGTCAGTATAAAACCAAGAATGGAGATAAGCCATTTAAGTGCTTGGAGTGTGGAAAGGGCTTCACTCAGCGTTCAGCTCTTAAGACACATCAAAGAATTCACACAGGAGAGAAACCATATAAATGTTTAGACTGTGGAAAGACTTTTAGTCAGAGATCAAATCTTATACAACATGAAAGAATGCACACAGGAGAGAAGCCATATAAATGCTTGGACTGTGGAATGAGCTTTTTCCAGAGCTCAAATCTTACTCGACATCGAAGAGTTCATACAGGGGAGAAACCTTTTAAATGCTTAGAGTGTGGAAAGAATTTCAACCAGAAGAAACACCTCAGTGTGCATCAAAGAATTCACACAGGAGAGAAACCCTATAAATGTTTGGAGTGCGGAAAGCATTTCCGGGAGAGCGGACAGCTTAATGTACATCTAGTAATTCACACAGGAGAGAAACCATTTAAATGCTTAGAATGTGGAAAGAGCTTTAATCAGCGCGCAAATCTTAGCCAACATCAAAGAATTCACACAGGAGTGAAACCATATAAATGTCTGGCGTGTGGAAAGACCTTCACTCAGAGCTCACATCTTACAAAACATGAAGCTTCACACAGGTGAGAGAGATCATACACATGACTGGTGTGTGGAAAAAGCTTCTGTCTGAGCTCAAAGCTTGCCCTACTTCTAAGAATGCACATAGGAGAGACACCATTCCAATGTTCGGAGGGTGGAAAGAGCTTCAGTTATTTAATTTTATTTAGCATATTTTTGTACTGCCCGTCATAAGTCCCAGAGTGGTTTACATCCAATGATAATTCAGATTATAAATCTGTCCTCATCAAGACTACTTATCAAAGAATCCTCACATTAGAGAAACCATTTAAATGTCTGGAGGTTGGAAAGAGAACATAAGAACAGCCCTTCTGGATCAGGCACAAGGCCCATCTAGTCCAGCATCCTGTTTCACACAGTGGCTTCAGTTGGAGCTCAAATCTTCTGCAACATGATATAATTCAGACAGACGAGGGAGGATATTTGCTGTTAACTGCCATGAAATTCACTGAGTGGTGTTAATATAAAAGCAGTCCATAGATATATCTGGAGTGTGAAAAGATTGTTTCTCAGTATTCGAATCTTCCTTCCCAACAAACAAGCCATGCAGGGGAAATACAGTATAAATGCTTTGAGTGTGGAAGAAGCTTCAGTTCAATTATTTAAAAAGCTTTGGTGTAAGATAATAATAATTAATAAACAACTTTGTTAGCAAATGAGGCAAATAGGTAGCCTTTTGGGGACACGGTGTGCCTTGTTGAGATGCAAGAGGCAGAAATTCATTGGGGGCATTTCTAGCAACTGATTGGGGAAGATTCACCTCTTGAATTTTGCTTGGATGCATCTCTTCCCAGCTCAGTCTCCATCTGAAGAATGAAGGCAAAGTGTGGGTGCATGGAGCCTCATTTGTAAAGTCAGCATCATAGATAGATAGATAGATAGATAGTACAGGTTAAGATGGGCACTCTAACTTGCAACTTCTATACTTTAAGACACGATCTTAAAGCAACTCTAATCTTTAAACTGAAGGGTTTTTTTGTTACTGGGCCTTTGGAGTCGGGTTGTGCCAGGCTTTTTTTGCAGCTGTGTGTCTGGGCTCTCTTGAGGGAGATGATGTGGTGGGTGCGTCTGGCTGTTCTGAGGCTGCTATTACTGTAATGGTGGGGAAAAGAAGTTCTGGCATTAGCAGAGCAGCTGGCCGTTAGAGGAGAAGGGAAATCAGTAATTTAGTAACTGTTTCCACTTCCAACTGCTCTGTCATCTCTCAGGCCTCGGGGAGCAGCTCCAACCATCCACAGAGTCTGGCCTTGCTCCTCTGCAATGCCAGGTCAGTTCAGAATAAGACCAGAATTGTCCACGATTTGATCGTGGATGAAGGAGTTGGGGGAGGCGAGTGGTCCAGTGTGGGCTTGGCTTCTCCCACCAGGCTACTCGGTCATGGAGCAGGCTAGGGGAAGTGGGCGAGGGGGTGGAGTGGCTGTTGTTCCTAAGAATACCACCTCCCTTACCAGGGCCCCTGTGAAACAGTTGACTTACATTGAGTGCATAGTCCTGAGGCTGGGGATAGATTGGGGATTCTTTTGGTGTACCGTCCACTACACTGCCCAACTCATCCAGCTGCCCAGTCATCCAGCTCCAAGGTAGTGATGAAGCTTTAACTAACCATTCCATGCTCCCCACCCCCCATGTGTGTGTTAATAATGTGGTCCTTAACAGCCATAATTTCCTGGCATTTTGGACTGAAAGCCCTTCATTCAACATGTTAAACTGAAGAGTTATTTGTTAACTGAATAATTAATTGGCTGAGATATGGTCTCAAGTTCTGAAGTTTGATTGATAGTGGTGTTCAGGGGAGCAGATCCCCTCCCAGCATTTGAAGAGTGCTCCCCCCTCTCTTTTTACTGAACTCCCCCCAACCAAACCTAATAACCCATATCCTCAATTTCCAAAAGATATTTTTGCCCTCCCGCCAAAGACCATCTTTCCTTTCTCTCCCCCATTTAACTCAGGAGTGAGGCCCTGAAGCTTTCATCTGCCTGGTGATGTTGGCTTTGTGCATAGCATGAGAAACCCTGTATGGAATTCTGAGACGAGGGTATCAGTTAGGAATTGTCTGTTGGTGGGAGAGAGAAGCGGGTGGTGGGGATGAAAGGGGAAGATTAAGACTCGAAGCATACAAGAAAAAGGAATCCACATGATAAACAGTAGTAATGTCCAATGTGTACAGTTAGGTTTATATTGTTAGTGTAACAAGATCAGTTGCCATAAAACTGGATAGATTAACTTATTTATTTATCTATTTATCTAAAGTATTTATATACCGTCCAAAACATGCATCTCTCATATGGCTGAAATTTATTTTTGTTGGTAAAATTTGTTCAGATATTTAGACGATTTCATCATACCTGTTTGAAGAATGATTTGTTTTCTCTCCCTTATAGAGCAAGGGGAGGAGCAACTGGCTCTATCCATTCCCAGCACAGCATCCCTCCAGTGGCTGCTGCTGGTGTCTGTCTTGTGTTTCTTTTTAGATTGTGAGCCCTTTGGTGACAGGGATCCATCTTTATTTATTTTTATTTATCTATGTAAACCTCTTTGGGAACTTTTGTTGAAAAGCGATATATAAATATCTGTCGTCATCGTTGTCATCTTGGGCACCTCTCACACCTCAGATCCACCTACCCAAAAAGATGGCATAAAGGAATTGTGTGGGAGTCCCCCCCCCAACCACAAGGTGTCTTGTCTGACTTTGATGCAGCTCAGGCTGCATGCTCACAGGTGATGCTAAAAGAAAACCAGGAGCTGGCCGTGACTAAATGAAGAGGAATTGTGTATGGAAGGGCCAGGGAAGTACCCTTCTTGGACAACTACAAGGGCAAAGAGACAGAAACAGTCAGAAGAGCTGATGACCTGCTTTGCCACATGGTTGCCAAAGAACCACTCATAGGGCACAAGGGGGTGGGTTGTATCTGTAATGCTAAGGAGCCAGCCCTCCAATACCAATGAAAGCTCCTCCTATTAGCACCCCCATGCTCCCCAGAACATCATGGCCAGGCCAAGGGAGCAGGTGCAAAGTGGCCCAGAGCCAGAGAAATACCCATTAGTAACTCAGGGTCTCTCTTTTTAAAAAAAACACCACTGAAATTCTGTAACAAGTCCTGAAGTTCTATCAGAGCTGAGGCCGGGTTTCAGGCATTATCATGTATGTCCACCCAAATAGCACACAGTGGCTTCTAGTATTTGTTTCCATACGGCTTTTCTAAAGTAATTTTTCACAAAGGGGTTTACAGTATTAGACATGAAATACAGTACATATAAAAGAAAAAAGATAATACACAAGAGGAGAGGAGAGCTGGTCTTGTGGTAGCCAGCATGAATTGTCCCCTTTGTTAAGCAAGGTCTGCCCTGGTTTGTATTTGAATGGGAGACTACATGTGTGAGCACTGTAAGATATTCCCTTTAGGGGATTTCCCTTTAGGGGTTGTGGCAGCTCTGGGAAGAGCAGCTGGAGAAGGTTTCAAATTCCCTCCCTGGCATCTCCAAAGGACTTCTGCCTATAACCTTAGAGAAGCTACTGCCAGTCTGTGTAGATGATACTGAGCTAGATGGACCAATATGGCGGCTTCCTATGTTCCTAAAACAACATAATAAACAGTAGTATATAAGCTGGTAGTTGCACATGAGTTGCAAAACCAGCCAAAAGATTAATTAAAACCCAGCCAGAAGTAAAATAATGTCTTTCAGCCATTCTAATATCCCTTAACTCCAGTGATGACTACTTACTGTTAACTGGATGGTACACATAGGGTGCTAAGTACTGTACAGTCTGCTTACAGTTACTCTGTTCCTCCAAAAAAGTAGTCCTAGACTGAAACTTCTTGCCAACTGCATTTGATGCCCCATGAAAGATTTGGCAGCCAAAAGGTCTAGCTAATTAGTTGCTCATCTTCTTTACAAGTTACTCTGCTTGGCTCCTTTGTATCAGACTGTAATAGGGAGCCTATCAGCTCATTGTAAGTTTACTACTTCTACTACTACGAATATTTATGTACCATTTCTCAACAAAAGTTCTCAATGCAGTTTCCATAGAAAAAGAAATAAGATGGTAAAGGTAAAGTTGCATCGTCAAGTTGGTGTTGACTCCTGCGGACCACAGAGCCATGTGGTTTTCTTTGCAGAATACAGGAGGGGTTTACCATTGCCATCTCCCACACAGTGTGAGATAATGCCTTTCAGCATCTTCCTATATCGCTGCTGCCTGATATACGTGTTTCCCATAGTCTGGGAAATGTACCAGCGGGGATTTAAACTGGCAACCTCTTGCTCCTTAGGCAAGTTATTTCCCTGCTGGTACCCTGTCCCAAAGGGGCTCACAATCTTATAAGACAGACACAAGCAACAGACACTGAAGGGATGCTGTACTGGGTTGGATAGGACCAGTTGAACTTCCACTGCTAGACATAAGAGAACCACTGCTTTAAAAAGTGCCCCTTGTGTAGTTAGCAGAGGACTAACTGTTCCTTCCTCCATCACTTTCCATCCTCCCAGCACCACAATCTTGTCTGTGTTCTCCACCATTTGTATCAAGTGAGTGATCACCAGCGCTACCCAGACCTGGGAACTCATGACTGACCTCTGGATCTACAGTAAGAAACAATGGGCAATGTTAGACTAGTAGGAATTGAAAGAACCAGCATTATCCTCACTCCTATAAGTCCTGTTCAGACTTAGACTCACTCAGACACCTTCTTCTATTATCAGATGTTATAGAATAGTATAAAAGAGAGCTGAAATTGGCCTGTTTAGGTTACACCCCTCCCCCCACCTTTCCTGAAGAGATCTCTCTCCAAACATCCAAGGAAAAGGTTTCCTTTACTTGTAAGCTGGTCCATTAAATATAGACTAACACTAGTTATCAAGTTATGCAGCACTATCTGCATAGGCTTAGACAGTCTCTTCATTGTGTCACATATTACCAAAATGAGTCCTAAACTGAAAACACTTGGGATAAGCTTGATGCCCCCCATCCACACACCCACCCCCCGCAATGGACAGCCACATTATCCAGCACATAGAAGGAATTCTTCCCCATTTTTATGGTGATAGGTGCTGTGGCTAAAGCATGGCTGAAGGTCCTTCTCCCATCCCCCAGATCTTGGTATATTATCTGGAGGATATGACTACACTGATATAACCGTGAAAGCTGGTTCTTGTCTGGGTGGTGCACGACGCCAAATAACACACACACGGAAAAGCTTATGGGATGTTTACTGCTAGCAAGTAAGGCTTTTGGGGCACACCCAAATCGAGAGCAAAGACCCCCAGTTACAGGTAAGTATTTATACACAGAGGGTAGCTTAGTCATCTACCATGGTGTAACAAAAGGCTTAGAAGGAATGCAAAGCTTATCATCGGTGCAGATCCACCTTTGTTTACATCAGAACGAAACAATTGGCCATCCCTTAACTTGTATCAGTTTCCCAACATCTGCCGTCTATTGTTCCTTGCCACTTCCCTTATCTTCCTAGAAGTGTCAGCGAGTTATATGGGCCCCTTGTCTATGTTTCTCTTCGCGGAAGAGTAAGATACCAACAGCTGCAGCAGATTTAATCCTTAAGAGTTAAAGGCTACCTCCCTGGGCAGAGAGGGCTGGGGGAATTAACCCCTTAGTTTCCAGTGTGGAAGAGGCATAGAGAGTTATGGGACTTCATATTAAGATGGCTGTGCTGTGGTTCCCTAGGCCTTAGTTTTAGGTTAGACTGCCCTCCCAACGTGGATGGTTTGCATGGGTATAGCAACACATTTCCAGAAATTTCATAGAATAAAGCTGAACGCTGTTTTGTGTTTTTGCCCCACCTGCAGATTCTCTGCCATAAACTGCCCTCTCTCTCAAAGTGGCTTTTCTTTTTTAAAGGGTTGGACTCTGACAGACAGTAGTGGTTGCACTCAGTCAGCGGACAGTTAGCCTCCCTTCTCATTATGAGAGAAAGGAAGGGCATTTCCAGACGGGGAACTATTCCATTTGAAAATGGAAGGCGTTTGTGCGTATTGAATCTCTGTCCAGAGCAACGTCTCCAGAGAGGCTGATCCTAAAGACAACGCCTCCCTTCTTCGCATCTTCTTCGAGTCCACTCCCACCAGGGGGAGAGAGCCGTGAATCCTAGAGAGGATAAAATAGGAAACGGGGCATGTGATTGGGTGAGTCTCTTCTTGCCCCGCCCCCCTGGTCTGGGAAGTGGGTCCCGCGAGCGGGTGAGTCTGAGTGAGGTCGCCTTTTGGTGCGGAGGGGAGTCTCGGCGGAGGGTGGCAGGCAGGCGAAAGAGCAGGTTGGGCGACCCGGGGGAAGTCCTAAGCCCAGAAGCGAAAGGGGCTGAAAGGTGGGGGAGAAGAGCAAAAGCAAGCCTCCCCCCCGCCGGCATCCGCTTCCGCCTCAGGGCGGCTGCCTGTGCCGCGGATCCATTCCAGTCGCGATTCTTCCAAAGCCAACACGAGCTTCTGTCGGTCTCTGTGCAAAAACCTTGGAGACCCCTTGGATGGGGCGGGGGGGGGTTGAAGCCAGCTTGAGGCTGATGTATCTGTATAACTCTGGGGTGCCCTGCGGGGAGGGGGAGAGAGAGAGGCAGGGGTCCCTGAAGGAGGAGGGCAAAGGGGACGGAGCAGACCAGACTGGGGCGGGGTAGTCTTTGTGGGGTGGGGGAGCTGCCAAGGGCTTTAAAAATCCAGGACTTGAGCACTCCGCCTCCCTCCATGTTAGTCAATAATCTGCTTCGTGTTCTCTAAAGAAATGCAGCACTCTTCCGTTTTTTGAAGCCATTTATCTCCATCCTTATTATATCCTTATATCTGGTGTGGCAGAGTGCAGCTAGCGACCTATTAAGATTGAATCCCTTGCCCACAGTGCTTGCTTTGTTTTCAGAATTCCATCCCTTTTGCAAATTATCACTTCTTGCAGTGGCATTTCCACCTTGTGAAATGGGGAGGGGCCTTACCGTGCATTCTTATTCCAACACTCTCTGCCTCTTTGGTGGCAGCTTTGTTGCCACATATTTCTAAGTTACCCACTTCCTTTTCCTGGGTTATAAGAACATAAGAACAGCTATGGTGGATCAGGCCCAAGGCCCGTCTAGTCCAACATCCTGTTTCACACAGTGATACCACTGGAAGCCACAGGCAGGAGTTGAGGGCATGCCCTCTCTCCTGCTGTTACTCCCCTGCAACTGGTACTCAGGCGTCCTGCCCTTGAGGCTGGAGGTGGCCCACAGCCCTCCAATTAGTAGCCATTGATAGACCTCTCCTCCATGAAGTTATCCAAGCCCCTCTTAAAGCCATCCAAGTTGTTAGCTGTCACTACACCTTGTGGCAGAGAATTTCACAAGTTAATTATGCGTTGTGTGAAAAAGTACTTCTGCTTGTTGGTCCTAAATTTCCTGGCAATCAATTTCATGGGGTGACCCCTGGTTCTAGTGTTATGTGTGAGAGAGAAGAATTTCTCTCTATCCACTTTCTCCACACCATGCATGATTTTATAGACCTCTATCATGTCTCCTGTAGTCATCTTTTTTCTAAACTAAATAGCCCCAGGTGTTGTTGCCTTGCCTCAGAAGGAAGGTGCTCTAGGCCCCTGATCATCTTGGTTGCCCCCTTCTGCACCTTTTCCAGTTCTACAATGTCCTTTTTGAGATGTGGTGACCAGAATTGTACACAGTACTCAAGGTGTGGCCGCACCATCGTTTTGTATAAGGGCATTATAATATTAGCGGTTTTATTTTCAGTCACCTTCCTAATGATCCCTATTATGGAATTGGCCTTTTTCACAGCTGCCGCACATTGAGTCAACACTTTCAACGAGCTGTCCACCATGACCCCAAGATCCCTCTCCTGGTCAGTCACTGACAGCTCAGATCTCATCAGTGTATACTTGAAGTTGGGGGTTTTCGTCCCAATGTGCATCATCTTACACTTGCCAACACTGAACCACATTTGCCATTTTGTCACCCACTCCCCTAGTTTGGAGAGATCCTTTTGGAGCTGCTCACAATCCGTTTTGGATTTCACTACCCAAAATAGTTTGGTATCATCTGCAAATTTGGCCACCTGACCTCTACCTCCTTGAGCACAGCAGCTATGGTACTGCTGGGCTTGAGGCTGAGAGCCTTTTAGGGACAGAGTAAAAAAGGAAATGGGGAGAAGGTGATGGGCTCTGTTCCTCTTTTCCTTTATGTGTGCATAAGCGGGAGGGGGAGGCTCAAGGACAGAGGAAGCAGTGATGGGGATTTCCTGTTGAAATGGATTTTTTAAACAAAGCATGCCCTCTCACCGTTTCCTGGTGCTTAGTCCAAATAAGTCTGGATTGTGGGAAACAGGATTCTGGACTAGATAGGCCTTGGGCCTGTTCTTATGTTCTTAAGGTTGTGGGGTATGGGATGGAGCAGGCAGGCAAGAGATTTTAGAGAACCAAGCCAGTATTTGGGACATGTGGCCCTTGTTCCCATTTTGGACATGTGCCCTAGGAAGTCAAAAAAGATTGTTGGGAAGAGTCTCTGCATTGTGCAACCCTCAACCAGATGAGAAGTCTTTGACTTGTAAGGGAATCTCCTTCCTGTAGGGCAGGGATGTAAGGCTTGGGCACTGTGGCTACTGTAGCTGGGGATGATGGGTTAGGTTTAATGCAACGTCAGCTACTGTTGGACTACAGCTTCCATCAGCTATGACCACAGTGACTAATATGGATGATGGGAGTTGTAGTCCCACATCTGCAGGAGGGTCAAAGTTGTTCAGCCCTGATATAGAGGAAAGTCTCTGTCAGCAGTGGGAATCATTTCTCTTCCTTTGTAAAATACCTCCCTGATTTGACCCTATTATACTTCACTCGCAGAACAAAGTGTTGGCTTTGCAGAATTTAGTGGACCCAACAGTTGTTACAGTTCCTGTTGAAAGGAAGAGTTGTACAAGAGGAACTTCAGCCTTGTTGGAGACTCCCTTTGGAGCACAGAACTGGAGATGGATGTACATGACCTGGCTGGTCCAGGTACCATCATGGCAGGAAGCAGAGAGGAATTCTGGGAAGGCACTATGCAGAAGACTCTGGATCAGGAAATGCTCAATTCAGAAATACAGCGCCAGCACTTTAGGCAGTTCTGCTACCAGGAGGCTGAGGGTCCTCGAGAGGTCTGCACCCACTTGCACAAACTTTGCCATCAGTGGCTGAAGCCCGAAAAGCTCACCAAAAACCAGATCCTGGACCTGGTAATCCTGGAGCAGTTCCTGACATTCCTGCCTCTGGAGGTGGAGAGCTGGATCAGAGAATGTGGAGCGGAGACCAGTTCGCAGGCAGTGGCCCTGGCAGAAGGTTTCCTCCTGAGCCAGGCAGAGGACGAGAAGCAGAAAGAGCAGCAGGTGAGGTCGTTTCATCCTGGTCGAACAAGTGAGCTCTACTTCTTGATTAATCTAGATTAAAAATTGATATAAGAACATATGACCATCCCTGCTGGATCAGGCCCAAGGCCAATCTAGTCCAGCATCCTGTTTCACACAGTGGCCCACCAGATGCTGCTGGCAGGAGTTGAGGGCATGCCCTCTCTCCTGCTGTTACTCCCCTGCAACTGGTATTCAGAGGCATCCTGCCTTTGAGGCTAGAGGTGGTCTATAGGCCTTTGACTAGTATCCGTTGATAGATCTGTCCTCCATAGTCAATCACTGACAGCTCACAACCCATCAACATATACTTGGGGTTTTTCATCCCAATGTGCATCACTTTACATTTGCCAACACTGAACTGCATTTGCCATTTTGTTGCCCACTCACCCAATTTGGAGAGATCCTTTTGGAGCTCCTCACAATCCGTTTTGGATTTCACGACCTGATAGAGTTTGGTATCATCTGAAAATCTGGCCACCTCGCTGCTTACCCCTGCTTCTAGATCATTTATGAATAAATTAAAAAGCACCAGTCCCAGTACAGATCCCTGGGGGACCCCATTTCTTACTTCCCTCCATTGTGAAAACTCTCCATTTATCCCTACCCTCTCTTTCCTGTCCTTCAACCAGTTAGCAATCCACATATGTACTTGTCCCCTTATCCCGTGACTGATAGGTTTTCTCAGGAGTCTTTGATGAGGAACTTTATCAAAAGCTTTTTGGAAGTCCAGGTATACCATGTCAACAGGATCACCCTTATCCACAAACGTGTTGACACTCTCAAAGAACTCCAAAAGATTCGTGAGGCAACATTTACCTTTGCAGAAGCCATGCTGGTTCTCTCCCAGCAGGGCCTGTTCTTCTATGGGCTTTACAATTTTATCCTTGAGGATGCTTTCCATCAATTTGCCTGGAACGGATGTTAAGCTACCTGGCCTGTAATTTCCCGGATAACCCCTGGATCCCTTTTTGAAAATCAGTGTTACATTTACTACTTTTCAGTCCTCAAGTACAGAGCCCGATTTCAGGGATAAGTAATATATTTTAGCAAGGAGGTTGGCAATTTCCCATTTGAGTTCTTTGAGGACCCTTGGATAGATGCCATCTGGCCCTGGCGATTTGCTAGTTTTCAGTTTTTCCAGACAGTTTAGAACATCATCTCTTGTCACTTCTATCTGACTCAGTTCTTTAGCCTCCATCCCCGAAAAGCCTGTTTCAGGAACAGGTATATGCTCAGTATCCTCTGCTGTGAAGACAGACACAAAGAACTCATTTAGCTTCTCTGCAATCTCCATATCCACTTTAATAATCCCTTCACTCCCTCATTGTCTAATGGTCCAACTGCCTCCCTGGCAGGTTTCCTGCATCTGTATTTAAAGAAGTTTTTGTTATTCTCCTTGATGCTTTTAGCTAAATGTTCCTCAAACTCTCTTTTTGCCTCCCTTATTGCCACCTTGCATTTCTTTTTCCAGAGTTTGTGTTCCTTTCTGTTCTCTTCATTTGGACCGGCCTTCCAATTTCAGAAGGAAATCTTCTTCTCCTTTATGACTTCTGTGACTTTATCTGTTAGCCATGCTGGCATCCTCCTGGACTAAGTGGTACCTTTCCTCCTTTTTGGTATACAATCTAACTGGGCTTCTAGTATTGAGGTTTTGAGTAAACTCCACACATTCTGGAACGAAGTTACTCTCCTGATCTCCCCTTTCAGCTTCCTTTTCACCATACTCCTCATTTTGGGGAAGTTTCCTCTTCTGAAATTCAAAGTGTCTGTGTTAGACACTTTCTGTAAATGCTCAAGTCATCTCATAACTGTTAAGAGCAAACAAGTGCAGCTGAGTAATATTTAAGGCCAATTACTGAAATATAAAATAAAAAAATGTGAGCCAATATGAATTCCTCAAGGCTTCCAGCTTTCCTTCAAAGTCCTTGTAGGTGAGAGTTATACAATTTTGACCCTCCTGCCAGTGTTGGTCTACAACTCCCATCATCCCTGACCATCATGGCAGGGGATGATGGGAGTTGTAGTCCAGAATAGGTGGGGTCCGAAGTCGTGCATCCATTTCATAGGTGGATCAGCCATGGAGGCAGCCGAACAGTGGCCTGGGTCCAGCCCTGCTCGGCGGCCCCCTCCAGTTACACTCATGCGCTTGATGTCATGTGCACGGAGGGAGAGAATGGGAAAAAGGTCCTGTCAGGCAGCCAGCGCTGCCTGAAATAACAAAGAGTTCGCCTAGGCTCTTGGCAGCCCGGGTGTGGGAAGGGGGAGTTCACTCTGGGCTCCTCTAGAGCCCAAGCCACAGGGCTTTGGTGGCCCTCTTCATTGGTGGCCCGGGATCTTTGAACCCATTCTCACAATGGTGGCTACGCCCCTTAGGTGGACATTTCTCAATCCTCCTTCCTCCACCCCACTTCATGTTTGGCTGTCTCATTCCACTTCCAATACCCCCTCCCCGTTCCTTGTTTGGGATGATTGTTGGTGTTTCAGGTACTGCGGATGTTAGCAGAAGTGACCCCTGATTTCTTTATACAGCACCAGCCCTTCAAACAGTTCTGCCCCCAGGAAGCTGAGGGGCCCCGAGAGGTCTGCAACCGACTCCACAGTTTTTGCTATCAGTGGCTCAAACCAGAGCAACACACAAAAAACGAGATGCTGGACCTAGTGATTCTGGAGCAGTTCCTGACCATCCTACCCCCAGACATGGAGAGCTGGGTCAGGGAATGTGGAGCAGAGACCTGTTCGCAGGCAGTGGCTTTGGCAGAAGGTTTCCTCCTGAGCCAGGCAGAGGACGAGAAGCAGGAAGAGCAGCAGGTGAGATGGTTTCATCATGGTAGAATGCTTAACCTGGTCTTGTGGTAGGAGAGCTTGTTTTGTGGTAGCAAGCATGGATTGTCCCCCTTGCTAAGCAGAGTCTGCTTTGGTTTGCACTTGGATGGGAGACTACATGTGAGCACTTTTGAGATATCCCTTTTAGGCACATCTCTTAGATGAAGTGTACAAGGTTGTCTTCCTTGTGTGGTGGTGAAGAAATGGCTCCATAGTAGCCTGACCAGGTAGGAGAGAGGGTTCATCAGGGAATGGAAAGGGGGCAGCATGGCTGCCTTTTTCTGAATCTGAAATAAACTGTCTCTTCTCCTTTGCATCTGTCAAAGCCCCCCATTAGAAAGAGAGTGACAGCATGAATCCTTCCTGAGAACCCTTAGCTGCTTTACCGTAGATATCCTTAAGAGAGAGATGTGATCCACACAATCAAAAACTGTGTTCTACCCAGGTTTGGGAGCTGTGTGTGCTCCCAGTTTTCGGTTTTATGGAAGCAAGGTAGGAGGAAAAGCTACCCAGATTTTTCTCATACCTTGCTTCTACACAACCAGAAATTGGGAGAACACACATCTCCCAAACCTGGATAGAACACGGATTTTGATTGTGTGAATGACCTCATCTTGCAAAGGGTAAGGTCTGTTTTGTTATCCCTGTTGAAAATATTTTATTCTTTCAGGATCCCCTATCCTTTGAGGAAGTGACTGGGCATTATACCCAAAAGGATTGGGCTGTGCTGAATGCAGACCAAAGAACCCTGTGCAGAGAAGACAGAGAGGAGACTTGTCAGAATGTGGCCTCCCTGGGTAAGGCTCCCTCTTTATCCAGAAATTGCTGCTGCTTCTTTCCTTCTCATTATGCAGCATCCCCTCTTGGTCAGTTCTTTTGGCAGGATTGTGGAGGTCTCCACTTGGTGGGGAAATATTTACCCAGCAGCCCTTCCTCAGAACCACAATACAGTGTTAGTCTATTATCCTTCGTGCCTCTGAAGGATGTGGAATGTTCTAAGAAAGTGCTTCCCTTTTTGTGCCTGAGCCTGGCTAGATTCTTCTCCAAGGTTGGCTTCACCAGTCACACTTCAAGCCAAGCTGCTGCATTCTGGCACATGATTGGTGCTTCATGGTTCAAGCACTATGCCATCACCCACCAGCTGTTTGGCAGCTTCCAGCTCATGATTCCCAGAGTAGGCCCTATGTTTGGGAATAGTTCTTTGCAGCTGATTGGCTGATCTCAGAGAGAGCTTTGGTTTTGAGAATGGTTCAGGATGCTCATGGTGGAGGCTGTGATGAGCTCCTTTGGAGGCCTGATTTGGCATCCTTTTGACAAGCTAGTACCAACTCTGAAAGATCTACTATAATTGGGAAACATCTGGAGTTCCAGATTCTGGAGAAAATATCCATACTCTCTGATGATTTCTTCACCATGCAACAATATGAAGCTGCTATTGAGCTATTTAGCTGGATCCTGTCTGCACAGCCTGGCAGTGCAGGTTCTCTTCAGGGTCACCTGCTAGGGATGTGGTGAACCATTTGGCTGTCCAAATTGCGGGCAAATCCCTTTAAAATTGAGGACTTACACAGCCCCTTTAAAGCGGAGGAGAGCATGTCCGTAACTCGCTGCCATGCCTGTCACTCCCGCCAGCTATGCCCGTGTGCTGGTGGCCGCTGGCATGCACTTGGCCTCCGCATGGTCAGCAACCATGTTGACGATGAAAATGGCCGCTGCACATGCACAGACACCTCACCGGTGCATGGGCATAGCTGGATGGCGTGCCAGAATGATGTCAATGGTGCCAAGTGGAGCAGGTACTGACCTGCTCTCCTCCACTTTAAAGGGGCTGTGTAAGCCCTCTTTTTAAATTTTAAAGGGATTTTAAATTTTAAAGGGATTTGCCCACCATTCTGACAGCCGAATTGCATTTTACCACTTCCCTGTCTCCTGCAGAGGAGTTCTGAGCCCCCATCACAAGATCCTTCAACTGTATATGTTGAAAATTAATCCTGGAAGATTCTGCATGCTGCGTTTTTGCGCTTTCTCTGGTTTATGTCCCTCATTTCCTGCCCTTCCTTCAAAGGGTTCTCAACAGTGACAGAGCAGTTCCATTTATTTTGGATACATCCTTAGGTGGTCATTTTGTTTGATGGATAGTGACTGGACAAGGCCACATATTTAACTTAGCATCTGAGTGGGGACTAAACCCAGGTTTCCATAGTAGTACACTGTACTATGTGTACATACCAGCCTTCATTTGTTGCCAGTCACTATCTGCTATTTGGAATGTGTCACGATCTACTGCTTATTCTGAAGTCCACTTCATCATTTGCAATAGCAGTTACTTGGGCTAATTGCCTGATTTGAGGCTCCATTTCTCCCTGCAGTTCATACTAGGTTTCTTTACTCTCTCCTTCCAACAGGTGATGGATGGAAGAGAAAGAATGAGGGAGTGTTGGCGGAAAGAGTGGGATGTACAGAAGGTGAAGAGCAAAGAAAGGAAATGGAAGTAAAGCAGGAAAGGAGAAATGAAATCTCTGCTCTTCGTGCTGGTGACTATGAAGAAACCCCAGACCAAGACATAATAGTCGTAAGAAATGAAACAAAGAATCAACTCTCGTGTAAGAAAATCTTTGGGGATAAATCAAAAGTTAAACGTCAATATAAAACCAAGAATGGAGATAAGCCATTTAAGTGCTTGGAGTGTGGAAAGGGCTTCACTCAGCGCTCAGCTCTTAAGACACATCAAAGAATTCACACAGGAGAGAAACCATATAAATGTTTGGAGTGTGGCAAGACCTTTCGCCAGAGCTCAAATCTTATACAACATGAAAGAATGCACACAGGAGAGAAGCCATATAAATGTTTGGACTGTGGAATGAGCTTTTTCCAGAGCTCAAATCTTACACAACATCGAAGAGTTCATACAGGGGAGAAACCTTTTAAATGCTTGGAGTGTGGAAAGAATTTCAACCAGAAGAAACACCTCAGTGTACATCAAAGAATTCACACAGGAGAGAAACCCTATAAATGCTTGGAGTGCGGAAAGCATTTCCGGGAGAGTGGACAGCTTAATGTACATCTAGTAATTCACACAGGAGAGAAACCATTTAAATGCTTAGAATGTGGAAAGAGCTTTAATCAGCGTTCAAATCTTAGCCAACATCAAAGAATTCACACAGGAGTGAAACCATTTAAATGTCTGGCGTGTGGAAAGACCTTCACTCAGAGTTCACATCTTACAAAACATGAAGCTTCACACAGGTGAGAGAGATCATACGCATGTCTGATGTGTGGAAAGACCTTCTATCCAAGCTCAAAGCTTGCACTACTTCTAAGAATGCACATAGGAGAGAAACCATTCCAATGTCTGGAGGGTGGAAAGAGCTTCAGTTATTTTTAAAATAAATTTTATTTAGCATATTTTATACTGCCTGTCATAAGTGTCAGAGTACATCCAATGATAATTCAGATTATAAATCTGTCCTCATCAAGACTACTTATCAAAGAATTCTCACATGAGAGAAACTATTTAAACGTCTGGAGCAGGCATCCCCAAACTGTGGCCCTCCAGATGTTGCTGAACTACAACTCCCAGCATCCCTAGACACAATTTTTTGTGGCTGGGTATGCTGGAAGTTGTAGTTCAGCAACATCTGGAGGGCCGCAGTTTGGGGATGCCTGGTCTGGAGAATGGAAAGAGCTTCAGTAGGAGCTCAAATCTTCTGCTACGTGAAATAACTCAGACTTGTGAGAGAGGATATTTGCTTTTAACTGCCATGAGATTCACTGAGTCAATCAGTCAATCAAGGTATTTGGAGTGTGGAAAGATTGTTTCCCAATATTCAAACCTTCCTTCCCAACAAACAAGCCATGTAGGGGGAAACACAATATAAATGTTTCGAGTGTGGAAGAATCTTTAGTTCAGTAATCTGAAAGGAGAGGAGAGCTGGTCTTGTGGTAGCAAGCATGACTTGTCCCCTTAGCTAAGCAGGGTCTGCCCTGGTTGCATCTGAATGGGAGACTTGATGTAAGATGGAGGTTGGAGGGGATGGAGCTGCTCTGGGAAGAGCATCTAGGTTCCAAGTTCCCTCCCTGGCATCTCCAAGTTAGGGCTGAGAGAGACTCCTGCTTGCAACCTTGGAGAAGCTCTGCCAGTCTGGGTAGACAATACTGAGCTAGATAAACCAATAATCTGACTCAGTATATGGCAGTTTTCTATGTTCCTATGTTCCTTTGGTGTAAGATGAGAGTTAAGATGCTTTACATTCTCACTTGTGCTTCAAGAAGTGTTGCACTTGCAATTTAAGTGCTGGTCCTTTCTTCTATGCTGGGTAAGCTGTAAAGACTTCCTACAGTCTTGCATATTATGTTGATTTTACAAATGAGGCAAATAGGTAGCCTTTTTGGGGACACGCAGTGCCTTGTCGAGATGCAAGAAGCAGAAATTCATTGGGGGCATTTCTAGCAGCTGATTGGGGAAGGTTCACCTCTTGAATTTCTGCTTGGATGCATCTCTTCTCACCTCAGTCTCCAGCTGAACAGTGAAGGCAAAGGGAAGCCTCATTTGTAAAGTCATCACCATATATAGCACAGAGGTTGATGGGCACTTTAACTTGCAACTTCTATACTTTTTAAGGCACGAGCTTAAAGCAACTCTTTAAAGTGAAGGTTTTTTGATTACTGAATTTCCAGCCTTTTAAAAAAAGGGAAATCTGATTAGGCCTCTGGGAAAGAGAATTGTAAGAGTGTATCAAATGCATGCTGGCTAGATGGATCCTCCATGTTCATAGGCACTATACCTCTGATATAGGACCTCCTTGTTCCAAAGCGCACACTCACTGTCTTGTGCCTAGCATTCTCTAATTTTTTTCATCTGTGTTTTGTTCTGGGCGGCAGTATCAAGGCAGTGCGCGCACACATATATTCAGAGTGGGACCTTCCAGATTCAATCCGAATGGGATCCAAAATTAACTTGAGCAGACATCCAAAATCTTTTCTGTGCGGACATGCGTGCAAGCTTTAGAGGGAAAACTGCTTGTGCCCCGTGTCACCTCATCTGCCCTGCCAGGCTGTTTACCATCTTGCTCCTTCCTCATCGTCTCTCATATTGTGGGGGCATATACAGTGGTGGCAGACTGCCTTTGAACACTGTACCGCTGCACTTCTTTGGGGCTTTCCATTCTTTGGGCGTAGCTGAGAAAGATAATGCTGCACTGAAGTATGCACCTAGCGAATCCCTTTTCAAGCAGCATTTTGTTAATTGATCCAGTCTGTATGGACACTTGCATGGGAGTAAGCTCCATTGAACTCAGTGGGACCTGCTTCAAAATAAATAATGAACAATCCCTGGAAAATGGTGTTTGGGGGAAGACTACTGGAAAAATCCTCTTTAAAATGTAGTTGGGGGGAAATGTAAAAATCCTGCCATGTAGGACTACCAGCACCCCACCTGGCATACAGAGTGTTCACAGAACCTAACATCGTCCACTTCATCCCAAAGGATATAAGAGCTATTAATATATTTAAAACAAGAATGCCAGTAACCTGCCTTTTCATGCTTTGCCGAGAATACAGCAAGAAAGAGATAGTAACTGTTAAGTGGAAGCCTGTGGCTTGGAGAAATTGCTCTGTGTATGCTCAGAGGCTATGCCACCCATGTACAGCTTTTGACATAGATTATATTCTAGAAATGGAAAGAAAGACTGGCACTAATAAGTGTCCTTAAAGCATGCTACGTTACTGAAAGAAGAAAAAGAGCCAAGGCCAGAGAGGACCACACATTATCAGCTTCTGAAGGGCCAGAAGGAAATTGCGCCCCTTCCCCTGCCTTTCCAGGGCCTGCTTCAGACTGGCATGTCCTGGTGGGCTCATAGGTTTACAAACCTTAAAAGAGTTAGGCTTCCAAGAATTAGGGGGCTTGTTCTCTATCTAGGGGGTTATATAGCAGAGTATGAATTACCATATGTGGCCTTTTTTAAAAGCTCCATTCAGAATGTTTGAGGCAGAACGTTTTACACAGGAGACGTAGAGAGCAGTCTGATTTAAGGAATTTGATTAGCCTGTATGTTAACTATTTCAAGAGGCAGCAGCAAAGATCTGATCTCAACACCATTCTGAAGGGATTTGAAACAGGAGAACTATGAAATGTGCACGATATTTCTAGGAAGCTAATTCTTAGTTTTGGAGACGGAGTCTAAAGAATTTATTTCACTGCCCAATACATTTGTGTTTTTTAAAAGGAAAAAAATGAAGTAAAAATCTGACATGAACAAAAATTGCTTCATTCACTGCTGTAGCAATTTACTGAGAATCACAATGTGGGCTCAAACCACTTTTACTGAACACAAATTTCACTTAATTGTAGATTTGTTTTTAAAAAATGAATTCATTTTAGCTGAAAGGGCTAAAAAAATCCTGACATTGAACATGGGGGAGGGCTGCCTTGTGGTCTGAGGACTTAAAACAGTTATGTTATTTGGCAGGCAATTTATAGAGTAACTTTAATGAAAATAGAACTTTCAAACCTTTACAATTTGAACTCTGATTGCTTTGTTGGGCTAAGTGGAGTGTTGCCAACTGCCGGATGCAGCATTAAATATTTATCAAGTAACTATGTGTCGTCAGTTTTTAAAAAAAAAAATATATGTGATACTAAAGTGAGAATGGTATTCTGTGAGTTTGAAGGTAATTGTGTGCCCAGTTATTGAGGCCTGCAATTTGGAGATGCATGGGTAGTGACTCTTGTCAAACAAGGCTTAAGACACTACAGTAAAGTAAAGTTGTGACGTCGAGTGGGTGTCGACTCCTGGTGACCACAGAGCCATGTGGTTGTCTTTGGTAGAATACAGGTGGGTTTTACCATTGCCATCTCCAGTGCAGTGTGAGATGATGCCTTTCAGCATCTTCCTATATTGCTGCTGTCCGATATAGGTGTTTCCCATAGTCTGGGAAACATACCAGCAGGGATTCGAACTGGCAACCTCTTGCTCCCTAGGCAAGTTACTTTCCCACTGTACCATTATGTGGCGTAGACACTACAGTACCCTCCAAAACCAGCAGTTGTTCAGCTGAAAGGAAAATTTATCCTACGACTTCAGAGTGATTTTCTGTAGTGGAGGAAATGCCTACCAAAGAGCATTCCCTAATGGCACTGGAGTGTCTGTATAGTTAGGATGACACGGTGCTTTCACATTCTAACATTATAAGCCCTGGATATTCTTTTGGTGGTAAAATCTAAACTGTCCAATGTGCCTGAAAGTCTCCAGACACCAGCTAGATGACACTTTCCCTTCAAATCTGGTGCAGACCTGATGTAAAATGGCTGAGATGCAGCAGTTTAAAAACTGTTTAAATGCCAGAAAATGTTGCATACTAGGGGTGATCATTGACCCTGATGAAGCTGTAGCACCCCCTTGCTGCTGCAGGAGGCAGATGCCCACACCATGGCTATCTCTGTGCAGTTCATCACATTCCTGGTGCCAGGAGGGCCTTTTCTGCAGGAACCAAAGCCCATGGGCCTGACTGAAAAGCACATGGGAACCCTGGGAAAGTGCCGGGGGACATCTGGGGGACGTATGATCAGCCATTCCCATGCCAGCAATGGAGTGGTGCATGAACCTACAAGTGAATGCAAGGTGGCATCAAGGGGCTGTGCAAGGCAACTCAAGGTAGGGCAAAGGGAGTTATGAGGAAGCACAAGATGGTGGCAAGGGAAGTGGGTGTGTGCACGTGCTTGTGAAGCTACTACATTTTCACACGTGGGTATATGTCTGATTCTGTTGTGTGTGTTGAGTTTATTTCCAGATGTTTTCCACATTTTAAGGTTACCTAGGCTTGTTCACCTATGTCACTACTGCCACCATTTGTTTGTGATGAAGCCCTTGTAATGCTTAGGGTTTCTTATCCTGGAATGTGACTTTGCAGAGGTGGGGAAGGTTGTTGACAGGAATCATTCACATTTTACATTTACATTTTTATATCCCGCTCTTCCTCCAAGGAGCGCAGAGCAGTGTACTACATACTTAAGTTTCTCCTCATAACAACCCTGTGAAGTACGTCAGGCTGAGAGAGAAGTGACTGGCCCAGAGTCACCCAGCAAGTATCATGGCTGAATGGGGATTTGAACTCGGGTCTTCCCGGTCCTAGTCCGGCACTCTAACCACTACACCACACTGGCTCTCTTCTGAATTAGATAAATTCAGTCAACAATTTTTCAAACAAAAACAAGTTGTTCTAGTAAGAACTAATCAGCCTACTTTCACTATCTCTACATCTGGACTAAAGTTGGTACAAATCGAGGTCCACAAGTTAGTTCTCTTGCACCTCAAATGTTCATGTGTCCGCCATCTTGGTTTGGGGTGGATGTCATTACAAACTGCACCACTGAGGTGTCTCTGTGTGCCACTCACTACAGCTGTTCAAATCAAAGGTTTACATGACAGCCCTCTTGAACTGGGGTGGGTGACATCATCACAATCTTCACCGTTGAGGTGTCCCTACAGCTGTAGCAAATTTGATTGAAAAATCAGTGAAGCGGTTTGCAAGCTCACTTGTGCCTCAAATGTTTACGATTCTGCCATCTTGAATCAGGGTGGGTGACATCATCACAACTACACCACTGAGGTGTCCCTTTGTATCACTCACTACACCTGTACCCATTTTGGTTCAAATCAGTTAGTCCACAACTTAGCCCATTTGCACCTCAAATGATCACACATCTGCCATTTTGGATTGTGGTAGATGACATCACACACCATGCCATTTGGGCATCCCTATGTGTCCCTACAGCTGCAGCAAATTTGGTTCAAATCGGTTAGGCGGTTCACAAGTTAGCCCACTTGCACCTCAAAAGTTTACACGTCCGCCATCTTGGATCGGGGTGGATGACATCATCACAAACTATGCCATTGAGGTGTCCCTACAACTCTACCTGATTTGGTTCATATTGGTCCGGTTGTTGCCAAGTTGATGGGGGTGGGCACATGGACAGGGGCGCGTGCACACACACACACACACACACACACACACACATATATACACATACCTGGTGATCTCTTAAGTCTACTGGAAAGTAGGCTAACAAGAATAAAATTTTATTAAAGATGCTTTCTGAGGTTTTTGTACACTGTTATTAAGTAAAGCTGTTAACTTGCTTGGTTGCAGTATTGATGTTGTTTCTTTCTAAAGAGCTTGGTTGCGTTTCACTCAGTACTTAAAACTTTAACCCAATTCCTTCCTAGAACTATCCTTTTTACCCTCTTTATCATGGACTGGTTTTAATACTTTGATTGTATAAAGCATCTCCTTTAGAGACTTTTTCACCAGACCCCAAAATCCACTCCTCTCTCCACTAACTCCCAACTGTCAACCTCCAACTGCCACTCGTAATTGACAATTTCACTATGTTCAAGCTAATTTACATAAAAATAGTTCTGCTCCATGCAGCATTGATCATTTTATCACACCTGCACTCAGCTATAAAACATAGAAAGTTAGCACTTTAAAAAACCAAAACAAAAAAAACACTCCTTGGACTAAGACCAGAGAGATCTGATTCAAATCCCCACTGATCCGTGAAACTCACTGGGTGACTCTGGGCTAGTCACTTCTCTCTCATCCTAACCTACCTCACAGGGTTGTTGTGAGGATAAATGACCATGTGCACCACTCTGGGCTCCTTGGAGGAAGAGCAGGATTAAATAAATAAATTTTAAGAAGAGGCAGCACACAATTCCTCCTCACCCCGGAGAAGATCACCATCTCTGCCTTTTCCCCACATCTGCCCACTTGTTGCCATCTCTTGGCCAGAGGATTGAGGCCAGGTCATGTGTTTCCTCCTTTGTGAACCTCTGAAGCCCCTGGTGAGTTTCATTGCCCATGAAGCAGGTGCAAAGTGGCCCCAGAGTAAGGGAAATGCCCATTTAGCAACTCAGGGCCTTCCTCTTTAGAAAAAGCCAACATGCTTTACAAGTCCTGGAGTGCTGTCAGAGCTGAGGCCTTTGTTCCGCCATGAGCAGTTACATCCACCCAAATAGCACAAAATGGTGTCTAACGTTTATTTGTTTCCATGCCTCTTTGTTGAATCAATTTTGCACAAAGTAGTTTACAATATTAAATACATAAAATATGAAATCTATATAAAGGGGAAAATAAGGAACGAAACATCATCAGTGGCCGACTAAAAGCCACCAGTGCCACACCAGTGATTTAAAACACACACACAGTCAAAATGTTATTTAAAAACACACCCAGATTTTTTAAAAACAGTCTTTTGGCTATTCTGATGGCGTGTAACCCCAGTGATGTCTACTTGGAGCGCTAGGCAGTGGCACCACACTTTTCCTTTACCCTAATCCTCCAAAAAAGAAGTCCTGTACTGAATCTTCTAGCCAGCTGGACTGGGGGCACTGAGAGGGCGGTGGAATGTATGGGGGGAGGGCCCCTGCCGGGTTATGAGCAGAATGGGTACCTAAGGGTGGGAGTATTAACCGCTGCCGAGTGCCGCAGGGGCGCCCTGGCGTGTGTGGGGCGCACCAGGAATATGCCCTCTGGGCCAGTCCGAGCCCAAATAGCATTTGATGGCCCATCCAAAATTTGGCAGCCAAAAAGTCTTAGCCAATTAGCTGCCCAGTGTTCTTGCCCCGTCCACAATGTACTCTGACTAGTTCCATTGCAGCAGCCTGTAATAGGCTCAGCACGTGTGTCCCCTCCTCGACCACCTTCCCGCTGTCCAGCACCACAATCTTGTCATCAGCCTCCATCATCTACTACATCCAGTGAGTGAGCAATCACCCTCGATGCTTGGGTGGGGTGGCTCATTGTTGACCTCCGGATCTACAGGAAGGAACAGCGAACAATGCCAATCTATTGGAGCAATAAAAGGACAAAGATTATACTACTGCCTTTGGTCCTGCCCCATTCAAACAAACACACTCTCTTCGAAGCCTCCTTCCATTCTACTGAATAGAACCAAAGAGCTGAAATGGCTGCCTTGGGTGGGCCCCTCTAAATTATCCCATTGCTGTTACACTTCCCAAACAAATATTTCTCTATTCTGCCAAGAATGGAGATTAGCAGCGTTCCCCTTTACGGGTAGCCTTGTCTTGTAGACTAGCTTGTCTAGATGTAAGCCTGTCTAGATGTGGACTTGCAGTAGTTACCAAGTTATGCAGAACTGTGTTATGCACATACTCAGAGGTTCTCCTGCTTGTATGGTTAGGTCAAAGGACTGAAAACAGGTTTCTGAGAGAAGTCCCATCTCTTCAACCCCTCACACCCTGTCACTTTACCTAGCACATTCAGCAATTCTTCTCCAGTTTAACCTTCCGACCCTCTTCGCAATTCATTTTTAAGTGCTGGGGCTAAAGGAAAGTTGAAGGTCCTGGCTCCTAAACACAGAGCTTCATAAGTCAGCTGTATGTCTGCCTACACTTTACCAGCAAATTAATATAACAGCCCTAATGGTGTTTTATGGATTTGCCCCTCTAGCAGCTTCTCCACCCTAAATTCCTCACTCAAAGTTTTCCTTAAAAAAAAAAAAAAAAGACACTATACTCTGATACATACAATGGGTTTGTGCATAGTTTGTAGTTAATCTCACATTTTATCACGAGGGAAATAAACTTGACACACGCCCAAAGGGACTTTTCACTTGTATTATTATATTCCAATTCCAGAATTTAGTTCAGCATCAAGAACAAATTCCAGGGCTAAAATATCTTGGTGGCTTTCAATACCATCGACCATGGTATCTTTCTGGACCGTCTGAGGTGGGTGGGTGTAGGAGGCACTGTTTTACAGTGGTTTTGCTCATACCTCGGACAAATTTTAGAGAGTGTTGCTTGAAGACTGTTGTTCTACAAAGTGAGAGTTTTTATATGGTGTTCCTCAGGGCTCCATTGTGTCTCCAATGTTTTTTTTTTTAAACATCTACATGAAACTGTTGGGAGAGATCATCAGGGGATTTGATGCAGGTTGCTATGGGTACGCTGAAGACACCCAAATCTGTTTCTCTGTGTCAACATCATCCATTAATGGCATAACTCCCCTAAGTGCCTGCCTGGAGGCAGTAATGGGCTGGATGAGAGAAAACAAACTGAGGCTGAATCCAAACAAGATGGAGGTGCTCACTGTAGCGAGCCGCAATTCAGGAGATGGGATAGATCTACCTGTTCTAGATGAGGTTACACTACCCAAGAAGGAACAGGTTCACAGTTTGGGAGTACTTCTTGACCCAAGTCTCTCTCTGATATCTCAGATGGAGGTGGTGGACAGGAGAGCTTTTTATCAGCTTCAGCTAATACGTCAGCTGTGCTCTTTCCTGGAAGAGTGTGACCTTAAGACAGTGGTACACATGCTGGTCACCTCCAGGCTCGACTACTGTAATGTACTCTATGTGGGGCTGCTTTTGTAGGTAGTCTGGAAACTGCAATTGTTGCAGAATGCTGCCGCCAGGTTGGTCTCTGGGTTGTCCTAAAGAAACCATATCACTCTCGTTTTGAAAGAACTATACTGGGTGCCAATATGTTTCCAGGCAAAAAACAAAGTGCTGGCTATCTATATATATAAAATTGAACGTCCGTTTGTTTGTCTGTTCCCTATACATTCCTACACCCTTTGAGCTATTGGGACCAAACTTCCTCTGACCCTACAAATAACATAGGGTACCCGGGCACCCCAACAACCACCCCGCACATACAGGCGGATATACAGTGGGTATATCCACAAAAATGTTCCCTATACATTCCCACACCCTTTGAGCTATCAGGAGCAAATGTCCTATGACCCTATGAGAAACATAGGGCACCTGGAAACCCCAATAAGCACCCACACAGACAGGTAGATATACAGTGGGTATAGCCACAAAACAAAGAGCAATGCCGGGTTGCCCGAGAAACGCTGGGCACTTAAAGCTAGTTACCTATAAAGCCCTTAACAGTTTGTGCCCATGGTATTTAAGAGAACTCCTTCTTTGTTATGAACCTTGCCACAAATTAAGATCATTAGGGGAGGTTCATCTGAGGGTGCCGCCAGTTCATCTGGTGGCAGCTCAGAAGCGAGCCTTTTCTATAGTTGCCCCAAGGCTGTGGAACACAATTCCTGCTGAGATTAGAGCTGGTCCATCCCTTTTAGGAAACAGCTGAATACATATATCTTCAGCCAAATTTTTTAGCTGAAACTTTTGATGTTTTTAGTTAAATTTTATTGTTTTAACTTTAAATGTTTATATAAGCTTTAAATGTGTCAATCTTTTCGTTTGTTTTATTACTGTAAACTGCCTAGAGACTTTGGTACTGGGCAGTATATACATCTGTTAAATAAAATAAATAAATAAATGAAATACTTTGATGCGTAATAATATTTAGTAGCAGACCCGGCACACAGCATCTGTGCCGCTAGTTTGTCTCTGCCCAGCCAGGCTCTGCCGCTTTCTCTCAGTCCTTCCCCAGTCCATTCCCTGCCACTTCCCCCCTCCCTTCTGCCCTAATCCGCTCCCTGTCATTCCAGAGGTCCCTGTTCTCCTCCCGCCACTGGCAGCTTTCCCTCCCCGCCCCCTGGCAGCGCTTTCTCTGCCCGCCAGGCTCCCTCCCTCCCTCCCTCCCCGCTACTTTCACCCACCGGTCCGCCTCCTCTGCCAGGGCCCGCTGCCACCTCCTCATCTTGCCGTCCACCTCCCCACCGCAGCCATGCCCACCCCTGCCGTCTCCCCACCATGGCCATGCCCGCTGCCGTCTCCCCACTGTGGCCGTGCCCGCCGCCGCCACCTCACCGCCCACCCAAAGTCAGGAACTCTTGGCAAACTCCCTGCCGCTCCACCACACATCCGGTCCGCTACTCATCCCCACGCATGGCTGGCTAAGTGTATTAATTATATAGATAGGTCGCTATTTATAATTGTCCTCTTGTCTGTTTTTGTGGGACATCAGATTCAGACAATTACTTGATGTGTAACAGAAGGATAAGTGAGATGGGAGAGTGGAGTGACTGACGAGGATGTGGCAATTGGGAGCGGGAGTTGATTGAAAGAAGCTGGGAAGAAAGACAGTGGACAGGAGGAGTGATTATACTATTCATTAGTAACCTGATTGTCTTTTATCTGTTAGCTGACTGCCTGGCTTTATATGTTAAAATAAAACCATTTACTCTGTTAAAAGGTAACCTGGCTCAGTTAGCCACCCCAGCTAACTGAGAAATGAGGCACCTCATAAAAATAATAAAACCAATTAAACATGCAAATAGCTAAAAACTCCGGAAAACCAGGGCAACCATTTAAAACAATTTAAAACAGTTTACAGTAGTTTAAAAACCCTGGAAGGCCAGGCCAAACAGATAGGTTTTAAGTGCTCTACTGAAAATGCTTGGCATTTGACATCTAGGTTGACCCCTGGGGGCCAGAGCGTTATGTGGGACCTCAAGTACCTCCCCATGTCATGGCCTCTGGAGGTAATGTGATGGTCTTCTGTTTGGCTGCCTGCTGCCTCCCCTGCTCACCTCCTACACCTGTGTGGATGAGGGGGGACCTCAGGCACTCCTACTTGAACTGCTCAATTGAGCACCTGAAGCCCTCTATCCTCATTTGCTGCTAGATCAAGCCTGCACAACATAAGGGCCGGGGCCAGATCTGGCCTGCGGGAACCTTTTTGCTGGCCCCAAGGTAGGAGTATCCTGCAGTAGGAACCATTAACAGCAGAATCCATGAAGAGCTTAAGGACTGCATGCCTAGAACTGGAGCTTAAAATCAACGGTGATTGAGGAAGAGGAGGAAATGCCTTGATATTTATATGGGGCTGGCATGCACTCTAGGTGCCCCACTGACTGAGCAGGGATAGGGCCTATTTTATGGGCACTCTCCTTGGTTAAAACTGTGGGTCCTTTGAAAAGGGGGAAGATCCATAAGTGACTAATAGTTGCTTCCATTAATATTCTTAATGTTAATGACATATAATGCACTGAAAATTGACCTCGGCCCCTGCAAGCCAAGTCGCGGTTGGTTCTGGCCCACTGGGGCATTTGAGTTGTGCACTCCGGTGCTAGATGCTCGAGGTTTGTGAGACTGCTTGAAGTGTGTGACCTGCAGGTAAATAAAAGTGGCAGCCTCCTCATCTCAGAGAAGGATACCAGCTCTGCCTTTCCCCACAGCTATCCACTTGCTGCCATCTCATGGCCAGAGGCTTGACAGAGACCAGGTCATGTGTTTCCTCCTTTGTGAACCTCTGAAGGCTCCCCCATTAGGCCCCCTGCAAGCTGATCCCCCTTTGTGTCCCACAATGTCATTGCCCATGGAGCAGAGCCAGAGAGATGCCCATTTAGCAACTCCCGAGTCGGCCTCTTTTTAAAAAGCAAACATTCTCTGCACATCCTGGAGCTCTGTCAGAGCTGAGGCCTGGGTTCCGCTATTATCAACTGTACCCACTCAAAGAGCACAAAATGGCTTCTCGTATTCCTTTAATGAGCTTCCACAACATTTTTTCTAACACAATTTTACACAAAGTAGTTCACAATATTAAATTCGTAAAAAAATGAAATCCATATAAAAGGGAAAAAAGATGAGGAACTAGACATCATAAGCAGCAGAATAAAAGCTAGCAGTATCACATCACTGATAAAATAAAATAAAATAACCCCCCAAGTCAATATATTAGTAAAAAAACCCACCAAAATTTCAAAAAGGTCTCCTGGCTAATCTGACGGCCTTAACCCCAGTGATAACTATTTATTCTTAACTGTATGGTGCCTAAAGACTGCTAGTCACTGTGCAGGTCCCCTTTTAGTTATTCTGTTCCTCCAAAGAAGAAATCCTGTACTGAACCTTCTTGCCAAACTGCATTTGATGGCCCATACAAGATGTGGCAGCCAAAAAGTCTAGCGAATTAGTTGCCTGGTGTTATCCCCACCCCACAAGTTACTCCGTCTGGCTCCGTTGCACCAGTCTGTAATAGGGGCCCCTTCGGCCCATCAGCTCGTCATGAGTTCCTTCCTCCACAACCTTCCCACTTTCCAGCACCACAATCTTGTCTGCTGTCTCCACAGTCTGCATCCGGTGAGCGATCACCAGCACCGCCCGGCCATGGTGGCCCATTACTGTTCTCTGGATCTAGAGCAAGAAACAACAAGCAATGTTTATTTTTAAAAATTTATTCTTTTTTTATACCACCTTTCATCCCAAGGCGGTTTGCAAAATGCAATTAAAATTTCATAAAAATAATTTAAAATCTTATAATCAGTTAAACAGTAAAAACCAATAAAACACCAAAAAAATAACTGCCACAAAAAGACAGAAGCAGGAGAGCTGAGAGGTCTGGCAATAGTTTAATTTTAAACTATTGCGAAATTAAAAAGACTAACATTACTCAACTTCCTTTAGGAACCCTGCTCCATTCAAACACAAACACACACACACATACACACAAACACACACGGCCAATCAAATGTTACTGGACAGAATTAAAGAGAGCTGTAATGTCTGCCATGAGACTCTCCAGTTCAGGGATTCTCAACGTTGGGTCCCCAGTTGTGAATGGACTTCAACTCCTATAATTCCCAACCAAAGGCCCCTGGGGCAGGGGATTATGGGAGCTGAAGTCCAATAACAGCTGGAAACCCAACGTTGAGAACTCCTGCTCTAGTTTATTCGCCTGGCCTTACACATTCCAAACAGATCCTAGTTCAACTATCAAGAAAGGAGACCTTTTATGACCCTCTGGGAGAGTCTCCTCCTTGTATGGTTGTGTCGTGTGTTCCAGAAATGGGTCCAAGGACTGAAAACAGGTTCCTGGGATAAGCCCCATCTCTTCTGCCCCTCACCTGCTGCCACCATAGCCAGCAAATTAAGGCATTTTTCTCCATTTTAATCTCCCGACTCCCTTAGTGTTTCCTTTTTAAGTGTGGGGGCTAAAGCAAAGCTGGAGGTCCTATTTCCTAAACCCAGAGCTTGATAGGTCAGATGTACACCTTACCAACAAATTAATATAACAGAATCTAGTGGTGTTTTGTGTGTTTGCCCCTCTAACAGCTTCTCCACCCTAAATTCCTCACTCTCTGTTTTCCTTTAAAAAATGGAGTTGGACTCAGATATGGACTGTGGGTTTGTGCACAGCCTGTAGTTAGCTTCACCTTTCATCATGAAGGAAAGGAATTCCACACATGCTTAAAGGGACTCTCACTGGTATTAATATACTCCAATTTCCAGAAATTAGTTCAGTGTCAAAAAGAAACTCCAGGACTAAAGTTTCTCCCTCCACCCCTGCTCAAACACTCTCCGTAACATCCAACCTTTCAGAGTAAGGAATCTGGATCTTATGCCCACGCCCAGCACTCACAGTGGCTTCACTCTCCACATCCAAGGCGCTGGTGGCTTCATCCAGGATCAAGACTTTTGGGTTCCGGATCAGGGCCCGGGCAATGGCCAGGCGCTGCTTCTGCCCAACAGACAGCTGTCCTCCCTTCTCCCCCACATCTGCAGGAGATCAGAAGACGTTAAAACAGGGCTTCTCAAACTCAGGTCCCCAGATGTTGCTGGACTACAATTCCCATAATCCTCACTCACAATGGCAGCCACTGTGGCTAGGGATTATGGAATCTGTAGACCAACAACACCTGGGGAACCAAGTCTGAGAATGCCTAGAGGAAAAGATCTAAAGCTGAAAATGTGTACTGATGTGTGATGACGAGAAAGGGAGGGTGTGGGGAGGGGGGAGGGAGGGAGACTCAAGCAGCTTTAGAAATAAGGCGGAAGGGAAAACAGAGTAAACTCCTGAACTCCTAGATTATCTGAGCTGAAGAAAGCGAGCTTTGGCCAAGTGCAGTTTCTTTAACCAATGCCATCACTTTAACCTGACAAGCTGCATTTGCCAGAGGACGTAGGGTGGGGCTAGAAGAGGAAACCGACAGAAAACCTTCCAGTATGGGGGCACCATTTTGGCATTGCTCAGTGGAGTGCCCCTTCCCATTTGGTGGGGAGTCGTTCTATGGATTCCACACAGGGGCTTCTGTGAGACGTGGAGGCCAGTGTTTGTACCCAGGCCTAGCAAGGTGGCAGCTGGAGGCAAGAGCTCGAAGCAGAAGCCGTTGAACCAGCAAAGGCTGGCTGCAGATGGAAGGGTAATGTAGGAGACCGGAGCCCTCCCCTTCCTCGAGCTCTGGCTGGCCTTAAGCCAAAGCAGGTGCTTGAACGAGTCTCCCCCTCCTCCTGACTAGTCCTATTGGCAGGGAGGCCCTGAGCAACTAGAAGAGTACTTGACTTCTGGTGTTAGAGTTTGGCCCAGATATGATGCCGCCTCTACTCCTGGGGCTGCAAGGGCGATGGAGGGGATTCTGGGGACAGGACAGAGCTTCTCTGGGTGGGGTGAGGAGCAGTGCTTCTCCAATCTGGTGGGCCACTGTGCGAAACAGGATGCTGGACTAGATGGGCCTTGGGCCTGATCCAGCAGGGCTGTTCTGATGTTCTTATGTTCAATGGAACCAACCAGCTTTGCCTGGCTCAGCATTTGTTGGAGAATGGGGGCTTTCATCAGGGGTCTCTGCCAGGGCATGCTGCTCTCCTCCTCTGAGAGCGTTTGCTGGAGTACAGGTGGGTCGTGATAGCCAGCCTTGCAATTCAGCTCACTTCACAAAGAAGTACAGCAGGTAGTAGCAGGAAATGGGCTTTGGCAGGACTCCTGGCGGGGGGGGGCAGTGGGGGCCTCTCCGAAAGGCAAGGAAATGTCACCTGGGACAGGAAAGGAAACAATGACTTTCACCAACCTGCAGCAAACCCTCCTTCCAGCTCATTGATGAACCCCAAGGCATTGGCTTCTTTTGCCACCGCAGTCACTTCTGCCTCGCTACAGTCCTGCACCCCGTAGACGATATTGTCCCGAATTGACCCGGAGAAGAGGACAGGCTCCTGTTGCACGAGTGCCACCTGCAGGCAGGACAAGGTAATGTCTTTTAGGAACTGAGAGGTAGGTTTGTTTGTTTTTTAGCACTCCATTTCTGAATTTCCCCCCTTTATGAAAAAACAGCAACACCCTACTAGTATGCACTTAATTCCTCAGAAACAAACATGCAACAAATTCAATCACATCTGTGTGTCTTTCCCCCCCAGCAAAGTGGAAATTTGAAGGAAAACTTCCAACCTAGCTGCTCTTACTCACTCCCCCCACCAAGTTTCATTATACCCCAAAATGAGTTCACCTGCCACCACCTCCAATGTCTGCCAAATTGCACAGTTTCATCCCCAAAGCAGCAATTTTGAAGGACCTGCAACACGACAGGATTCATAGGCCTCTCTGCTGGGCATGTAAGACACACCTCTTACAGCAAGTTTTCAGCATAACTAATCTGTCTGTTGGATTCTTTCTGGACTGTCTTATTCAGTACATTTGGGGGATTCTATTGGAACTCCCTTCTGGATTGTGGAAAGTGTTTATAATGGCTGACACACAGACTAACACTGAATAGTACTACTGAGGGGGGTAGTTTAAAGGACTACTCAGGAGTAATTTAGTTTGGCTGTCAGTCACTAATAATAGGGGAAAGAACATGGAATAGCTGGAAGTTCAGCCACAAACATTTTTCTTTTTAGAAAAAAAAGACATTATAAGAACATTTCCAATCTTTTTTTCTTCTCCCCCCCCCCCATTTTTAGGGAGAGGTCAATGGGCATTTGCTTGCTATTTGTGAAGAATCTGAGTGCACTTTTGCCCATGTATTGAGAGGATGCCACATTTTCCAGTCAAAGAACTGTATTCCGTGCTAGGAAAAGAACTATGAGTAATTGAAGCAGTGGCATAGCGATATTGGCAGCAGTCTGTGTTTAAAATTTTTGGCGGGTTGACAAAACAGTTCAGATCTACGATGATGAATCTCAGCTTTATGCCAGGTTAGTTTGTTGCCAACTGGACATTGGGGAAATTTTCTGTCTTTACATGATTGCTCTACAGTGTGCCACAGGAATTTCTAGATTCCCACACAGCCAACATTAGACTGATCATGTGCATAACTGGATTAGATGGGCCTTTGGTCTGATCAAGAAGAGCTTTTTCTTCTGTTCTTATAGTCCCATATGCTTTTCATACCAGGATAAACAGCAGCTGCAGCGGGAGGTTTGGTGGATTTTTTAATACCTCCCTCTGCATTATGGTCCCAATATAGCACTTAGCAATAGCACTTACATTTATATACCGCTTTATAGCCGGAGCTCTCTAAGCGGTTTACAATGATTTAGCATATTGCCCCCAACATTCTGGGTACTCATTTTACCGACCTCGGAAGGATGGAAGGCTGAGTCAACCTTGAGCCCCTGGTCAGGATCGAACTTGTAACCTTCTGGTTACAGGGCGGCAGTTTTACAACTGCGCCACCAGGGGCTCCTTATGTATGTATCGGGTTCCTCCACAACTTCTTTGCAAAGAGTTTTTAAAAACTGAATCCACAATAGGAAAAACAAAAACAAAAAAAAATTGAAGCCACAATAAATTGTGGCTGGGGAAGATGGGAGTTGTAGTTCATCAACATCTGCCGCACCCCAGGTGAAGAACCACTGCTCTAAAGGATGAGACCATCAAATGGGCCGTAACCCAGAATTTGGCTTTAAAAAAGCCAAGCTGGCAACTCAATGCATTTCCATGTCTCTAGGGGATGAGACTGTAGCTCATTGGTAGGGTTTTGCATGTAGAAGGTCACTAGTTCAATCCTTGGCAGCACCTCCAGGTAGAGGAGTTGGCATTCAACATGTGGGAACCCCAGTTTGAGAACCCCTGACATGGAAAGTTTACAGGAGTCCCTGGCAGGGGAGCAGGGAGCCCACAGTCCAAACAGGATGGAGGCATAGCTCAGCATTAGCATCTGCTTTGCAAGCAGGACGTTCCTGGCATCTCCATGTAGGGTGGGGAATGACACCTGCCTGAAACCTCAGTGAAACCCACTGTTAGTCAGTGTAGACTAGGACTGTACAAATCTGGCCCTCCTGCAGATGCTGGACTACAACTCTTGATTGATTGATTGATTGGACTACAACTCCTATCATCCTCAATCACTGGCCATTGCGGCTTGGGATGATGGGAATTGTAGCCCCAAAGCAGCTGGAAGGTCAAAGTTGTGCAGCACTGTTGCAGACAGTACTGAGCTAGACAGACTTATGGTCCAACTTGGTATAAGGCAGCCACTTATGTTCCTAGGTTGGTGCATCTAGCCCTAAAGAGGAACAACCTGGCAAACTCAGTCTCACCTGTCTGTGCAGGTATTTGTGTTCATACATATGGATCGGGATCCTGTCCAGCAAGATCTCACCGGACTGGGGCTCATAGAACCGCTCTAGCAGTCTCACACAGGAGGTCTTGCCGCTGCCATTAAGACCCACCAGCGCTGTCACCTCCCCAGGGCAGAGCTCAAAGGAGACATTCTATATCAGAGATGACGAAAGGAGAAAGCATAAAGAAATTACTGCAGGTTGCCCATGCCCAGCCATACACACACCTCACTGTCCAGGAAAACTGGAGAACCGTTACTCAGGACCAAGTGGTCCCTGCTTATGACATCACGCCCACCTTTGTCTTCAATTTTTATCTAGACGACTTACTAATTAGATCTCATTCCATGGCAAGTGCAAAGTTGGACCTACAATGGATTCTATTATGTCTCAAAGAACACGGCTTCTTCATCAGCTAGGAAGAGAGTCAATTCCACTCAATCCAATGAATTGTACACCTGAGAGTGATCACAGACATAAGGAGCAATAGCTTCTTTCTTCCCCAGGAACATATTCAGGTCCTAATAAGCCTAACACAATAGGCCCTCCACAATCAATCAGCAGACCTCCTTCAACTGGCATGACTACTGGATTTATGAATCTCGCCGCCCATTGAGATCATCAGGAGAGGTCCGTCTGCATTTGCCACTGGCTCGTCTGGTGGCTACTCAGGGACGGGCCTTCTCCGTTGCTGCCCCAAGGCTTTGGAATGCGCTCCCTAGTGAAATAAGAGCCTCCCCATCTCTGACAGCTTTTTAAAAGTCTTTAAAGATGCACCTGTTCACCCAGACTTTTAACTGATATTGTTTTGATTGTTTTAATGTTGTTTTTAGAATATTGTTTTTAAAATTTTAAATTGTTCTGTTTTCTTGTTTTTGTTTTTAACTAATGTTTTAATGCTGGTTTTATCTTGTAAACCGCCCAGAGACGTAAGTTTTGGGCGGTATAAAAATATGTTATAAGTAGGGTGGGACTCTTGAGTGGGACCAAATCCAGTTGATGGAGTCTTCTTTTGAACTGGAGCAAGCAACTTTTATCCCCCTGGTTTGCTTGAAGCATCTGCACAGAACTGGGCTGGGAAGACCCAAGACATATTGTTGCCTGAGGCGAAGGACAATATGATGCCTTGCCCATCTGCCCAGCATTCTCAGGCCATGCTGCTGAGGCAGAGGGAACAGCTTGAAAGCACGTTGAGATGATGCCACCAAGCCAAACAGTGAGTGCAGGGCAATCCTAACTCCCACTGGGGAGGAGGGGAAGGAAGAGGCATACCCCAGCATGACAAGGAAAGGAAAATGGACATGTGTCCCAGTTAAATGAGGAAGGGTGGTGACAGCAGGAAGCCTCATTGGGTGGTGCTTGTGATGGTAGGGGGCTGGTGCTTACCACCCCCTGCATCCCTCTTTGCACCTGCACTTGAGGCAACTGCTTCACCCTGCCTCATGGAAGGGCTGCCCCTTAGCTGGGCACACACCCTCATCCTGCTTAAGGGCTGAACACACAATGTGGCAATGTGGCACTGGGACCTGAAATGAGCTTCTTGGTTTAAAGAAAAAAGGAAGTCTCTAGCTGTTAAGGTTGTTAACAGGAAGCTGGAAATAATGTGGGTGTTTCCTGGTGACATTTCAGAAGCCAGAGCAATGGCTGAGCAGCATTTTGCTGCTCTCATAAAACTATGCATAAGCACATAAGCACAGCCCTGCTGTATCAGGCCCAAGGCCCATCCAGTCCAGCATCCTGCTTCACACAGTGGCCCACCAGATGCCCACAGGCAAGAGGTGAGGGCATGCCCTCACTCCTGCTGTTGCTCCCCTTCAACTGGTATTTACAGGCATCTTGCCTCTGAGACTGGAGGTGGCCTATAGCCACCAGACTTGTAGCCATTGATTCAAATCAATTAAATCAAACTAAGCCTTTTTTTTTTTTTCTATCTCAACAGATCCTTCTAATATCCTCAGAGCCAAAACAGCCCCAAATCTAAATGCATCATCATCATCATCATCATCAATAATTAAATTTAATTACAGAAAAGTACATATATACATTACACTTACAATGCAAATAGTTCCAAAAACTCAGACCAAATCCCCTCATACTTAGAAAAACAGGATCTAGTACTGAAAAAACAACATTCATGGGCTGCTAGAGTAAGTAAATCAAAGAGCCATTTTTCAATATCTGTAGGGTATTTACATTTCCAGTTTTGTAGAATAATGCGTTTAGCCAACAAAAAGGCCCTAGCAAGCCATTTCTGTTGGTTAAGGGTTATTCCTTCTACATCAGAAAGCAATCCCAACAAAACTGAAGTATGATCTAGAGGATATTCCCTTGCTATAACTAAATTGACAAAGTCACTTATCTTTTTCCAGAATAGAGATATTATCTTATAACAAGTGAATTTTAGCCCGTTGAAAAACGGGCGCTAGTAATGCCTTCGCCCCCGCCGCCGAACTGCCCTCCCAGCTGCCCGATCCCACCATTTCTGCAGGAAAAAGGAGCTCGCTAGCAGAGCTCCTCTCTCTGCAAAGGCTCTTTTCAAACTGGCGCTTTGAGCGGAAAGGGCATCCTTTCTGCTCAAAGCGCCAGTTTGAGAAGAGCCTTTGCAGAGAGAGGAGCTCTGCTAGCGAGCTCCTCTTTCCTGTAGTAATGGTGGGATCGGGCAGCTGGGAGGGCGGTTCGGCGGCGGTGTCCGCAGCGGCATTTTTTAGGGCCAATTTGGCCCTTAGTAATTTGGGGGGGGGGACGGGAATGGTGGGATCGGGCTAGGGCCCCAAGGTTTCCCTCCCGCCCGGCTTTACTGGCGGCACCAGGCCTCGGCGGCGGCTCCGCCACCACCTCAGCCAGCTTCCCTGCCACCTCTTCCCCCGGCGCCTCTCTCATTTGTTTGCGGTGGCCGCTTCTGGCCCCGCCACTGCCTCACCCGCACTCCCGCCTCCAGTTGCCCCACCGCGGCCACCGCCACCTCTGGTCGTGGCCGCGGCTGTGCTGCCACCGCCACCGCCTCGCCCGCACTCTCCTCCCGGCATGGGCAGCGGCCACTTCTCCTTCTCCCGGCCCCAACATGGCCGCCAGGTCCTGCCGTTCGTGCCTCTCTTGCTCTGTTCTGGGCATGCGCTGCGCGCATGCCCAGAACAGGCCTGGCACGAACGCACGCTTGGTGTCCGTCCATGGACGGACATCAAGCCTTTTATTAGAGAGGATTAAGAAACAGATGGGAGAGTCCTGACTCTCCTTCCCCACATTTCCAACATTTGTCAGATTTTGCTCAACCCACATTTTATAGAGTCTGATCAGAGTCTAATAAGAACCAAAAAAACTATTTTTTGTTAGACTAACTTAAACCTCAAATCAAGATACTTTGGCAGTTTCAGCCAAAATCACATCCCACTGATGTTGTGAGATCGATACATTCAGTTCTTTCAGAATCAAGTGGAGTTATTACATGGGCTTGAATAAAATTGTAAAACATATTATGAGTCTGATTAGATTAATCAATATGACGGTAAAATTTGATAATATCCGGAGCTTCCAAAGCACTAATAGCATCTGGACCAAACCATTTGGATATACAATGTTTTAACTGAATATATTGCCAAGCAGCATTTGATTTTAGATCATATTCATGTTTTAAAAGGTGAAATGGTTTGAAAACATAAGCAGAGAATATTAATTGGGATAGGAAAAAAAATTATTATTAGCCCAATTCAGCCTTCCAGCAATCGTTATTTGGGGATTTCCCCATAATGTTGACTCCTCATGTGCAAATCAATTAAATCAAACTGAGGCCCCCCACCCCCTTTGGGGTGTGTGTGTGTGTGTGTGTGTGTGTGTGTGTCTATCTCAACAGATCCTTCTAATATCCTCAGGGTCAAAACAGCCCCAAATCTAAATGCATTATTTAGATAAACCCAGCTTGTGGGTTTCCCTCTCTTGACTAAACGACAGCCATGGAGCCCATCAGTGTTCCCTGTAACAGGGATTCCCAGAGGTTGATAACTACAAATCCCATAATCCCCTGCTAAAGGTCATTGCAGCTGCGGATGATGGGAGTTGTAGGCAACAGCATCTGATAATCCCTGATAATCCATACTGAAGTCCACCCCCAAGCCCCACAGATAGGATCAGGACCACTGCACACGAGAAGTGGGCGTTTAGTTTTTTCTCCTCATGCTGCAGTCCCAATGAAAACTCCCTTCCTGAAATTGCTGCAAGTAGCAAACTGACATTTCATAGGAACACAGGCAGCTGTCAGACCCTTGGTCCGTCCCTACTCTGACTGGCAGTGGCTCTCTAACACCTCAGGCAGGAGTCTTCCCCACTCACCAGCCCTACAGGGAGATGACGCCAAGGACTGAACCTGGGACCTTCTGCATACAAAGCTCTAGCCCTGAGCTAGGTCCCCATTCCCAACACAGGAAGCTGCTGTCTACTCAGTTGGACTGTTGGTCCACGTAGCTCAGGACACTGACTGGCAGCAACTCTCATAAGCAGGCGTCTTTCCCAGACCTACCTCGAAATGCTGCCAGGTTTGAGCTGGGAACTTCTGCATGCAAAGCAGATAGTCTACCACTGAGCTAAGGCCCCATCCCATACTCTCCTTATAGCAAATTTATGGGGAGTGGGTTTCCCCCCCTTTTGAACCACTGTGTAAAAAGAAAGGGTTAAATGCCACCTCCTTGGCTGAGCCATGGTCCCAATCCGGATCATTCATCCCCACACAGCTGCTCAAGGGGAAAAAACCCACAAGCCCTAAAGATGCATTTAGTAAAATGTCTGCCTGGATCTTCAGTGCACTTCACTAATGAAAAGTGATTTGCCTGATTGCCCCTGGAATACATAGTACCTTTAAAACCTCAATATCGGGGCGAGAAGGATAGGAAAAGGAAATGTTTCTGAAGCAGACGTGTCCTCGGAAGAAGTCCGGAGCCAGAGTTCCCTCGGTGCGAACTGATGGCTCCCGATGGAGGTACTCAAACACTTTCTCTGCAGCACCCACATTGCTGAGCAAGTCTCCGTACATATACATCAGGGTCTGCAAAAGGAGTGGGGGGAAAGGATGCAGGGCAGAGTCAGAAATGAGAGCTGGTCTTGTGGTAGCAAGTATGACTTGTCCCCATAGCTAAGCAGGGTCTGCCCTGGTTGCATATGAAAGGGAGACTAGAAGTGTGAGCTCCGTAAGATATTCCCCTTATGGGGATGGAGCCGCTCTGGGAAGAGCAAAAGGTTCCAAGTTCCCTCCCTGGAACCTCCAAGATAGAGCTGAAAGAGATTCCTGCCTGGAACCTTGGAGAAGCCATTGCTAGTCTGTGGAGATGATACTGAGCTAGATAGACCAATGGTCTGACTCAGTATATGGCAGCTTCTTATGTTCCTTATGACCAGAGGAAGCTGTCTTATACTAAGTCAGACCATCGGTCCATGTAGCTCAATATCATCTACACTAACTACCAGTAGCTGTCCGAGTTTCAGGCAGGAGTTTTTCCCAGCCTTACCAGAGAAGCTGCCAGAGACGGAGCCTGGGACTGCCTGCATGCAAAGCAGCGGCATCCCCAATGTCTGTACTATCCGGTCATGTCTGGATAGTAGGAAACACCAGTAAAACTTTCCCATATGATTTCTGAATATTCAAATAAGTGTTGGAGGCTCCAGAGAATACATTTATAGGGATGTGCAAACCGGTTCAAACTCGAACCAGTTCAAATTCGAACCAGGTCAGTTCGATGGTTCGAATTCGAACCAAACCAGCCATCAGGTTCGAGCTGCAGGTTCAAATTTGAACCAAACTGGGGGGTGGTTCGATTTGAACTGGTTCAAACCAGTTCAAACCTCCAAAAGTGGGTGGGGTGGTAGCTGGTACCCATGGGTACCTACCACCCAAATCCAGAAGCAATTGGACACTCCTATGACTTTTTATGAATATTTGAAATATTTTTAATTATTTTTCTCATAGGGTATAATGGGACCCAAACCAGCCCATTATCCCCTATTGTGGAGCACCTAGGGGCACAAAAGTGGGGTGGGTGGTAGGCACCCAGGGGTGCCTATCACCCACAAAACCCCAAGGCAATCAGACACTCTTCCGATTATTGGTGAGTTTTTAAAGTATTTTTTTATTCCTCATAGGGAATAATGAGGATTGCAGCAAATGTATAGCTTCACTTTGGGGGGAAAGGGGTGGCCTAGAGCATAGTGTGGTGGGTGGTAGTGCCCAAGGGGGGCAAGAAGGGCTGATTTTGAATTTTACGTGTCTGAATTTTGAATTTTACGTGTCTTTAAGGTTTTTCTCCAAAAAGAAGCATGGAGGTGTCAACAAATGTATAGCTTCACGTGAGGGGCAAAGGGGTGGCCTAGAGCAGAGTGTGGTGGGTGGTAGTGCCCAAGGGCGGCAAGGAAGCTACCAGAATTATTTCAAAGGAATTGGGCAAAGGGCTGATTTTTAAGTGATTTTTGAAGTTTACACGTCTTTAAGGTTAGCAAATGAGAGTGGATTCATGGTTTGTCATTGAAAATCACATATGCTACCAAAGAATCTACACTCAGAACACCTCAGAAACAACAAAACCCAGTACCCCATGGGTTAGCAACTCATGGGGGTGGTTGGCACCCTTGCTCTGGGCCACCCAGCACCCCCCAAGTGCAGTTATGGGGCTGCTGAAACCTCCATTCTTCCCTACGGAGAAAAACCTTAAAGAAACTTGAGAACTCCTGACATGAACAGTCTACAGGAGTCCATGTTCCCAAGGAGCCTACAATCTAAAATAGACAGTCAGGAAAACAGCAGAGGGAGGGAGGGAGATATTAATAAGGATCTATAAGAATACATCTTAAGAGCAAAGACTAAGAGTCAGTTCTCTTCACGAATTGGCAGCAAATGGGGCCAGCAGACTGAACTGCAAAATTGCATGATGGGAAAGTATATCATCTGGACTCCTGTACACAAGTGAAAAAACCATTTTCAAATGGAGTTTTTTCCCACCTGGAAGCACCCCAAGCCTAAACAGAGATTCTGAACTGCAGTTAAGAATTAGTCCCATTACTGCGAGGCCTTTTCACCTACCTGTACATGTGCGCCCACTTCCATCTCGTAAAGGATGAAGGACAACAGGTTTCCTTTGCTCATGAGGCCAGTATGAATCTGCTGGTACCCACAGTAAAGCATAATTAGCTGTAGACCCAAATGAAGTAGCTACAGGGAGATTAATTGGGAAAAGTGGGTGAGATTTGAATATTGCACCTCTGTCCTTGACTAGCAAGCTCTCGCCATTCCCCATGTTTCTCCAACAGTCAAGGATGTTCCCAAATCGAAATATTTACAGCTCTTCCATGTTCACCTTCAAGATTTCTTTTACCATGGGGTGCTTCCAGAAAGAGAAATACTCTGTTTTAAAAAGTGAAGTTCTCACGATTTCTCTGATCAGGGTCCAGATGATGTTCTTTGCCGTCACACAATTTTGCAGCATCATCTGCTGGCCATTTGCTCCCAGTCCATGAGAATGGAAGTTTATGAGGTTACCTTAAAAGTATTTTTGGGTGATCTCAAACATTCTCACCAGAGACTGATAAGAAATGGCCAACGGGAGGCGCTGTGAAATTACTCAACAGCAAAAAAGTCATCTGAGTAGACACCTTGAGTAGAGGTGGTAAGAACTTTCATTTTTAAGAACATCTGCTTCTGTCTGCAAACATCCCATACTACCCTGATCTTCTTCTGGGTTTGTTTTCAGACCAAAATCATGGCCAGGTCCACCCAGCTAAAGGCCTTCTGACGTGATGCTTAAACCACCCATCTTATCTGTCTCTTTCTCTTACGCTAAGCACATGTTCATGTCTGCAATCCAGAACAACAACAACTGCCTTTCTGAGATAAAGGGCCAATCCCATCCAGCACTCCATCTCCAATGATAGTCAGCCAGATGTAGAGGACAGTGGAAGATCATGAGGAGGACACAACAGGAAATGGCCGTTCCCTGCTTACTAATCCCAGCATCTGAGATTCAGAGATATACTGCCTTGGAACATGGCGGTTCCATTCTTCTATCATACCTAAGTCAGTTCACACTTAACCTTCATGCACTTTTTAAGGTACGTATGCAAACAGCTGTGTGTGCTGCTTGAACCCCACCATTGGCCCTCTTTCCCTCCACAATTATCACCATATAAACATAAATTTCCAAACTAGATCAAGGAAAGTGTTCCCTCCATGCACATATGTGCACGCACACAAGTTTTTTATTGTCCGCTCAGTTAATTTTAGATCCCGCTCAAGTTGAATCAGGAAGGCTCCACTATGAATGCACATGCGCACACATTGCCTTGATACTGCTGCCCAGAACAAAACTCATTCTGCACACAGATGAAAAAAAATTAAAGAGAACACTGATCGGGGTTGCCAACTTTTGATCCCCAGATATTGTTGGACTACAACTCTCGTCATCCCTACCCACAATGACCAATTGTGGTTTGAGATGATGAAAGTTGTAGTCCAACAACATCTGGGGTCCCAAAGTTGGGAACCCTGAACCAGACAACTGCATGTTGTATTGTGTCCTCTAGTTAGATGGAAATGTGATGATCTTGCAGTGGGAGAAACTTCACCTGTGAACAGAAGTTAGCTCAAGTGATAGTGACATTTTCCCACATTTTGGGGTGATGCTGAAACCCTCTGCTGACTTCCCACCCCCTTCCACAAACTCCTTGGCTATACCGGCAAAGATCTCTATGAGTTTGCTTGCTCTGGCTTTCTGCCCTTATTTCTGATGATGCTCTCATGACCATTTGCTCCCATAACTTTACCACCCAAAGCTCTCCTGTTCTCTTAAACAACATTACCCATTCTCTCTTGCTTCCATTCCAAGATGGTATAGCCCCTGTTTAGAACGCTTTCATCTTCCTTCTTCTGCCTCCCTCTGTCCATGGGACACTGTAATCTTACCCGTCGGAAGAGCAAATACAAAGCCTTCTCGAGATCTCGCTGGTCCTTGAGCCGGTGGGTCTTTTCCAAGGCCGCACTGTAGCGCTGTGACTCCTCCTCTTCAGTGGCGAAGCTTCGCACTGTCTCAATGGAAGAGGGAGAGACTGTTTCTTGCACCACCTCCCCAGAATGTGCCAGCGAGTCCTGGATTGCCCGCAGGAAGGTCTGGAGAAAGGAAATGACCACAGAAAAGGGGACAGTTGTCAGTATTGCAATCCAGGGTGGCTCAAAGTACTGCGGAGTCTGAGGTGAGGTGCCAGTTGCTGCCTTGCCTCATGTCCCTGGTGTGGGTCAGCTCCCTTTCCAAGTGGACCTTTGCAAGCTTTGAAAGTGGCAGGTGAGTGGGGAAGGAAGGTTGCCAGCAGTCTCCTTTTCTCTCCTTGTGCTTCCTGCAAGCTTTGGCGAGAGCATGCAGAGAGGCGCTCCTTGAAAAGCTTGCAAGGGTCAGAGCAGTCTTAAACAGCTGCTCCGATGGCAGTGGCAGGGATCATCTTGCTGCCCACCTGATGCCCCAGGAATCTGCTGTCTGAGGCAACTACTTCACCTTGTCTCATGAAAGGGCCACCTCTGATTACAACTGGCTAAGTTAGTCACACAGTCGCTATTTATTTCTGACCAATTTGACTCACTGAAAGCCATCCAGACAGGGTTGGGTTGTCTTTACGGCAGGGCAAGTCTGGGTGACCGCCTGGGCCCTGCTCTTGTTGCTGCCATTAAAACTAACTAGAAAGGGCCCCTGCACTGGCTGATTTGCCCCAGGCCCTGCACCTTACCGGGGCTTTCCAAGGACACCCCCTGCATCCAGAACCATGACAGTGGGTGAGGCATACCTTCAGTAAATAACGATGCATTATGCTTTGACCCCTTTTCTTACAGGCTCTTTTATTCCCTTAGCTTTCACTCTCCCTCCTTCTCTCTCCAAACATCAATTCTTTGAAAAGCCTCATCTGGGAAATACAGCAGAGAGCAACAAGAAGCAAATGCCGTTCACTGGCATGCTTTTATCCAATGCAGAAAATGAGTTTCTATGGAAAATGTGATTAATTTCATCTTGGTGCATATTTATGCGTTTGGGGCGGGGGGGCATGTACAGAACATACGACACTGTGTATATCCTAGTTGGAAGGTACCTTAGAGGTCCAAGCCCTTGCTCAGTGCAGGAATCTACTACAGTAGACCTACACAACTTTGGTCCTCTTGAAGATGTTGGACTACAATTCCCATCATTGCTGACTATTGGCCACGGTTGCCGGGAGTGATGGAAGTTGTCATCCAAAAACAGGTGGAGGGCCAAAGTTGTGGCTATAGACGGGTTCATCTTTAGAGAATGCATTCTCTAGTTAGGGTAGATATAGAAGGAAAAGCAAAGTGCATTCCAGAGATAACTGGCATGTATAAATGTACTCTTGCTTTCATGCAAGCATATACATGAAGGTACGCAATGTACTCATTCTGTTTGGGGGGGGAAAGCCCATTTATTTTCACATATCTGGCAATTGCAATACAGCTAATGTGGCTTATATATGTTAATTTGTCTTGGGGCTTAACTTATATTGGACAAACTAAAGTTGTGCCATCATCTACTCAAGCACTAAAAAATAAGAATACAATAAATTCTGTCCCTTTCATCTTTACTTGGACTTATTCTAGCACAATTAATGTGCTTTAAGTTATACTAGCTGGGCCGGCGTAGAGCATCTGCAGCACACTAGTTCTCCAGCTGATCCAGCCTCCCCTTCTCCCCCCACTTTAAGCTACCCCCTGCCATCCAGGATGGTAACGGAGGCAGCAAAAGCTCCTTCCATGGGTCCTCCTGCAACCCAAATGACAGGTCAGGCCATTTTTGGCCCATTTCGAGGCTCTCTACGCACGCGTGCGGAGCCCCCCGATATGGGCCAAAAATGGCCCGACCTGTCATTTGGGCAGCAGGAGGGCCCACGGAAGGAGCTTTTGCTGCCTCTACCACCATCCCTGCCTTGGTCTCCCCTCTCTGCCGGGGGGGTTGGCCGTGCTGTGGGTGCTGGTGTTGTGCTGGCTGGGCGCCATTGCTCCCCCCCCCCACCCTCGCAGCATCGCCACTGCCTCAGCTCCAACATGGTGGCCACCAGGAGTGAATTTGCCCGAGAGCGTGTGTGCAAGAGAGAGCATGCGCACTTCTGCAATGCTCTGATTGGTTTAGCACTGTGAGGGCAGGGCTTGCCATGTATGACCTAAGCCTTTAATACAGAGAGATTTTTGTATATTCTCCTCTTAATTTATGTATTTAAAACATTCTAAGTGTTTTGTTTTACATAGCACATTGTACTTGTAACCTTTCTAAACTGAAACAAGACCACTCTTTCTTCTATGTGACATTCGTTCCCTCCCTCTTAACTCCATGGACCTATTTATCTCATTGCCCACCTACCAAAGCCACTTTTCTGGCATCCAGCTACCTGTTCCCACCCTCACCTGGTGACGAGTATCATAGAACTTCTGAGCTGCCATCATGAGTGGCATCTTGATGAGAGTCAGCAGCGTCAGGCACCACGACAAGCTGAACATGAATCCGTACAGCCCGACAGTCTTGATAAGGCTACGCAGGAAAATGTTCGTGTTGGCTGGCACTGAACGGCTCAGTTTGGCTGTGTCTTTGGAGAGGCGGGAGCTTAGTTCCCCTGAAGGACAAAGAGACTCTGGTCAAATTCACAAGATCTGAGGGGCAGGACAAACTGAGGTTGAAGTAAGATGGGAAAGTGGAAAAGAAGGATATGAAGGTGTTATATGTGCTGGGGAGGGGTGCAGAATCATAATTTCAGTTCAGCTGTTGACATTTCAAAAGTTGCAAATGTCTGAGACATCCAGAAGCTTTAATAAGCCTGCATCAAAATGCCACCTGGAAAGGCTCTTAGATATTCAGTCCTCAAGGTGACCTATATCAAACCAAAACCAAAACAATCAAATCCAAGGGGGGGGGATTAAAAGCCAGCAGAAGACTAAACAAAAGGCTTGGCAGAAAAGAAGGGCATTCGAAGGATTTCTAGGAAGGCCACATATGAAGATTTGGCAGGAAGGAATTCTACAAAATAGGAGCCACAACCAAGCAGGCACTGCTTCTTGTAGAAAACATTCTTGCCATCTGTGATATTTCACAAGACATCTTTAGGAGCTAGTTTCCTCTTGCTTCTCAAACTTAAGTCAGTGAAGGAAGCTGAGCTCAAGTATACATTGGAGTTAAAGTAACATTAGATAAAAAAAGCAGTAGTAAACAAATGAGTACTGTACGTGATCACTAGTTGTGTATTAAGAGAGGACTGGGATAGGGATGTGCACGGAACCGGTTCAGAGGCCCTTTATGGGCAGAGGGTGTCTAGCTTTAAGAGTGGGGGGGGACACTTACCCCTCCCGCCACTTTCCCCCTGCTGGCGTCCATTTTTTAAAAAGCCCACCAGGGCAGCAGTGTACTTCCCTGACACCCCGTTGCCCGGATATGACTGGAAGTCCCCAACACGCCTGCAGGTTCCAAGTTCCCTCCCTGGCATCTCCAAAATAGGGCTGAGAGTAGTGGCGTAACTAGGGAAAATGGCGCCTAGGGCAAGCACTGAAATTGCGGTCCCCCACCCCCAAACATCTGACATACATCTTTCAGAAAACTTGTCTTTTATTAGCTCAATAATACAAAAATTTCTATGTATTAATCCACATGATTAATGTGGATTTGATTAAAAAAACTTTTTCCAATTGGAGATTTTTAAAAAGGCATGAAAATAGTTAAAAATATGATTTCCAAATGTACAATTGCTTAAATATATTTTGCTATAGAAAAGTGCATAGTCAGATTGTATACTTGAACAGCAATTGGTCTGATGTCTAACATGGTATATATATTGGACTCTAGCTTTTATATTACACTAATCAAGTGTGTTCCTCTTTCATGTGCCTGTGCTGAACAGTCCATATGGCTAGAAACAGGTGATCGTTTTTCAGGAAGCTAAATTTCCTGCATTGTGAACTTAGATTATTATATAGTTGCTCCAGTGTTCAGTAAAGAATATGATTTATCTCCATACACGTAGCCACCACTGTAAAAATTGTGAAGAACCACTTCTAGTACACAAATGATAAATTAGAGGCACAAGGAAAAGCATGAACTCAACAGCAGGCAGAATCCAAAAGTCAGATTCCAAATTAGCCACTATATATATAGCAAGTAATGATGAGATCCAGATTTGTGGTGTTCTACTACTAGAAAAACATTTGCTCTCAAAGTTTCTGGATGTACAGATGAATTTGAAGAGATATAGCAAAATCCAGCTATAAGTTGTAAGATCCAAGATTTAATAGTGTTGCTTCCCTGGGGGGACAAATAAACCGTAGACACAGTCTGAATATGACAGTTACATGCAATACAATTTGCAGATGGAGAATTCAGGCTGCTTCCCAATATTACTTTCAGCAGACACAGAAGCTGGCTGAAGAGTCACACCCGAATTTAAAAATTAATGAAAATGTAATATCACAAGAGTAGCACAGAAATGTCTGTTTCAGAGGCAAGACTTGCAAACTTAAAGAGCTCTAGGAAGCTTACCCCATCCATGCCTCTCCTCTAAAACAAACAAGTTTATTACCCTTCTGACATTCTGAAATCACACACTTAAGTCTCCCCTCTTCTCAAAAACACAATGGACACCACAAACCTAAACATACTTAGCTGGAAACATGTCTCACCTGTTTCAGTGGTATTCCCTAGTAAATATACTAAGGATGGAAACAAACCTCACCTGCTTTCCTCACCTTCCTTTGCAGGTGAGGAAAGAACTCTCACTTGTAAATCTCAAAATATATTTACTAGGAAGTATATTCACTACTTCCTAGTAGATATACTTTGAATGGGGACATAAGCTCTGTTGAACTGCTGAGATGTTGGGGATCAGGGTCAGAACTGACTAGAGTAGAACATCGAATGTGGGAGAGGCAGAATATTACAGCTGCATTCATCAGAGTTCAGATTTGATTGATGGAAGAGCATCCTCTACACCTGTATACTATTTAGGCACTGGCTTCTAGAGATAGGGTTCTGACAACTAGAAATAAGATTTTAAAATGAGATCCATGGGTTATTTTGCCAGTGATTGGAGTCCTCCCTTCCCTAAGTTCCCTTCCGTCCCTGCAATCAGCTGCAGACACACGCCCGGTGCTTTTGCTGGCACTTTCCTGCTCAGCTCTCCTTCCCCTCCCAAATCTCACCCAGCTCTCTCTGATCACTTGGCACAGGTGGGCAAAAAAAGACCAGACAGCATCCTGAGATGCAAGAGGCATATTAAGCCAAGAGAAGTTGGGGAAGGTTATTTTGGCAATAACCGGAGTCCTCCCTTCCCTAAGTTCCCTGCTCGCCTCATGGAAAACACCCCCCTTCGCCTGGGCAGTCGATTGCAGGGCAGCTGCTCCCTTCCCTCCTCCTCCTCCTCCTTTTTTTTTTTTTTTTTACATTGGTCGCCTCCTGCACGTCCCACACCGACTCCTGATTGCTGCCTCCTGCAACCTGCTCTCACTCTTGAATTGCTGCTGCTTTGCTACTCCCACGCGCCCCATTTCCCAAAACTGCGCTGCTGCAAATTCGCTTGTCGTGTTGTAGCAATGCGCCCTGCTTCCAAGCGCCCCCCCCCCCCGCTGCTTCCAAGTCCCCCCTTGCAGAGGCAGGCTGCAAAGAGGACGAGACATCACCTCCTCCGCTCCAGCCCAACAATGAAGGCTGAGTGAAGAGGAGGAGGAGAAGCAGGGCGCATGTGCTCAGGCAACCCACCCCCGTGTGCCCCAGCAGAATTGTAAATAGCGTGATGTTGAGCAGCTGGCGGGGGGAAACGGGAAGGGCCGGGGCCAATCAAGCTGAACAAATGGTGCGCGACAACTACTCCTCGTCGTCCACCTGACTGTGTGCAGGTGAGGCAGGCAGGGAATCGGTAAATTGGTGCGGTGAATTGCTCACCTTGAGCTCCTGAGCTCCATAACTCGCGCTTTCAAGTTGTAGTATTTTCAAGTTGTTCATCACAAAACCAGCACACTTACTTTGACCACAAGAGTCAGTGAAGCAGGTAGGGAGCAGAATCAATGGATTTTTTGCTCCCTGGTAGTCTACTCCCTCCTCCTCGCTTCAGCAGCCAGGTCCAGGCGGGCCATGAACAGCAGCGGCTGCAGCAGCACGCACATGAGGGCAGCACACTGTGCTGCTCCTCATCGTCCAGCCGCAAAATGCATGCTCTCCGTTCCTCCTCTTGCCACCAGGAGCCAATGGGAGAGTGCCCGCCCTGCCCAGACAGATCTGGCAAGTCACACAGCGTGCCTGCACTGAGGGGGAGGGGGGCGCTGCCGGTCTGGACTCGAATTTTTTTTAATTTGAAAAAAATTGTGGGGGGGGGGGGCAGGGGCGGGGCACGTCAGGCACTCTGGTGCCCCCTCCAGCTGCACCCAGGGCATGTGCCCTGCCTGCCCTACCATGTTTATGCCCCTGGCTGAGACTGCAGGGGCGTAGCTCCTAAGGGCCCTCCAGATCCATCCCTCCCTATTTTCTTCATTATCTCCCTCACTCTGGGGGGCTACTAGAGAGACAGATGAACACGGGCCCCCTCTCCCCTAGCTACGCCCCTAGCTGAGAGAGATTCTTGCCTGCAACCTTGGAGAACATCATAAGGTCTGAACAGGGCTTAGGAGCTTCCTCAAATTGCCTGTGTTTGTCAGTAGAACCAATTTACATTTAGGGGCTTCCCCACACCTCCTAAAACCCAGATAAATCCAAAACATCGATAATAGGAAAGGTTGAGGGGAAATACAGATTAAGAACAATAAAAATTTGACTTTCTGCAAGCAAACCTGAGCTAGATGTTGCTATCCTACCCCGCACAACCAAAAATATTATTTTATTATCCTGTATCAAAACCTGGTACCTTCCATAATGAGTAATGAAGGTTTTTGTTTAAATTCAAACATGAAAGAATTTTGCTTTTCAGTTTTAATCACATCCCAATGCTAGAGTGGTAAAACTTGGAGCTTGTTTCTAATCAGTGGTTGACTAAATTACTCAATATTACTACACAGGAGTTATCCTCAAGGACTACTAAATTTCACTATGATTTCTTCCAGTAAATTTAAGTCAGGATGTCAGCCACTGTTTAGTTTTGAGCTCTCTGGGAAACTTTGGGCAAAGCAATCCTCTCTCAGCTCAAGTCTTCCCATGCATAAAATGGGAATATTCCATGACCTGCCCACTGACAGGTTGCTGTGGGAATGATCCAGGTGCTAGTAACAAAAAAGGGCTTCATACACTATACAGCCCATAAAAATACTAATTACAAATAATGGGAGTTGATCAGCAGAGATGGGAAAGGTGGTTGTATTGAGATACAGGGGTGGGTTTACATATCATAGCCTCACCTGTTTTCACTTTGTCGAAGAAGGCCTGGTCCTGCTGCATCAGGGATGAGAACAGCAGGCCACGGATTCGGATATTCATCCGGGACAAGGTGAACATGAAAAGACCTCCACGGCAGCCGGCAGATAAAGAGCTGGAACAGAAATGGCACGGGGGCGGGGAGAGAGAGAGATGGATCATACCATAGTGCCACGTGTTTCATGCAAGAATATTTAAGTAAGGACCAGTTCAGAGGAGACTTTCAATGCATGATTAATATAGCTGTGGTTTTTTATGTCCACATGGAAACAAATGCAGACGGACCAAACAAATGTGGGTAGAGTGACTAATCCTGTCCTGGGCTCTGCTATGTTTATAATGCATGGGCAGGGGCGGAAAACAGGGGACACCACTTAACAATACAGACAATAAACGAATCACTACTCCACATTTTAAAGCCTACATTATGTGGCTGTTCACACACGCAGCAAAGACCGGGCTTGGCTGCCTAAGCCCAATTTTTGCTGTGCCTGTAAAATGCTGGGAGCCATGTGGCTCCTGGTGGCAAACCCACTTAGGGAGCCCACTACTCAGTCAAGGTTAAGGGTGCAAGAATCACCTGGACTGATTGTGTGTCAGTGCTGAGCAGCTCCACCTGGCACCCACACACCAGCAGCCTCCCAGCTGGCATTAAAAAAAACCTCCCATAATACAACGCACATTTGTGCAGTGCATTATGGGAGTTCCGGGGACCTCCCGGCCCCCAAACCTCCATGCTGCTGGGAGCAGCTGGCAGTAATCTGGGCAGGTGATCCACTGCTAAGCAATGGCGGGGAGACCGTCTGCAGGGGAGGTAAGCATTTTGCGGCTTCCTCCCCTTGTCCCGTTTGAGCCCTTTCTCCCAATCGTGAGAAAGGGGCTCTATTATCTACTAATTAAATCATGGGTAGAGATTGTATGTTTTTTTCATTCGGATGATCATTTGTAGACGTGTAGAGGAATCCAATCACACACTGAAAATGTTGCCTGAACTGGCCCTAAATCACATAGACCAAACAAAACTTGCAACCAGTATTGTGACAGAATATATGTAAACAATTTGATGATCTCAAGGGCAGTTTGGATTTGGATCTTCATATGCAAATTCATATGGATTTATCTTTGAGACAGGGTAGCCCTTTCATGAGGCAAGGTGAGGCACACTCTTCCCTCTAAGGCGTGCACATGTGCGTGCGCTCACAAGTTTTTAGATGTCCACTCAGCTCATTTTCTTTTTTCTTTTATTAATTTAACACACTCAGCTCATTTTCGATCCCACTCAGGTTGAATCAGGAAGGCCTCATTCTGAATGCACATGCACGCACACTGCCTTGATACTGCTACCCAGAACAAAACTCATTCCACACAGAGATGAAAAAAACTATAGGGACCACTGGTGAGGCAGTCACCTCAAGCATAGGCTCAAGAAGGGCCATGGAAGCGGCCACTACCCTCCCTTCTGCCCACTGCCAGTGCCTTTCCTCACCCTAGCCGGGCATGCTGTCCATTTCCCCTCCTTGCCTCAGTTGGGCATGCCTCCTCGTTCCCCTCTCCCTTCCTCCCAAAGCCAGCTAGGAGCACCCCTGCCAACACTGCTTGTCTTGGTGGCATAGTCCAAGTTGGCAACATGGCTTGAAAATGCTGAGCACCTGCTCATAGATGGGGGTGGCCTCATAATGTCCTTCACCTCAGGCAGTAAAGGGTCTCGGACCACCCCAGGAATAAGAAAAGCTCTACACATTCCCCATTGAAGGCAAGATGGTCACTGCATCTTTTTGCAGAATAAAACAGAAACTAGGGGTGTGTGTGTGATTAGCTCACTTCACTGTCCCAAAAGGGATAGAGAGACCCAAGCCTGGGACTAACTGATAATGCTCTAAAAAACAAGCTGAGGAGCTATGAGCACAAATTTTGCAGCTCCAGTGTTAAAAATGACCACTCCCAAAATTCCTTCATAGAATGAAGCAGGGGAGGCTCTTCCATGAGGTGAGGTGAGGGGGTAGCCTCGGAGAGCAGATTATTGGGTAACCAGTTAAATGGCAAGACACCTCCTGCCTTTAAAAAGGGAAGAAGGGGAGGAGGGACACAAGGGAGGTGGCATTTGGCATCCTACCTCAGGCACATAGAGGCCTTGAGCCACCACTGGGGATCTGGGAGGATAATGTTTGCAGGATAGTAGGCATGACTCCCGGCCAAGCTGACTCCAGCACCTCTCTGCACACTACACCCAGAGATCTGTCCAAATTCCATTTTCAATCCAAACCTCCTTCTTTTGACTTTATTTTATTTTAAATTGTTTAGCATATTTATATAATGCTCCAAACCCATATCTGTGGGCAGTTTACAATAAAATAAGTTTTTAAAAGGACTGGAACAATTTAGAACAATAATAGAAGGGTGGAAACAATATGTTAAAACAATAAGGATAGAATTTAATTCCACCCCTAATTTTGATGCTAATTTAAAAAGCAATATTTAACTCCTCACATCACAAGGAGAGAGTGTCACTCGCATTCCAGCCAGTGCAGGGCTTTGCTTCTTGAAATAGCAAAGTGAGGATCGGCTCACCTGCCAAGCGACACCAGACAGACAAGGAAGATGGCAGCTGAGAAGACATCTGAGTTGTATTTACTGCCCAAGATATCAATCACACGTCCCGTGTAATAGGGGATGAATGTTTCACCTGGAGAAAGACCATGGGAGAAGACAGAGGCAATATTTTAAGAGCAATGGTGGTGGTTGTGATGTACCCTCACTACCTTCAGTCCTAATTCACCTTTTTCTCTCCAGGGATGAGCTCTGAAGAAACCCATTATATAGTTTTTTTCAAAACGGTTCCATTTGAAATAGGGCTAAGCAAGCTATGATTAGTAACAATTGGCTAACACCAGTGAGGTCGCCCACACCTCTGCCCACCTCCAAAATCCCTGGAACAATTTTCAGCTGTTTTTTAAATGTTCATGGAGTTTTTAAAAAATAAGGTAAATTATCAATGTATAAATATTTATGCAGAAGTGGTTACTATACCAGGCCCTACCCCCTACCCCAAAGACACACACACACACACACACACACCCCTTACCAATGACAGCCACAGTGAGGAACACAAAGGCACTAGACAGATACAGCACATCTGGTCGAAAGAGCTTCACTAACTTCCAGAGGGTGGTGTTGTCTTCCTTCTTGGCTCCCTCTGTGTTGACCCCCTGCCCCAGGACCTCCCAGGTGAGGAGGGCCAGACCCGCTGCCCCATAACCCAGCAGTAGCCAGGACCAAGGAGCTGAAGACACTAAGAGAGGCGGGTCTCCAAAAAAGTGCCCCACTGAGAGGTATATGGGGAACAGTAGGCACACAGTCACCAGGGCTGCAGTGGGGATCTGAGAGGGCCAACCCAGAGACAGCAGCCCCTGGGCCCCCCAGAGAACCAGCAGGCGCAGAGCTGCCTCCAGCCAAACAGCTGGAATCCCCAGGGGGGCCAAAGAGTGCCTCCCCATATCTAGCAAGGAAAGCAGGCCAACATCACACAGAAGCAGGGAGAAAGTCAGATACAGAACAGAGGGTAGCTCCATGGTGGCAGAATCTGGAAAAAGAGGAGAGACAGAATTACTGGATGCATTGGGAGGACAAGATCAAAAGGTAGGGAAATCCCACCACACACTTTCAATCCTATATACCAATGTCCCTGATTAGGGGACATAAACGAGAAATGTTATATTTCTCACACCAGCCTGGGTCCTCCCCAGTCCTCCTGACTAGTAGCAGCCCCTGATGCTAATTAAAAAGGCAGCATAAACCAATGGCTACAGGAGTGGACTTATAAAGAGGGGAAACCCTGACTTTGAGCTGCCCCTCTGCCACAGCCCTTCTGCCCGAGTCTTGGGCAAGTGCCACTTAGTTCTCGATCTGTAAAATGGACATGATATGGACCTTACTAATGGGATTATTGTGAGGATAAGTCCAATCAGGACTTTAAAGTTCTTTGTAAATTAAAAGTACACTGCATTTAATCTGTATCTGAAATTAATATATGGCTTTGTTTGATTAAAAAGAGTCTTGTGAAACCTTAAAGACATTTATTATTTATTTAAACATTTTTGAGAAATTGTTAAAATCGAATTCTCCTGATCCAGGGCTCTCTGTGAGTTGTATGTGTGCGTATGTGTGTTGGGGGGGAGGGGGGCTGTTGTTTCATAAGAGACTAACAGTACTTTTCTTTTTTTTTAAGCCTGGAATTTAATTATTTCTTTTAGTAATTGTGGATTTTAGCCATAGGCATCTTTTCATATCCAGAACTGACACATGGTGGGTTTAAAGTAGTAAAAATATAGGGATGGGTGTTAATAATAATAATAATAATAATAATAATAATAATAATAATATTATTATTATTATTATTTATGCCCTTTCAATACTTGCTAACATGTGAACACCCTAACTCAAGTTAAGGTGAACTTACTGTTAAGAAGGGGAGAAAATGGGGAATAGCATTCAGTCTAAATTTGTTAACCCTGATTTGTTTCCAGATTATACAGTTCATGGTGTTGGTTACTACCTTTAAATACTTAACCAGTTTGAGCCCCAGATATTTTCAGGGCCACCTGCTCCTTGCTGAATTTACCCACTTGACAAAATCCCCTGTGACACTGCTTTGTGAGTCAACGTCTGCGGAGGTGCATCTGGTGTACACGCATCCTTCTTGGCGATTGCTCCCAGATTGTAGAATTATCTCTTCAGCTGTTTCAGAGATGGGTGATGTTCCTATTTGCCCAGGCTTTCAGCTGCTAACTGCTTTTAAATGCTGCCTGATTGTTTTCTTTGTTGCTGCTGTTTTATATTGACATTTCTTGTATATCTTTTAAATTTCTTGTTTTTAGATTTTTGTACACCATTTTGGGGTCTTAAGATGAAGGTCAGCTTTAAAATGCGATAAACAAACCTCAAATTAAAAAATCACAAAAATATATGTCCTTGTAAGCTTCCTTACCTACCCACAGGTGATGGGGAACAGGGGCAGAGCCAGCAATGCACAAAGGGGTTCAAAGAACCTGGGCCGCTGCCCGTCAGGGGCTGCACATCATGCCCCAGCCACGCCCCTGCATCTGATGTCACACACAGGCATTATTTCACTCGCAAGGGGCCAATTTTAAAGTGGGTCGGAGAGGATGCTTAGGAGCAATCATGTCTACTGCCCTGGTGAGTTTGCTGTTCCAGTTCTCCACCAGGGCATCAACAGGATTGCCGGCAGAGCCAACACTAAATCCTTCCAAGGCTTCTTGAAATCCTATTGGATCCAATAACCTTCTCGGGCGGACCATCCTAATAGGTCCCTCGCTCCTGCGAAGGTGGGGTGTGACTGTGAGTCTAACCTTAACCAGATGGTGGTCTGTCCATGACAATGGGGAATTTACAGGAGTCCGCACCCACGGAACACCACCCTGATCAGAGTGAAAGACCAAATCAAGCGTGTGACCTGCAATGTGCATCGGTCCCGAGACCACTTGAGATAGGCCCATTGTCGTCATGGCCGCTATGAACTCCTGAGCTGCCCCGGACAAATTGGTCCCGAAATGAACATTGAAGTCCCCCAGCACCACAAGCCTAGGGGACTCCAACACCAAACTGGAGACCAAGTCCATCAGCTCAGTTAGGGACTCCGTTGAGCAGCGGGGCGATCGGTACACCAACAGAAGCCCCAGTCTATCCCTGGTCCCCAAACGTAAGTACACACATTCGATATGGTCTGACACTCTAACAGGGTTCGTGGTAAGGGAGATATTATTATAGACCACAGTCACTCCACGGCCCCGCCCTTGGTCCCTCACCTGCTCCTCAACAAAGTACCCAGGAGGGAGAAGCTGGGACCACACTGGGCCCCCAGCCCCCCCCAGCCAGGTCTCTGCAATACACACCAGGTCAGCACCTTCATCTAGAATCGAATCATGGATGGTTTCTGATTTGTTCTGGACCGACCTGGCATTACAGAGGAGCAAGGTGAGGTTCCAAGGGTGGCCGGCACTGCTCCCCAAGGTCAAAGAGCTGGCAGGACAGTCGGAAGGGGAAACAGCTATTAAATTTCTATATCCCCTTCCCTTGTAACGGCCTGCTGACCTGCCAACGTTACTTCTTCGGTTCCCCACCACCACAGTAATAGCCGCCCAACAGTCAGTGGACACACCCCCTGGCTCCCCATCTCCAGGTAGGCCCAGACACATTATAAAAGAGCCTCACCCAGGGCAAATTAAAACAGAAGCCCCGTTATTAAATGGACGAAGAGACCTGGCCCTTGCTGTCCCACGAAGTGGCTCCCCCAAAGGGGTGTCGCCCCTTTGGTGGCGACCCCGCCACCACAGGCAGTGTCCCTTATAGGGCCAGAGATGGCCTCCCTGTTCAGGTGGAAAGCAGGGACTGCTGAGTCACTCCAGGGCCCCATTCCTGCAAAGCAGCCACTGCCAGAGGCCACAATCCTGCAGGTTAGGCAGGGAGCTGCCAGATGGTCTCACCCTCTCCCTCTCCTGCAGGCAGGTACGCAGCAGCAGACAGCTAACACCAGTCTCTCACTCTCGGGGGCTATCTGGGAAGCAGGTGGTCTCTCCCTTTGTTGCAGGACATGCTGAGGCCCTAAGCTATGTCAAGCTTAAAAGATCCCATGGCATTACACATTTTATATCTAGCTAACAAAAAGGTCAATGGAAATACAAATAAGGGACAATGGAAATACGAAGATGCAACAGAATACTATTTAACTTGCAATCAGTCTATTTGCACTGGAAAATGCTTTATATGAAACAACATCATAAAAAACTTGAAATTAATCATTTTTTTAAAAAAAATTCAGAGGCCCCCTAACGAGGCGCTACGCTAACTTAGCTTGTGCCTAAATTCGGCAGTGTATCCCAGCCCTTCTCAACAATCCCCCCGCCCCACACCCCCTGTCCATCTGCCTCCCTTACCCTGACCCCTGGGTCTTTTGCACTGCCTTCCACAACAAGCGCCTGTCTTACCTTCAACCTGGGCTCCTCAAGTCAACCAGCTTCTGGGAATATCAAACTGTAGACCAGGGATCGAAGCAGCTCGTTTCACTTTCGAAGGGGAAAACCCAGCCTCCGCCTTCGCTGCCGCGATTCCACTTCCGGCCACCAGAGGGAGCCCCTGCTCTACACTAAAAAAATAACTGGCCAGAGCAGAAACCGGGGGAGGGCTCCTGAATCTTCCTGAAGCACCTTCAGAATGAATTCTCTTTTGAGTGATGCACTGAGGGACGCTTCGCACATTACAGAAGTCCTGACCCATGAGTACGTATGCTCATTGTGATCAGGGACGTATTGTGGACGATGCAAGTCATTGAATGGTCTTAGAGAAAGACGTGCTGTTCTGGTAGCTCCAGGTCTTAACACTCACATCAGTTTCAGAGGATGAATCCAACTGAAGGAACCCCGGGCAGGTGCGTGGCTGGGAGATTCAGTCATGTGACTTGCCTCTGGGGGGCCCCCCCAAGGCAGTGGGCCCCCAGACAACTGTCTCCCCTTGCCCTATTATAGTTACGCCCCTGATTGTGATCCTGCACTTGCCTTGCGATTTTTACCTAACCCAGCGCAATGTACACACACACAGAATACAGGCTATATAAGTTATATAGCTGACATCAGGGGTGTAGCTATAATTGAGCGGATGGGTTCAAAGAACTCAGGCCCCCAAGCTCCTGAGGACACCCCCCCGCTCCACCCCTCCCTATTTTCTTCATTATCTCCCCCACTCCGAGGCGCCGTTTGGAGAGAGGGGTGAACACGGTGCCCAATCCCCTAGCTAGGCCCCTGGCTGACATGTGGTTTGCAGGTTACATGCCCTTTATAGAGCATTTGCCTTGCATTTGCACTGCAGATCCCACACTCTTCCCCATATCCCAAGGGTGGCTCCAGAAGATGGTGGCAAGAGGGGAGTCCCCCAGAAATGTTGTCCCCACCCACCTGCCCCCATCAGTGCTTCAGAAATCTAATATGCAGTACACAGCTTGCCCAATGCCCACCCATGAATGCACTGTCCTTTCTGGGCCCCCTTTAATTTTTTCCCTGCTATCATGTCCTATGTTTTCCACTTTCCTTGCCATTCTGAATCTCAAGCCAGGACTGTGTTCTCGGGGCCTGTATAGCTTGATGGCTGCAGCCTGTGCAGGTGCTTCCTCAGGGGATGTTGATATTCAGCTAAAGCTGCTAAAACCTGCAAGTCATATTTCCTGCCAGGGTTGCACAAAACGAACATGGCAGCAGGAAGGACTGAAAACAACAGTTGCGTTTTTACTCTGGCCAGAAACAGGAAAGAGTTGTTTCATTTCTACAGCAGGCTGATAAAGAACAGCAGCCTGGAGGGCATTAGGGCTGTGCAAGTCAGCTTGGTTCAAGCTGAGCTCAACATTGAACTGGTTCGGCTTGACAGGTTTGGGGTTGAACTGGACTGGCCAAGCTGGTCCGAGTTTGAACCAGACCCGGTTCAAACTGAGTCGTTTCAGAGCTCTACTGGTAAAGGGGAATCTGGTGAGGGTTCCCCTTTACTAGTGAAGGGGCAGGAGGGCTTCCTAAAGCAGGTGGGAGGGGAGTAATTTAGAACTTACATGCCCCATTGGTGGCGGTGGCAGCCTGGTTTGGGCCTCTCCAGGTGCACACAGAGGCCCAAACTGGGCTGGAGAAGGCCCAAACTGGGCCGCTGTTGGCCCTGGCTACTATGGGGAAGGCCCGCAGAGGTGGGTGGAAGCTGCCACCGCCCCAGCTGCCTCCCCTCCATGGATGCTGCCACCAATGGGGCTTGTAAGTACTAAATGACTCCCCTCCTGCCTGCTCTACTTTTAGGGAAGCCCCCCCCCGCCCCTTTACTGATAAAGGGGAACCCTCTACCAGTAGAGCTCCAAACGGGTTCCAACAGGATTGGGTCCAGTTTCAAATGGACCAAAATTGAGCTGGGCCAGGTTGGTTCAAATCTGGTTAAGATTTTGTATAGATGGTATCTGACACCAAAAAAATTGGCATTAATGTATAAAAATGTTTCAAACAAATGTTGGAAGTGTGGACATTCTGAAGACACTTTTTTTCATATGTGGTGGACCTGTGGGAAGGCTAAAGCCTATTGGGATATGATATATAATGAGTTAAAGAAAATATTTAAAATGACATTTCCTAAGAAGCCAGAATCCTTCCTGCTGGGGATAACACAAGGTGTAATTTCTACAACTAATTTAACATTTTGTATGTACGCTTCTACGGCGGCCAGAATTATATATGCACAGAAATGGAAGAGTAATGAACTGCCTTCAAAAGAGGATTGGCTGATAAAAATTTTGGAATATGCGGAGATGGCAAAACCTACAACACCGATGAGATCAAAATTTGGAAGGCTTCAAAGAAGATTGGAGACCATTCTTGTTGTATCTAAAGAACTATTTCCCTACTATGGACTTGACAGCAGGGTTTGAAATTTAGTAGAAAACTGCAGGTTGGGTAGATTAACTGTGTTTGTAAGGGTTTAAATTTATGTTTTGAATTATTATTATAGCAAGGGTAAACTCTATAGCCAATGATTCACGAAGAGATGTGTGTGGGAAGTCCACTTTTGTGTATATTGTAATGAATGACAATATTACTATTGTTAAAATCAATAAAAATTGAATTTGGAAAAAAAAAGTTTATACTGTGGCAATACCAAAAAAAAAAAAAAAATCTGGTTAAGATTTGAACTGAACTGGCAAAGCTGGTTTTGTGCACATCCCTACGGGGCATGTTGAGGCTCTCTTGGGGACTGATGCTGCCTGTCTGTGGATTTACTCGCTTCTGGCCCTGTTTTGTTGTCTACTCCCTTCTTTTAAAGGCAGGGAGAGTCACTCCTGGCCATGCTGCGAACATGACGCTGGCTGGATTTTGCGCATAAACGGGGCCACGTGACCTTGCTTGCGAGCGAAACCAGGGCCGCATTCACAGCGTGGCCAGGAGCGAGTCTCCCTGCCTTTAAAAGTTGCCTTCCTTCCCACCAACAGCACACAGCCCCATCCTCCCCCTAAGCTTTGCCTGCTGAAAGTTTAGCAAGCTGGGAATTCTCAGAAACATTCCATTAACACTTCACCATTTGTGTCTTTGGTGAGGGAGAGCTCAGTTCGATCAACCGAAGCCAGAACTCTGATAGCCAATACCTGCAGAGAAGTCAAAAACTGCAGCCTGCATTTACCTTTTTACTCCTTTTGCTGAGCATATCTAATTTAGAGGCAAATGTGCAAGAATGCTAATTTCCCTTCAAATTGCTAGCCTATTCAGACGTTAGGTTAAACACTTATACAAGTGTAAAGTGCATGCAGGTGCAGATCTGTTAGCACAGTTAGTCAGAGAGCTGAGTCTTGTGATAGCGAGCATGAATTGCCCCATTTGCTAAGCAGGATCTGCCTTGATTTGCATTTGGATGGGAGACTCCACGTGAGCGCTGTAAGATACCCCTCTTAGGAGAAGGGGCATGTCAGGGTCCCACTGCCGGGTCCTGCCTGCCAGAGAAGTCAGGTGGCAGCGACAAACCCCTTTCTTTACCTCCAGAGGCTGCCTTATTGCCCCCGGACATTGTGATGAACCCTCTGCCAAGCCCGGCCTACTCTTTCTGGCCCCCTTCCAAGCCCAACGACGCTTAGGGCTCGAATGGTGTAATCTCACGAGACCCAGAAATGGACCCACGAGATCTTGTCTTGTGAGGTCTGGACATTTTGCGAGAGTTACGGCGAGACCAGGAACTCTTGTGAGATTACCAGCAAGATCTTGGCCGTAAATATAAAGACTGGATGACCAATGATGAGGGGCCAGTCTGGTGAGAGCTGCCCAGCGAGTAGGAGCTCAAAGATCCAAGGGCCGAGGGGCTAGAACGTCGTAACAGGCAACCTGTGATGTGAACAGGTGTCTGTGAAGAGACAAGCTAAGGGCCCAAACTCTGAGGCTGGAGCCCAAGTCACTGTGAGCACAAGCTGCAAAGAGGGCCTGACAAGGCCTTAGCTCAGTGGAAGAGCATCTGCTTCCATGCAAAAGGTCCAAGGTTTATTCTCTCCAGGGAGCGCTGGGAAAGACTCCCGCCTGAAAGCTTAGTCAGCTGCTAGTCAGCATCGAGAGACCAAGGGTTCCCAGTTTGTGGTACTCTAGAGACGTTGCTGAACTACACAACTCCCACCACACCCAGCTGCAATTTGTTGTGGCTAGGGGTGATGGGAGTTGTAGTTCAGCCAGTGCCAACCCAGAGTCCCAGCCTGGAGTGCCACAGGTTGGGAATTCTTAATATAGACCAGGGATTCTCAACGTGTGGGTCCACAGATGTAATTGGACTTCAGCTCCCATAATTCCTAAGAATGACATCATTTCTATAGCAATGATTCCATGGCACTTTCCAAAATACCTGTATTTTCCCATTGTAGGAGTTTGAGATTCTGCGGATTGTTTTCAATACAATCCTGCCAAGTTGATGCATTTTACTGCTGTTCTAGGGTGTAATTTGAAAAGCAGCATCATTATTCCCAACAGGAAAAGCATACCTACAGCAAGGATACAATTCTTAATAAGCAGAGACCCTCAGAGGCACAGACAGGCTTTGGAGTACCTTGGAACCAGCGTGCAGGCCCAGCAATATGCTTATCTTTACTGTGTATTTGAGGTGCCTGTGTCCCTTTTAAAATGAATGAAATTTAAATGAAGGCAAAAATTTTTAAAATGCAGAAATGAGCACATTGTTGAAATGAATCCGCACAAAAACTTGTACAAGTGTACAGACATCTGTACGCTCATGCAGTGTAATGTCTGAACAGGGCTTGTGTGTTCTGTCCTTGATATCAGGATAGGACCTAACATTAGGGAGGCAAGATGCCTCACAGTGGCAGGTTTAAGAAGTATTAAAGTTGATTATCGGAACATTCTGATCTTCTGACTCGGACACCAATGTGCTTTTATTAAATATCTATCCTGCCCTTCCTCCAAGAAGCCCAGGGCAGTATCAAGGACCTCCTTCAGTCATGTCTCACAACAGCCCTGTAGAGATTATAGACTAGACTAGACTAAGCCTAACCCATAGAGACTCGTTTGGGCTAAACTTTCTCTTTATTACCACTGCAGATGTGTTAGAACAGGTGTGACCAACCTGGAGTCCTCAGATGTTGTTGGACTACAACTCCCAGCATCCACAATAAAATTGTCTTTGCCATTGTGGCTATGGATGATGGGAGTTGTAGTCCAACAACATCTGGGGACCTAAGGATGGAAACCCATCTTAGAAGGTTATCCATTGCTGGCTTTGATTCCACAGGATAAATATACAAGCAAAATATTCAATTTTGTGTGTTTTTCTAAAATTTAAGTTGTTTCATCCATTATAATGCCAACCTGAGAGCATCTTTGCTGAAGGGTGGGATGTACATTTTGTAAATCATAGAATTTTGGAATTGGAAGGTACTTTAGAATTGGAAGTCTTCTCACTGCAGGAAATGGTTACAGAACTTCTGAAATGATAAATATAGCTTTCTTTTCTCTCAGCCAAGGGACTGGGTTGAAGTTAAACATGATCATAAATGCCCTTCACATGATGAAATAAGAGGGGCTGTGACTCAGTGGCAGAGTCCTTGCTTTGCAGGAACAAAGTCCCAGATTCAATACCTGGCAGCATCTCCAGGTAGGGCAGAAGGAAAACCTGTCTGAAACCCTGGAGAGCTGAAGCCAGTCAGAGCAGAAATAGTGAGCCAAATGGACCAATGGTTTGACTAGGAATAAGGCAGCTTCGTTAAGTGCACCCAAAGATCAGCAACAGAGCCCCTGCCTTAGCCAATACTGTCAAGGTGGACAGATGGTCTGACTCAGTAGAAGGCAGCTTCATATGTACAACTACACATTTCAACAGGAACCAAATCCATGCTTTTTGCTTGATATGGGAGCAAAACTGCACCAATGTTTTAGCCATAGAAAACTTACAGGCATGGTGAGAATTCTCTTTGAAAGCCTAATTAGAAAAGAGAGATTTCTAACATAGAATAAGAATTGTCTTATTTGCACACTGAAAATTGTACCTTCAGTAACTGACTCCAGATTGACCAATTAAATCTAAATAATAAATCAAAGCGAGGAGAAACAAATGTTCTACTTTATTTATCATTGCCCCGTCATGACTGCACACCCGTCCTTCCCAGCATCCCTTCTCTCCTTCACCCCTGAGTGTTCAAGAATCTTGGACATTTGTGGTTCCTTCTCTTTGTCTCATTTCTTGGCATCTGCATACTCGTGCAGTAACTCATCAACATCTGTGCGCCCGACCCGGATCCATCCATCTTCCTTCATGTGATACACTGTAGGGGACAGAGATACCACAACACTAACAAACTTGTGCAAAACCAAAGCAGGCTCTCACAAAAATCAACCTGATGCTTGTAGGTCTGGGGATGGGGCCATAGCTCATCGGTAAAGCATGTGCTTAGCATGCAGAAGGTTCCAGGTTCAATCCTTGGCATTGCTGCCAGTCAGTGCAGACAATCCTGAGCTGGAAGGATAAATGGTTGGACTCAGTAGTCGGAAGCTCCCTACGTTTCTATGAGGAGCCATTGACAGGGTTGGGGATGACAGGAGTATAGAGGTGGATAACTTACTGTTCACCACCCCTCCAGAGTAGGAATCGCGGTGGGTGGCGTAAGAGATGGCCTTCCTGCCAAGGTCATAGGCCTCCTCCACGCTGAGATCATAGCGGTGACCACTATCCAGCACCCCGTAGGCATATGTGTTTCCACTCCCTGTGGAAAAGAGGGGGCCAGCCAGTCGTACCCCATGATCATCTATATAGTAAAGTCCAGGACCCTGTAAAGAGAGGTGGTCAGGGAAGAAAAGATTCCACGAATCCTGACTGCCATCAACTCTGTCCACCTCTGACTTTAACCTCTAGAGCCACAATGTTGGCTCTCCAGCTGTTACTGAACTACTACTCCTTTCATTCCCTGCCATAATTTGTTCTCTAAACACAATTTATTCCCTAAAAGTTTAGGCAATTTATTCCCTAAACTCCCTGTACCAGAGCACCCAATTCTCTTCTAAGAAATCCCTTCTCTCTTTCCCTTTGAGAAGTACCTTCTCTCGCTCTCTCAGCCCTTCATTCCGGCAACATCTTTCCTTTAACCCACATCCTTTCTAAAAGCCCCATGTCCTCACTCCTTTCCCAAGTCTCTTAGGCAAGCGCCTCATCCATACGAAGCAGATTTGCCATAGCTGTGGCTTGCTAGGAGAAATATTTACTTCCCATCTAACTTGGTTGCTCTTCATATGGCACCACGCAGCAGTAAGAACATAAGAACAGCCCTGCTGGATCATTCCCAAGGCCTAACTAGTCTAGCATCTTGTTTCCCACAGGGGCCCACCAGATGTCTCTGAGAAGGCCACAGGCAAGAGCTGAGTGCATGTCCTCCCTCCTGCTGTTGCTCCCCTGCAACTGGTAATTAGAGGCATATATAGTGCCTCTATATATTTGGTGGACTACAGCCACAAAACTACTAGCCTGTCCTCCATGAATTTGTCAGAGCCCCTTTTAAAGCTATCCAAGCTAGTGGTTATTACCACATCCCATGGCTGACTGCATGAGGAGAGCTCCATAATTGACTCCCTTTTCCCAGACTTCTCGTCTCAGTCCCAGTCCCTTAATCCAGCATCTGAACACCGATCCTAATCAGGCAACCAAGCACTCCAGCTCGCCCATCTTGGCTCGGAGGCTTCTGGCAAATGCAGTTCAATGTTGGCAAGTGTAAAGTGATGCACATTGGGACGAAAAACTACAACTTCACGTATATGTTGATGGGATCTGAGCTGTCGGTGACTGACCAGGAGAGGGATCTTGGGGTCATGGTGGACAGCTCGTTGAAAGTGTCGACTCAATATGCGGCAGCTGTGAAAAAGGCCAGTTCCATGCTAGGGATCATTAGGAAGGGAACTGAAAATAAAACTGCTAATATTATAATGCCCTTACACAAAACTATGGTGCGACCACACTTGGGAGTACTGCATACAATTCTGGTCACCACATCTAAAAAGGGCCATTTTAGAACTGGAAAAGGTACAGAAGATGGCAACCAAGATGATCAGGGGCCTAGAGCACCTTTTTATAAGGCAAGACTACAACACCTGGGGCTTTTTAGTTTAGAAAACAGACTACAGGGAGACATGATAGAGGTCTATAAAATCGTGCATGGCATGGAGAAAGTGGAGAGAGAGAGATTCTTTTCCCTCTCACACAACACTAGAACCAGGGGTCATCCCATGAAACTGATTGCCAGGAAATTTAGGACCAACAAATGGAAGTATTTTTTCACAAAACACATAATCCACTTGTGGAACTCTCTGCCACAGGATGTGGTGACAGCCAACAACCTGGATGGCTTTAAGAGGGATTTGGATAACTTCTTGGAGGAGAGGTCAATCATCGGCTACTACTTGGAGGGCTATAGGTCACCTCCAGCCTCAAAAGGCAGGATGCCTCTGAGTACCAGTTGCAGGGCAGTAATGGCAGGAGAGAGGGCATGCCCTCAACTCCTGCCTGTGGCTTCCAGCGGCATCTGGTGGGCCACTGTGTGAAACAGGATGCTGGACTAGATGGGCATCCTTGGGCCTGATCCAGCAGGGATGTTCTTATGGTCCCTCCTTTAACTCACAATTTGAACATCCCTGCTCCAACCTCCTGTCCCAGCTCCCCTCCCAGAAATAACCCCACCCCAACAAATCACCCCTCCAAATAAGCTGGTACCTTCTTGTCCCACCCGCACACCATGCTGCCCACGGACAGTCCCATCCCTCGGTATTCGACTAGCATATTGGCCAGGAGTTTGGAGGCAGCTGAGACACTGATCCGTTCCTTGTTGCGCAAGTAGTACAGCCTGGGTGAGGACAGAGGAGAACCAAAGTGAGAACATGCCTGCTCTTATCCATATCATGAAATTCTCTTCCCAGCTATTTTCATGCTCCACAGCCTATCACTCCCCTACAAATACAACTCCATATTCTGTGAATCTGAAGTAAGTTCTTCATCCCTCTGGATCCTTTTATCCAAAGCTCAACCATTCCCAGGTGCCAGCTTGCCCTAGCAGCTCAGCCAATCAGACAAGGCATGTGCAAACAAGGTGGGGAGTCCCCACCCCACCCTGCTCCTGAAGCAGAGAGCATTGGTGGGAGCTAGTGGTGAGTCTGCCCTCGCATGTAGCAGATGACAGTCTGGCTCCTAAATTTTGGGTCTGGCTCCTAGAGGCAAACAATTTATCGAGTCCTGTTTGTATCTATTTGTGGGACTTATGCTTAAATCTGTTTAATATCTATCCTTTCCACCAGTGTTCCCTGTAACAGGAAATCCCAGATGTTTACAACTCCCATAATCCCCAGACAAAGGCCATTGCATCTGGGGATTATGGGAGTTGTAGTCAACAATATTTGGGATTTCCTGTTCCAGGGAACACTGCTTCCCACCAACCCCACTTTCTCACATAATATTCAGGGTGACTTTCACAAGATATGTAAACATTAAAACACAGGCATCACAATTGATGCAAAACCCTACAAATCACAGCAGGCAGCTCGCTTGGGGCTCTCTGAAGCCCAGGCGTGGGCATGGCGGGGGGGGGTTCACTCGAGGCTCTTCCGGAGCCTGAACCACACACCCCTATGGGCTTCAGCGGCCCTTTCCAATGGTGACCCGGGTTCTTTGAACCTGTTCGCACAATGGTAGCTCTGCTCCTGAATTATACTGAGATATAGACAGTTTCAAACCAATCCTTGCTTTCTTCTCAGTCAGCCCTGAAAAGGCAAGGTAGTGGTGGGGGCTTGCCCAGCCAACTACTTCACAGGACAACTGCTCCTTGTTCGTACCTGCAGTGTTTGGCCAGGAGCCGTTCCCAGTACTGACAATCGGCAGCACTTCCGGACATGGTGCCCAGCAGGTAGGGGTTGATCTCAATCACTTTGTTAAACCTCTTATTTGCTGTGAAGAGCAGAGACAGAAGTGAGGATCAACTCCCAGCATAGGATTATCCCTGAAGGCTAAAGTGTCTTCTGCAAAGGTGGGCAAAGAAAGCCTGATGGATCTCTGGGGGAGGGGGTTTCCAAAGAGGTGGTACCACCACCAAAAAGGTCCTGTCTCTTGAGCACCACCCACTGCATATATTATTTCCCAGTTGTTATTTCAATGGGGTGGGGATAGGTTTCCTAGGTTACATCTCTCCCTACCCCACACATCACCACCACCCTACTTCTCCACTACAGCAGGTTCACATGCCCTCTCTCTTTACTCACAAGCACAAAGATGGGAAAAATTTTACTCACAAATATAGTTCCCCGCAGATGCCCGAGAATCGGTGGCAACAATGACCCCATGCTGGAAGGTGAAGGCCATGGTGGTGGTACCATGATCGAACTCAATCTGGTGCCCATCACCGCTGCCCTCGCAGTGGGTCTGCAGGAACTCCGCGGGCTGTGGAGGGAAGAGAAGAATCAACAGGATTTAATATGTTAATGAAGATTATGACTGATGATAAGTAAGTCTCTTCCTTAATCTAAGCTAGAGTTTCTCAAACTTAGGTCCCCTGATGTTGTTGGACTACAACTCCCATTATCCCTAGCTGCAATGGCCATGATCTACAATGGTTGAGCTACAATTCTATTACAATTATTGATTACAATTCCATTAAAACTTCCATCATTCCCAACCACAGTGGCAGAAGATGCTTTTTAATTAGAGCTCTCACCCCCAGTCACAATGGCCATAGATTGCTGGACTACAACTCGCATCAGCTGGGGATGATGGGAGTTGTAGTCCAACATCTGGAGACCCAAGTTTGAGAACCCCTGGCTTTGCAACTCCCACTCTCAGCTGCCTCCTATCCACCACCTGTCTGTCAATTAATCTGATACCAGGCTGGAGGGGACAGTGAGGGGCTCGCTCTGGGCATCCATCACACATAAAAAGAGGTTTGGGGACTCCTGTCTGCTCTCCAGCTACATCCTTCCACCTCACTGAGCTCTTCCCTACTCATCCTGGAAGCGCTGAAGGCTGGTGAGAGGCAGGACACTCTGCATGTGCTCAGAGGCTGTATGAGGTTCAGAGAAGCTTGCCACTCACTTTACCTCCCTCTGGATCTCCCAGTGCATTGCCCAGTGCTGACGTTCAACTGAACTTTTTGAAAGGAAAATTCAGAACTGCACAATGGTGTGCAAGTGTAATTTGTACATGTGGCATGCACCTCTACTACAGACACCTGTGCATTTTCCTTCTCTGTGCACACACATTTTGTTACCTAGAATTGCAATTCATGGCATTTACAAGCCTACACAGAATGTGAGAAAATGCACAGAAGTGGGAATTTGACAGAACTAGTGCAGAAAACTGTTATACTCATTGGGGAAGACTCTGTGGGGAGTAGCAGTGGCGTCTGCGGGAAATATCTCAGGCAGTGGGGAGGAGATGATCAGAGCCTGGGGTCTAGAGGACCCTGGACTACTCACTTGACTTTTCTCCCTGTTATCCCTCATGTTGTACATTGTCTAATGTAACTTTTGCATGACTTGCAAATTCTCTTTCAAAATTCTTTGCAACTCCTTATAACTCTTTGGTACTCCTTAGAAAGGCACTATTTTTAAAGAGGTTTTGTGTGTGATTGCACATTTTAAAAGGCCCTGAGGAAACAGGTTGTGGAACTCAGCCAGACAAACGGGAGCGCCAGGCTATGTGCCCACAAGTCCTGCTCCTTAGTTCTGAACGTCTGGGAAGAGGACAAGGTCCCAGAAGGAGGGGTGGGGGGAGCACTCTGCACGTGCTCAGAGGCACTTCCCCGCATTCCTGCCTCACGCATTCCTGGAGTTTGGGTGCTTGTGGAGTGGAGGCCCTCAGGATCCTCTTTCCTGCTTTCTCTGGGTCGCGGCCGCCCACTCACCTGCCTCCCCGGGGGCACGGCGATCCGGGGCTCCCTCATGCCGAAGGTGTAGTGCTCCACTGCGCCTCGCTGCGAAGCAGCGGCCGCGGCTCCTCCGAGTGGGTTCCAGTCCCAATCCCGACGAGACACCCCGCACACGTCGAGGAGCGCCATCGCCACCGCTTCCTAGTGCAGTGAAAGCGAAAGCAGAGACGCTTCGCCTCGCCCCGCCACCTTCCCGCCCAGTGCCCCTGGGGCCTGTCTCCGACTCTAGTCTAGCCCTCCCTTAGAGAGCCAGATCGGGGCCCCAGATAAAGGCGCCTCTGGAGGAGGAAGGGAAGGGGGCTGGCCGCCGGACGCACGGATGGAGAGAGGCGCGCCTCGGAGCGCACCGCGGAGATCCTCGCCAAAGTGACCGCCTCTCTTGCCTAATTCACGGCTGGCTTTTTGGAGAGGGTGAAAGCTGGGCTGTCTCACGCCCTGGAGGAGGAAGGGGGGGGAAATGGGCCGGGCGGGGGCGGGGTCAAAAGGGATCCCCTCCTCTGCTGGACATGGCATAGACAGAGCACCAAGGATCCCCTTGGTGGGTCAGGACCAGACGCTTCTCTGCAGAGCAGACAGCTCTAGCGCTTGTCCCCTCGGGGTGCAGATCCCCCCCCCCGCAAGCCTTTGGGGAGTCTGCTTATTTCACTGAACTCCCCCCCCACAAAACCTAATAACCCTTCACTCTTCCCCAAAAGTGTCTTTTCTGCTGCCCCTCCCCCCACAAAAGTGAGAAGTTGCTCCTCAAGCTTTTCCTGTCTGTACCCCTGATGTATGTGTATGGGTGTGGGGCAGCAAGAGGAGACTGAATTCAGGAGACTGAATCCCCCCTTCCAGGGGCGTAGCAAGGTTGGAGTGGGCCCAGAGAGAATATTTTAAAATCCCCCCACCCCCGAAGCTCAGCTCATGAAGTAAAGAAATCTTAAATAAGGCTGAATAGTGGTAACAAAAAGCAGAGTAAAATTGTGGCACATATATCCTATGTGCCACAATAGAACATCATCCTAAATTATTTTTTTAAAGGTTTTGTAAATTGTGGATGATGCAAGTCCTTTAATGGTACTAGAGAAAGACATGCTCTTCTGGTAGCTCCAGGTCTTAACACTCACATCAATTTCGGAGGATGAATACAACTGAAGGAAGCAGGTGCGCTGGGGAGTCAGTCATGTGACTTGCCTCTGGGAGGGGCCCCAAGGCAGTGGGCCCCCAGACAACTGCCTCCCCTTGCCCTATTGTAGTTACGCCCCTGCCCCCTGCCCCTTCTCCATGCAGGTTGGGGCTAACATGCAGGGTTGCTGCCTGTTAGATCCACAAAATCAAAGAATCTTATATATTATTTAATACGATTATTATTTATGTAAACCACGTTGTTGACATAAGTGTATTAAATGGTCTATGGAAGCCATTTTGAGAACTTTTGAGAGCTTTAAAAAGCCATTTTATGTATTTATTTATATGTGTGACAGCGGTATATAAATATTTGTCACATTTGTATTCATAACTTTGTTGAAAAATGGCATACAAATATTTGTAGTAGCAGTAGTAGAGTGTTAGAGTTGGAAGGGACCTTGGAGGTCTTCTAGTCCAACCTGCTGCTCAGTGCAGGAAACTGCTGCAGGGTCTTTCTTTGCAAAATAAAACACCTGCTGGAGCAGAGCAGGCCCAAGGCCTATCTTCTAGTCCAGCATCCTGTTTCCCACAGTGGCTCATCAGATGCCTGAATCTCTGAGAAACCCACAACCAAAAGATGAAGACATGCCCCCTCTCTGGCTGTTGCTCCCCTACAACTGGTATTAAGAGGCATCCTGTCTCTGGACCTGGAGGTAGCCTATAACCATCAAGACCATTGATAGACCTATCCTCTGTTAATCTGGCAACTTCCTTTTAAAGCCACTTGAGCTGGTGGCCATCACCATATCCTGTGGCAATGAATTCCATAGATTAATAATGTGCTGCATAAAGAAAGTGGGAGTCAGACGCCTTAGGGTCCAAGCACCTCCTGACAGGTGTCCTTTTGTCTGTCCTAAATCAGTTTCATGGGATGACCCTTAGTGCAGGAATTGTTTGAGAGGGAGGGGAAAAAATCTATCCACTTTTTCTACATTATGCATAATTTTATACGCCTCAAAACGTCTCACCTTAGTTGCTTTTTTAAAAAACGAAAATGCTCTAAATGTTTTAGCCTTTCCCTAAAGCCAGAAGAATTTGTCGCAAAAAGAATGCAATTCTACTGTGAGTTTGCAAGTTAAAAATAAGAAACAAAGGGGCTGTACGCTATTCCTCTCCGCCACCAGAGGAGGCAGAGAATAGTGAGGGCGGGAAGTCCCCGGCGATTCTCAACTCCCGCTATTGCATCTACCTAGCAACTGATGATGCGCCTCACGCCCTCTTCAGCTATTGGGTCACTGAGACTATCACAGCTTCAGTTGACTGCTGCCAAGGCAGTGCGCCAGGAGCTAATATCGCGCATGATAGACACAGGCAACGCTCCTGCTGTCCTGCAGTTCATTTTGCGTCAGACAAGAAAGACTGGGATGGAGGGGAGAGCTGATCTTGTGGTAGGGAGCAGGAATTGTCTCCTTTGCCAAGCAGGGTCCACCTTGGGCATCTACATGTGAGTGCTGTAAGATATTTGCCTTAGGGCAGGAGCAACCTGTGGTATTCCAAATGTTGCTGAACTACAAATCCATCATCCCCAGCCACAATCAATTGTAGGTGAGGATGATGGGAGTTGTAGTTTATCAACACCTGGAGTACCACAGGAATAGGAACCCCTGCCCTAGAGGATGGGGGCCACAGCTCTGCATGCTTGCCAGGTTCCATCCTGGCATCTCAGGTGGAGCTGAGAAACTCCTGCCTTAAACCTTGGAGAGCTGCCAGTCAGTGTAGATACTGAATTATATGGACCAACGGTCTGATTCAGTAGAAGGCAGCTCCTATGTTCCTAAGAGACCAGACATTGCAATTCATTCATTTCTGTGCAGTCCCAAAGTCTGTCATACTCCCAAAGGCACCCCTCAAACAAGTACTTTTCCTCCTTTCTGTTTCAGAAATGTTAACACATGGGACACAGCTCACCCACCCATAAACTAACTCTGCTGTCTCTTCTGTGCCCCCTCCCAAATTTTTCTGGTGCTGCCCCTGAGCACTCTGCTATGCATTAGTCCCACCCCAGCTTTCCTGCAATCCCAGAGAGCAGAAGGTTCCCACATTCTTGTTCCTAGCAGGGCTCCAGAGATGTGCAACAAGCAGAAATGCTACAGTTGGGTTTTTCTCTTCCCTGTATCATTTCCATCGTGCTAGATAAAGCTGCACTCCTTCTGGTGCCTCTTCTGTAGCTATTAAAGACACAGTGACAGGAATGGGGGTCAAAATTGCCCATCCTAGGAGAGAGACAGGTGCAATGCTTTGACAGTGCTGGAAATGATGCAGGGGATTCCCCTCAGTGTCATACTAGAACCTGAGGATAAATGTGGATGAAACTGTGTCTGCATGCCATCACATCTGGCTCCTGCTCTGGACTAATTCCATTCTTATGTGCATCACTGCTCCCTCTCGAATTTTCATTGGATGATGCCTGGAGAGAAAGGCAGCCAGTAGGCTCTAGAGGCATCAGCTCACGGAATTCCCAGTTGCCACTTGCCTCTTTGCAAGCCTGTATTAATCATGGTATTTGTTGGGCGTAGGCATGACACTTGTTCAGACTGGTTTGCAGGAATCATGGAAGGGAAACTATGATGCATTGGGCCAAAAAATGAAATGGAAAAAATAAAAAATTAAACAAGCCTATATACAAAGTAATTTTTGTTTATCCACATACAGGAAAATAACTTACCACCATCATGCCAAGACCCCACATCATACTGGGAGGAGTGTGAGTGGGTGTTTCTCCCTCAAAAACAGAAAATCTAGAGAAGCCCCAGCTTCTCAGTGGTGTAAATCTTAAATGAGCAAGGATAATACAAGGAAGATTGTAGAACCCATAACATGCACTGTCCATTGGTAACAATCTCACGCCCTCCCATTTCTACATGTAGATTATGTCTCCAGATGTTATTAAAAGTCAGAAAGGTATCTGGCCTTGTGGACACAAAGAAACTTGTTTAGGATGTGTGTGTTTCAGAGCAGTGACAAGAGAACAGCTGAGTTGTCCCTTCAGCTTGTATGAGTTTAGGAGTCCCCAGTGGAATTGCAGAGGTTATATGAGACACATATAGGCAATATGAGACACATCTACATAAACAGCAGAAAGCTGATGAGGGCAAGGAGGAGAAACACCCCATGAAGAGGGAGGTCTGAGGAGAGATGGTGGGTCACCATCTCTAGGCTGAGGCAAGGGACCAATACCTCAGAGAGGGTCATTAGGAAGAAGTACAGTAAATGCTAGTCTGAAATTCATTCTCTATAATGTATCACTGTGGTTGCTGTTTGTGGCAACACGGGGCCCAATAATAGTTTCTCAAGTCCTGATATTAATTCATTTGCTTAAAAGATCTCTAAGTCGCTCTTCAAGAAATCTACCAGGTCAGGTCCTAATAAAAGAGAAAGCAACCCAGCTTTCTGACCCCCAGCTCTAGATGTCGCAAATACAGCAACAAACAGTAAAGAAAAATTCAGCGCAGCATTGTAATTAAAACTAGCCTAGATTACAGGCAGATAAGCCTAGATGCTGGGCAGATAACAAGGTCCTTTTTTTGGTGCCAGAATGATAACAGAAATGGTATGCTAAGGATGTTTTTGCCCAGGCCCTGCCCTGCAGAGGCTATTTCTAAATGGCCATCTCCATGGTTACCACCCACCTAAGTTCAAATGAGGGGGAACCCATAGGAGATAAACCAAGTGTTCAGACAGCCTCACATGACAGAAGCTGGTCTTTCAGGTATCCAGGTCCCAAGCCATTCAGGGTTTTTGGGCTGTGCCCCTCTCAGGACACAGAGAGTGCATATGTGCAAGCATTACTTTTAGAAAGAGGCTGTGAACTTGTTTCTTCAAATATTTTGCATTAGACAAGGCTGCAGTTTCTGACTGAAGAATTGGGGTGGGGGTTCTACTCCCTACCAAACCAATAGGGAGTGATAAGAATATGCCTTGGGAAGACAGGAGTCCATCTTCTTTCTTCAGTGTACAAGGAGACCTGAATTTGGCAAGACTGATTCCTCAAAACCTGAGACACTTAGCCTCATGCCCAATTGCAGAAAAGTGACAGCTTTTTAACAGCTTTGCATTTAGGAAATGAATGTTCCTTCTCGCCCTTAGAGTCCTTACAGTGAGGAGCTCCTTTCTTATTGGGCTACTTCAGACCTGGAAGAGAAGCAGGTGATTTCCTTGGGGTGGGGTGTGAGAAGCTCTTCAGCCACTTCTGACACCATTATAGCCTCCCGCCATTCACAACTGCACCGTTGGGGCCATTTTTGACCCGCTCTGTCCCATTCTGTTGCTTCTGCAGCAGCTGCCAATAAGCACCCCTTTTCCTCATCAGCTCCGGATGGGTCCCTTCCTCCAAAATCTTCCCCTCCTCCATGACCAGGATCTGGTCGGCTCGTTCCACACTGCGGAGGCGGTGAGAGATGAGCAGCACCGAGCGCTTGCTGCGAGCCACCCCGTCATAGATCTCTTTCTCCACCTGAACAGGACAAAATGGAAGGAATTTCCAATGATTCCCCCCAAACATATCCTTCCTCCCCTCTCCCAGTAGCCACATTTCTGGGTTTCCCACCTTAAGTTGTAACAGCTGGAAGGAGAATGAAGAGGCCGCCTGGTCTAAGCTGCCCTGTAAGACAGGGCCTTTTCACATACAGACACACAAAGTTCAACCAACACCCACTCCAGATTACAAAGAGCTCCAACAGAGGACTCAAGCCAGTGAGCCAAACCACATACTACAGAACAGTGGTTCCCAACCTGAGTTCCTCAAGAAGTTGCTGAACTACAATTCCCATCACCTCCAGCCACAATAAATTGTAGCTGGGAATGATGGGAGTTGTAGTTCAGCAACATCTGGAGGAACCCAGGTTGGGAACCACTGCTATAGACAGAGTTGCCAATGTAGTTTTCTGGCTGGGCCTCTGGGCCTGTAATCAGCAGAATTGCATGCAGGAAATATTATTATTATTATTATTATTATTATTATTATCATCATCATCATCATCATCATCATCATCATCATCATCATCATCTCTTGTTTACACAGTCAGACAGGTGTTATTGACTGGTTTGTTTTATCCAGACATCGAGTCCTTCCCAAGGACCTGGGATGCCAGAATTTTATTGATATCGTTGCAGAATATAGGCTGTTCCCAGTAAAGCTGCTTTTTGCAATTGGCTGATGGTGATTTCTGTGACCCCTATGGTGTTGAGGTGCTCTTCAAGGTCTTTTGGAACTGCACCCAGGGCGCCAATGACCACTGGGATTATTTTGGTCTTTTTCTGCCACAGTCTTTCAATTTCAATTTGTAGATCTTTGTATTTGGTTATTTTTTCTATTTCTATTTTTTTCTTATTATTATTCTTATTATTATTCTTCTTCTTATTATTATTATTAAATTTCTATACCGCCCTTCCAAAAATGGCTCAGGGTGGTTTACACAGAGAAATAATAAATAAATAAGATGGATCCCTGTCCCCAAAGGGCTTACAATCTCAAAAGAAACATAAGATAGACACCAGCAACAGTCACTGGAAGTACTGTGCTGGGGGTGGATAGCGCTAGTTACTCTCCCCCTGCTAAATAAAAGAGAATCACCATGTTAAAAGGTGCCTCTTTGCCAAGTTAGCTGGGGTGATATGCACTTCCTAGCAGAGTAGCAGTGATGAGAAACACTTCATCTGTCAACTTAAGTTGACAGTAAGAGACGTAAGTTTGGGCGGGGTATAAATTTGATAGATAAATAAATAACTTTCTGAAATAAAGCTCCTGTTAAAGGCACAGGAGCCCAAGCGGAGGAAAAAAACAACAGGTGGCAATCCTAGTTATACAGAATGCCAAACTTCCATCCAACCTGTCAACTCAGATCACCCAGGGAAAAATGATCTTCATCTGAAATATGCCATTAGTCAAACTCAGCAAGAGCAAAGCATACCCACCATCACCACCAGGTTCTTCCACCAGTGGGGTGGCTCAATACCTCTGTGCTCCTGAGGCAAGATGCAAATGCCACTCCCTCGCAGGCACCCTCCTTCCCCTCTTTCTTTCTTAAAGCAGGGGCAGGAGGGCGCCTTGCTGTCTTGCTGGCGCTCCAATAATCTGTTGCCTGAGGCAACCGCCTCAGCTCAGCTCATGGAAGAGCCGCCACCGGCTTCCACTGAAAATGGGGGTGGGAGTGTGGCAATGGCAGATCTGTGCCATCATTGACTCTAGTCGGGGAGCCAAGTTGGTAGGGAGCAAACTCTAATTCCAGTGGCACACCTGACGAGATATCTCAAGAGATCCTTCCCAAATGTACTCAACATCCTTCATTTTCTCCCCCACTTCTGTCCCAACTCTTCTTGTCTGAATCCTGTCCAGTCCTTTCCTCACAACTGTGGTTTCTGCCCCACAACGTCAACTCCATGCCTCCCCCGCCACCCCATGTCAAACTCACTCACCAGCTGCTGACTCTCCGTGTCAAGGGCACTGGTGGGATCATCCAGGATCAGCACTTTGGGGTCTCGGATCAGAGCCCGGGCAATGGCAACCCCCTGCCTCTGCCCTCCAGAGATCTGACCCCCTGCCTCTCCAGCATCTGCAGAAAAGAGCAGAAATAGTGATGTTTGACTGATACTCCTCCAAAGTTATTATGCTCTTACATCAAAGCTCTCGTGTCTTCACTGGCTTCTCGGTTACTTTCCATGAACAGTTTCAAGTTGCTGGTTTTGACCTACAAATCCCAAATCAGCTCAGGCTCTGAGGAGTCTCCTCCCTTCCTAATAAACTCTTCATCACCCCATCAGTGTTCCCTGTAACAGGGATTCCCAGATGATGTTAACTACAACTCCCATAATCCCCAAGCAAAAGCCATTGCAGCTGGGGATTCTGGGAGTTGTAGTCAACAACATCTGGGAATCCCTATTAGAGGGAACAGTGCACCCCATCCAGACATGAAATCAGAAAAGAGACCTTATCTGAGGTGGTCGCACCCAAGACCCAGTCCTTTTCTATCAAGGTTGGTGCTCAGCATTTTCCAGGGCTGATCTTGAACCTTTTGGTTTATGAGGAAACTTTAACAGTCATGGCTATTGAGGATGTTTATCTCAGTGCTATATTTTAATAATGGGTTTTTTATATCTGATGCATCCCATCATATAAATGCATACTAGAAATGGGGACCAAGAATCAGTATAGAGAAACCATTCAGAGGCACAATTAGCCACGGACCCAGGGGCGGAGCCACTATTGGGCCAATGGGCTCAAAGAACCCAGGCCGCCGACCAATCAGGGGCTGTGTCTTGCGGCCCCGACACCCCCCATGTGTCTGACATCAGACGTGGGGAGGCTAGTTTAGTTCCCGAGCAGGGGCCACGTGGCCCCTTCGGGAACTAAACAAAGGCTGGTGCTGCATTCGCAGCGCCAGCCAGGAGCAACTCTTCCCTGCAAAGGCAGGGAGCCCCTTCAGGAGTTAAATGTTCCCTGCAGGGAAGAGCCACTCCTGGGCTGCGAAAGTAGTGCCAGCCTTCGTTTAACTGCTGAAGGGGCTGCACAGCCCCTTCGGCAGTTAAAGGGCAACTTTCCGGTCCCGGGCCAAACGGAGCCTCAAGGCTCCATTCAGCCAGACCACTCCCCCGCGTTTGGCTAGCCCCAGCGTCTGACGTCAGATGCGGGGTCAGTGGGGCTGCCGCGGGGGCCGCACACAGGCCGGCGGAGGTCCCGCTCCACCACTGCACGGACCATGGGGTTTTGGTCCATGGCCTCCTGTCTTCTGGGGGGCCTCCCCAGAGCCCCGCTGCTGCCCCACACCCGCCTGGCAAGTCAAAAAATTTTAAACTTTTTTTTAAGCGCTGCTGCGTGGTGGGGATGGGGGCTGTCAGCGGGTGTGTGGGCACTCAGGGGAGGAAGGTGGTGACAAGAGCTGAGCTCCTTTTCTGACTCCCCCCCCCAACTCAAGCTCACTGAATCACTTTGTTTTACCTCACTGTGCACGTGTTGTTGTTTTTTTAGCCCCTCTTCTCTTCTTCCTTCCTACTCCTCACCTCCTCTCATTTTCTTCCGCTGCTACAAGGAATTGTGTGTGGGGGGGGGGAGGGAAGGAGAAAGGGAAATAGCAGAGGAGAGGAGAGGAGGGCCGCTTCTGCCGGGGATGGGGCCGCCCAGCAGCTGAGGGAGAAGTAAAGAACATGAAGGGAGAGCCAGACTGACAGAACAAGCGAGTGAGCGGAGAGGGCGGTGGTGAACACTGACTCCAGGTCTCTCTCTTTCCCTTTTCCCTCACTTCCTCCCTCCCTCCCTCCCTCCCTGGCTTCACCTCACGCCGCCCTGGAGCTTATCAGGATTTTGGAGCAGACTGTCTCCCCAGACCGCACCGAGCCTGAGGTAGCTCAGAAGTTCCTAGAACAGGTGGCTATCAAGAACCTGCCCACTTTCCTTTCACCGTAGAAGCAGCTCTTGCTGCTCCCTCCCTCCCGAGTGCCTACGCACCTGCTGGCAGCTCCTGTCCCCAACACACAGCGGCACTTAAAAAAAAAGATTTATTTGCCCATGACCCCGCCCTCAAGCGGGGTGGTGGTGGCAGCGGCTCTGAAGCCCTTCAGGTCCAGGCTCCAAAATTACTTAAATGCACCCCTGAAACCATTTATTCATATTGCTACAGCCCACCTAATTCCCAAAGACTCAAAGTGTTCTGTAGCTTGTTAGGATGAAGTTCTAGCATATGTTTTGTGTTTGTAAGGGCTGTTATACACCTTGAGCCCTTGGAGTTTACTGGTGAGAGACAGAAATGGATGTGAGTCGGTGGAAGCTAGGTGTCTCCTGTAATGTGTGTCATTTCACCCTACATTCATGGCAGAGGCAGTGGGCTGGCATGTCAAAATCTGGCAAGACTGTGGGTTTGTATTTAGTTGTAGATATGAGGGATTGTAAGATTGTGGGGGGCGGGGAGCTCCTGGAGCTGTTACCTGTATTGTAGCCGTGGCTCATCTGGTCGATGAATCGATGCACTCCGACTCGCTGAGATGCCCGTGTCACCTCCTCCTGATTCCGATCCTCTAAGCCGTAAGTGATGTTCTTGTGCAGTGACCGAGCAAACAGCACTGGACGCTGACTCACCAGCGCCACCTGCAGGGCAGTCAAATTGTCAGAGGATCTGAAGAGGTCTTTATTTCAGGTAAGTGCCAAGAAAGAACCCAACCGCCCGTTGGGTAGACACAGAAAACATTCTAACATAGGACCCACAGAAGGAGCTGATACTCAGAGGGCAAAGCGCTGAAGGCGCAAGCCAAAGCCGGCAACAGCGCTCCCCTCTAAACAGATATTTCCCAGTAATGTGAACATAGAAATTGCAGGATTAAATTTTTTATTTTTAAAAGGTGCCAAGGAGCTAAAGGGAGAATATGGAGGCTGCACTTTTAGAAACCAAGGAGATGCTAGGGGGATCCTAAGGGGGAGCCCAAAGATAGGGCTAGTTCATACTCCCAGGCCAGCAGCAATATAAAAGAGTCATGGCCTCAATAAGCAGGGAGACGTTTTGGGTCGGCCCCCTTACCTTTTCATGCAGGAAATGATGCTCATATTCACTCAGGTCTCTGCCATCCAGCAACACCCGTCCTCTCTGGGGCTCGTAGAACCGCTCCAGCAGGGCCACCACGGTGCTCTTCCCTGACCCCGAAGGGCCAACGAGCGCTGTCACTGTGCCTGGGCGCAGCTCCAGGGTCACTCCCTTTGGAGGAAGGAAGGAAGGAAGGATGGACGTACGTGGGTAGACTCCAATTTGGGGAGAGTTGAGCCACCTCTCATCAGAAGTCCCTCTTGCTAGGTTCTAACCGATGCCACCTGCCATTTTAGAGGATGGATTCACTAAGAAGACGTTCCTAAATTTGAGTCCTCAGGTACTGTTGGACTACAAATCCCGTCACCCCAGCCATGATGCCTAAAGGCTGGGGATTATGGGAGTTGTAGTCCAACATCTGGGGACCCAAGGCTGGGAACCCTTGCACTAAGATTACCTCTCATACCTCTACTACTGTAGAACTGGTCAAGTTGAGCATTTGCCCCACTATTTATCTGATTGTCCACTGGTGCAGGGTATCAAAAAGAAATACCTTGAGGACTTTTTAAAGACCTTTCTGAAATAGTCTGCTCATCAACAGATTATTTTTTTTTTGCTCTATAACAGTGACTCTAGGACTACAACTCCCATCACCCACAGCAAAAATGGCCAAAGGATGATAAGAGCCATAGTCCAAGAACATCTGGGGACCCCAGCTCTAAGATCATGAAAAGAGCAGCCATAGTTCTGCTTGTGTTAAACAAGGCCAGAGCAGAATTTAAGTCAAAAGTCACAATTTTTTGAATGTTGAAAGTAATATTATTGTTGTTATCACTGAAGTACTTTCCAAGGTTTTTGAAATGGCCGATCAATAAAAATGAAACTAAAACTTCAGCACTGACTGAAAGAGGAAGGCCCATTTGTGATTCAGCCCAGCCACTTCAGGTCTTCAAGGCGACTCCAAAATGGCTCTAGCCTATGATCTCCAGTCAGATTATATGTCTACTTATTTCAGTGCTTTACTCAAGGCAAAAAAGAGCAAATTAGGTCCCAAAGATACATATCAGATTAAGGTGTCAAATACTGTTTGCTAAAGGAATTCACCACCATTTTAAAAAGCAGCTAAAACCTAAAATTCTTTGGTGTGGATATTGCTTTCCAGTAGGGATGTGCGTTTCGTTTCGGATACAAAACGTTTTGTACACAAAACAGGCCATTTTGGCTGTTTTGTAGCCAAAACAAAACCAATGCTCAAAACAGAAAATTTTGTAGCCAAAACAAAACGTCCCTGTTTTGGATACAAAATGTTTTGTTGTTTCGGCTGTTTTGGAACTCCATTTTGCAATTGCAAAAGTCTTTCTCCTTCCGTCTCCATTTTGAGATTTCACATCTGTTTGAATTTCCAGCCCTTCCAGCCCACAGATTGGCCAGCGAAAGCATTAGCTGATCTGCTGGCAATTGCCTCCTTATTCCTTTTAAGCAAATTTAAGGGTAAATTTTACCCTCATTGGCTAGTGGGGCAGTGTGCATTTCATTGTTGTTGTTTCACACTGTTGTGTGTAGATCAATTGCATTTCGGACGGGGGTGGGTGGGATGTGGATGTGCATGACCTTTGGAAATCTGCCTGATTTTTTCCAAACCTCTGCTGTTGTTGATGTTATTTGGGGTGGATTTGGGGCAGAAAGGGGGCTTTGAGGGCAGAAGAGTGGTTCAGGTGGTAGTGCCCCAATGGGTGCCTGCTGCCACCCAGATTCCAAAGGAATTGGGGAAAGGGCTGATTTTTAAAGAATTTCTGAAGTTGACATGTCTTTGGGGCAGATTCGGGGCAGAAAGGGGGCCTGAGGGGCAAAACAGTAGGTTGGGTTGCAGTGCCCCAAGGGGTGTCTGCCACAACCCAGATTCCAAAGGAATAGGGCAAAGGGCTGATTTCTTAGGAATTGTTTAAGTTTATGCTTCTTTAAGTCCCACCCCCCCAAGGAATAATGGAGGTTTCAGCAGACCCATAACTCCACCTGGGGGGCACTGGGGTGGCTGGAAGAGAGTGGTGGTGTAGTACACATAGGGTGCCAACCACCCCCATGGGTTGCTAACCCATGGGGTGCTGGGTTCTGTTGTTTCTGAGGTGTTCTGAGTGTAGATTCTCTGGCAGCATATGAGATTTTCAACGACAAACCATGAATCCACTCTCATATGCTACCAGAGAATCTGAATCTACACTCAAAACATCTCAGAAACAACAGAACCCAGTACCCCATGGGTTAACAACCCATGTAGAGCCTTATGTGCTCTACTCCACCACTCGCTCTGGGCCACCCTGGTGCCCCCCAAGTGCAGTTATGGGGCAGGGATTATGGAGGTCCATCATTCCCTATGGGGAAGAACTTTACAGACGTGCAAACTCCATTACATCTTTAAAAATCAGCCCTCTGCCCAATTCCTTTGAAATAATTCTGGCAGCTTCCTTGCCCCCACTGGGCACTACCACCCACCCTACTCTGCTCTGGGCCACCCCTTTCCCCGCAACATGAAGCTATACTTTTGCTGAAACTTCCATTCTTCTCTATGGGAAAAATCCTATACTTCAAGAATTCACCAAAAACCAGCCCTTTGCCCAATTCCTCTGAAATTTGGGTGGTAGTTTCCACCCATTGGGCACTACCGCCTCCCCCCACTGGTTTTCCCCCGGGGCCATTTTTTAAAATCCAAAACGTTTCGGATTTGGATTGTGCAATTTCAAACAAAGAACAAAATGGGGGTGTTTCGGATTGGCTGATTTCGAACAAAGAACAAAATGGGGGTGTTTCGGATTCGGGCCAAAAACAAAACAGAAAGGGGGGAAAAAACCACACAACCCTACTTTCCAGCTCCTACTGAGAGATCACAGCTCTTTGTTCCTGCACATACCACACTTCTTTATCTTCATTCACTCTGAATTTTGGTTAGACAGACAAAAGATATCTTCATGTCCCATTCCTGAGCCCCTTCCTTTCAGCTTTGACCCACCCCCAGCTCTGTCCCCTCACTACAATCTCAGGACTTTGAGCTCTCCAGCTCCTACTGAGAGATCACAGCTCCCTGCCTGCCTGGAGATGAGTCACATTTCTTGCAGTCTGAGTGGGTGGATAGCTCTAAGCTCAGTGGTAGAGCATGTGCTTTGCATATGAAAGGTCCCTGGCATTTCCAGATATAGCTAGGAAAGAACTCTTGTCTGACATCCTGGTCTACACTGCAGATCAGTGTAGACAGTATTGAGCTAGATGGACCAATGGTTTAAGCAGCTACAGGGCAGCTTCATAGCTTTAACTCAATTTCCATGCCCCGTTCCTGCTCCTTTTCCTTAGTGCCTTGACCCCCCACCCCACCCAAGTACCTTGAGCACCAAGGAATTGTCCCGGTCAGGGTAGGAGAACCAGACATTCTGCAAGAAAACGTGTCCCTGTAAATCTGGGGGTGCCAGCGTTCCCGAGGAACTAATTTGGGGTATCCGGTCCATGTATTCGAAAACCTTCTCAGAAGAACCTACAGCTTTTTGCACATTGGGGTACACAGACAGGAGGACCTGTGGGTGGAGGAGAGAAGAGGAAAGGGGTTGGGGGGAGGAGCAAAGACCATGCACAGTCTCTCCACAATCTCCCTTCTCCATCCTGATTCACACAGATCAGGCCCTGGGAGAGAGGCAGGGGATCCTGGGTTAATGCTGCTTTCCTGTCCCCCACCCCACACAGTCAGCCAGCCCCAGACTAACCTGCACTGCTGTGGAGAACTCCATCTCATAGAGGACAAATGTCACCAGGTCCCCACTGCTCACACTCCCCAGAGTGACAAGACGCCCTCCATAGAACAGAATCCCCACTTTGAGGGCCAGGCCTGAGAGCTGGAGGAGAAAAATTGAGTTTAGACCGAATCTGCACCCTCTCCTCCTTGGACCCCAGGAGTCTCTCTCAGCACTTTGCTCTAGCTGAGGGGCCTTCCGCTTCTCATCCAGAAGACCCAGGAATCCTGCTGCCTGAATCTGGCCCCAAGCTTCCATTCCTGCCCAGGGAAGCTAAACACAGTTGCATCGCTTACGCTGCTAGTCCACATGGAGGCAGCATAGGCTACAGCCTCCCACTTGTTGAGCTTGTAGGTTTCCTGCAGCTTCTTCTCATAGCTGCGAGCAGCCCCGTCCTCGTTAGCAAAGCTGCGGACTGTGGAGATCGCCTGGAAGTTCTCCACTGCCACTTCATTTGCTTTGGCTAAGGATTCCTGGACCCGCTGCGCCAGATTCTGGAGGGGAAGAACAAGGTAGGTCAGTGAATCAGAAAGTGCATCAGTTAAACAAAATCCCTGAGTTTGGCTTTCTTGGGATGTCAGACCAACTACTGCAGCTTCCCCAATCACTTTCTAAAGATGTCCCTGATGAATTTTTGCTAGATGATTTTTGCTACAGGCACAGTGCAGTTCCCCGTAATGTAGCCATACTTTCCATTGGTCTTTGAGGCCCAAATCAAGATGTGAAGGATGTTGGTGCAGAGGGAGCAAGCTGTAAGCGAGCACAATTTGTGACATTGCACAACATCATTTCTGAACACATGGCACAACTGCCTTAGGTTCCAATTTCCTGACTGCGTGCAGCTTGAGCTAAAATGAGATAGCTGTAACTCTGGTGTTAAAGCTGCTGGTATCTTGACCAAAGAATGTATGTGGTTTTTGAAAAGGAAATTTTATTTATCATTACACTGTTGGCAGTCCTATCTCCTCCCCAATGTAATATTTAATACTGATTCTAAAGAGACAGCAAATTGCAATATATTTTCCTATATTTCTAAAATGTAGTTCATTCTGCATTATAATAGAGTTGCCCAGTTTTGTGCAGCTTGAGCCAAAGTGATATAGCCTTAACTCTGGTCTTAAACTGGCAGGTGTGCGTGTGTGTGTGTTTGTTTTTTGATATCTTTTAAAATATATATATATATTCTTAAGTTTTGACTGTTGTTTTGTCATCAGTTATAAGCTGAGGTTATGAATTTCCTCCTTTAGGCTAAGGGGAAAAAACTTTCAGCTAGTGTAGGTGACGTCCACGAAATCCTAAGCGCTAGTTCGTCTCTCTTTGCAATTAAACACTGAATATCCTGCCATCACATTCTCTGCCCCTGCCCCCCCGCATTGGGGCTTCTGCCTGGCCCCTTCTAGGGTGCTGAGTTTGGACAAGCCTAAGTGGGACTCCCCATGGCAAGTCTTAAGTTTGGATACCTGGTGAAATTTCCCAGAGAGCTTTGGCACTAGCAGGATGAAGGGTAGGCCCACGGTGACAAATAAGGCCAGGCGTACAGAGACCCACAGCATCATAGTGTAGAGGAAAATCCCCCTCATGAAGTACCACATCAGCAGGCTCAAGTCCCCGCTGAGGGCATGACTCATAGCATCTGTGTCAGACGTGACGCGGGACGTGATGTCACCTGTGCAGAGGGAAGAGGAAGTCAAGGAGGGGCAGAGATGGAGAGAAGAGGAGAGACTAGAATGGTGCTGAAGAGAACAAGCTGTATGAACTAGGCAGGTATAACCAAGAAGATAGCTCTCTATGAACAAGACAGAGCCCTTTATTCTTGATGCATTCCCAAAGTAATAAGCTTGTGCAGTCAGATAGTTCCAATAGGCATGTTGGACCCAACGTTGGAACTATCAGTATTAATTCCTCAAACAAAGGAGGGGACACTGACAATTGGAACTCCAACCAACCAATCATCTTTATTCGGTCCATTGACCAGCAAAGGAACTCCAACTAAATTAGGAAGGATTGGGTGGATACTTTTGATTTTATAAGCAATAGAAAGTTCAGGGCAATTTTAAAAATAATAGAATGTTGAAAATACTCATCTTAACTATACTGCAACGACTATGCCAGTATAAGCCCTTCCTATTGGTGTGAAATTAGTTCTAGTTCCAGCATGCAGCAGTGGTGGTGACCTTGAGTGATGGATCTTTACATTTTAAATGTAAGGGTGACGGGAGACAGGAGGGCAGTGTGGGGTAGTGTAGGTCCAACAGGAGTGGTGGTAAAAATATTGGGTCTGACCTGACTCTAATAGTATTGAAGGGACCATGTTGGCTGCCAACATTTTTTTGGTTGAGTCAGATCAGGTTGGAATTGATCTGACACTTTTGTTGGTACACAAGTCTACAAAGTAACAACTTCTAAAGGAATATAAACATTTTTCAAAAACCAGGGCAGTTAAAAGTCCACTCCTCTATAACACACATTCAGAGATGATGCCTGAAACTACTCATACTATGAATATTTATATACCACTTCCCAACAAAAACATCTCCAAACGGTTTACAGAGACAACAACATCAATAATAAAGTGATTGCTGTCCCCAAAGAGCTCATAGTTTAAGAAGAGACACCAGCAACAGACACGAGAGGGATGCTGTGATGGGGATGGATAGGGCCAGTTGCTCTGCCCCTGCTTAACAGAAAAAGAACCACCACTTTTAGAAGGTGCCTCTTTGTTCAGTTAGCAGGGAAACATTCTGATAACCCCAGGCTCTTAATTAATATTGTTTTAATGGTTTTAATGCTGTTTTAAACTATTGTTTAAAATTTTTAAATTGTTGTAATGTTTTAAATTTTTTGTTTTAGTTTTAACAAATGTTTTGCTTTCTGTTTTTATTTTGTTGTAACCACTCAGAGATGCAAGTTTTGGGCAGTATAAAAATGTGTTAATAAAAATATATAAATAAATAAATAAAAATAAAATAAATAAACACTCATCAGGAACAAAGGATTTTTCTTCACGGGGGTCTCTGGTTTTTCTTGAAGGAGAAATTCCCACAAGCCTCCCCCAGAGCCTGTATGGAGGGAGGTGTGATACGGAGAAAAGTAGGTTCAGACATGCTCAAGACAATAAACAGCGAATTGATGGAGCAGCCAACTGTGAATCTCTTCTTGAGAAAACACCAAAAAGGGGGAAGAGGGGCGGTGTTTGGGGCCAGCGAGAGAGTGGGGGGAAGCCAAAAGACCAGGCAGTGGAGGCAAGGTCAAGCTGGTGGCAACAGGCAGTTGGGTACTGTGCTTGCCATCCTGTGGTGCACTCCTTGCCTGAGGCCGTTGCCTTGCCTTGCCTCGTGAGGGTGCCGCCCCCGATCACTTGCTACCTGAATTGCATTTTAGCTGGAGATGGAACTTTGGACCTTCTGCATCCCAGGTATGTCCTCGACCAATGAGCTGTGGCCCTCCCCTCAGATTCCTTTAGTCCCCACTCTAACACAGTAATAGTAATATTGACTGCTCCATCCCATTGGCCTTGTAAACATGAAAGAGAGCGAGTGCTGCTGACTGTAAGTGCTACAGAGTTATTTTGAGATGGGGGGCAGAAGAGTTTGTAGTCCAGATGAGCAAAATTTGTGAGGTGGAGGGTCAGTGTAGAACAACTTGGGCCCTCCTGCAGATGCTGGCCTACAACTCCCATAATCCCTGAGTATCGGCCATTGTGGCTGGGGATTATGGGAGCTGTAGTCCAAAAACAGCTGGAGGGCCGAAGTTGAGCAGCCCTAGTCTAGAATGAAGGGTTGGACTCTTTACCTGTCCGGTTAGCATGGAAGAACCCAATCTCCTGGCGCAGGACGGAGCGGAAGACGGAGCCCTGCAGGCGGGTGTGGATCCGGTTCATGGTGGTGTTGTACATGAAGTCACAGAGAAACTCTGTCACAGCACTGGGGGAGTAGAAAGACAGGGTGTGCCTTTATCCTTCAGCCACAGTGATTCTCCCCCAGACTCTCACCCGGTCCTTGCAGATTCTCTCACATCCCATCCCCTCCTCCGTACCTGACCACGGTGAGCAGCGACATCATCCAGAGAGCTTCCTCAAAAGCAGAAGAGCCACCCTTGCTCACAATCCAGTCGGTCACGCGTCCCGTATAGTATGGAATGGCCATCTCCCCTGCAGCACAACAGGACAGAGCTTAGGACTCCGGGGTTCTTTAGAAAGAGAGTGGGACACAGAAAACCAGAGCTGGGGGGTGGGGTGGGGAATGGGAGCCAGAGTTTTAGGATTCACTAGATGAGCAGTGGAGTACAGTAAGTTTAGAGCAGCTGATGGTGGCAGGATTGTATCCTCCTTGGATAACACTGGGATTAATCATGTGCTGCAAATAGAGCTGAAATTCCATAGGAAAACCTATGAAGTGCCTTCTCCTAATTGAAAGTTGCTGGCAAAATCAAAAATTTATTCTCCAAATTGCCTTTCTCCCCTAGTGATGCAAGTAATAAGATACAGGTGCTTTTATTTATTTAAACTGAAAATATTTATATTGTTGCTTATTGCCATATAGCAGGCATAGGCAATCATGGCTCTCTGGTTGCTGAACTACAATTCCCATCATCCCCAGGCACAATTTATGATGGGAGTTGTAGTTCAACAACTGGTGAGCCAAGGTCACCTACCCCAGGCTATAGCATTGCCACTGGGCATAAAGGGCACATGCCCCAGATGTTTGCCTGGCTGCCCCGAGCCTTTTGCCGGCCTCCCCACCTCCCTCCCCATGTCTCCTAACCTTGTTGGACAAAGCAGGAGGCGACAGTGAGGGAGTGCGCTCTGGATGGAAAATTGTATTTTTCTAGGTAAACTGTTTAGGAAACTTGTGTTGAAAAGCAGTATAGTACAAATAGGACAAATATTTATATACTGCTTTTCAACAAAAATTCCCAAAGAGGTTAACATAGATATAAATAAATAAAATGGCTTTCTGTCCCCAAAGGGCTCACAATCTAAAAAGGAAACATAAGATAGACACCAGCAACAGCCACTGCTGTTGCTGATGATGCAAAGGAGGAGGAGGAGGATGGCTCTTTGGATATGTACGGCGTAGCTACACTTGCACAAAGAGGGACAAGTTCTTTGGAACCCAAAAGGAGGAAGGTGCCAAGCTTGCTCTTCGCTCTCTCCCTTGTGCCTCTCTGAAGAAGGCGGTTGGGGCACCTTTTCACTTTTTGTCCCAGGCCCACTCCGACCTTGCTGTGCCTCTGCCTTGGCCTCATGCCCAGCAGCTAGCCAGTGGCCGGGCTCAATGAAGGAGGTGGTGGCAATGGTCCAGGAGAAAGAAGTCGAGAATCACCTCCAAGAAGTGCTGTTGACCCCCCAAACTTGGTTTTAAAAATCTGTGTTGTGGCAAAGCCACTGCAAAAATTAAAAATAAAATAAAATAAAAGCAAAGTAAAGTAAAAACAAAATTGGGAGGTGAAATATTATTGCACTGTACACTGATACAGTGGCAAGGCCACTGCAAGAAGTGATTGCAAAGGGGAGGGAAATTTGAAAATAAAGCAAGCCTTGTTTGTAACTGGCCCTATCTACCCCCAGCAAAGTACCCCTCCAGTGACTATTGCTGGTGTCTATCTTATGTGTGTTTTTTAAATAGATTGTGAGCCCTTTGGGGACTGGGAACCATCTTATTTATTATTTCTCTGTGTAAAGCACCCTGAGCCATTTTTGGAAGGGCGGTATAGAAATAAAATAAATAATAATAATCTAAAGGATTAGACACGAGGGAGACATCAGTAAATCGCCACTGGAAAAACCGCTGTGCAGAGATGAACAGGGACAGTTGCTCTCCCCCTGCTAAATATGCGGCCACAGCCAATAACTTAAAATAGGGATTCTCAAACTTGGGTCCACAGATGCTGTTAGACTACAGCTCCCATAATCCCCAGCTGCAATGGCTGGGGTGATGGGAGTTGTAGTCCAACAGCATCTAGGGGCCCACATTTGAGAACCCCTGACTTATAAGTTGGTGTGATATGTGTCTAGAGAGCAATAGCTGAAACAGTGTATTGAATATAATGCATGAAAATGGCTTCACTCACCTAAGGATGAGACCACCAGGAGTCCGGCGATGACCACGAACCTCAGCACATCTGGGCTCAAGCAGCCGATGAGGCGCCCAAAAGATGCAGAGGGCTTCTTCTGAGCCTCCCCCTGCCCGAGGGGGGCAAAGTGATGCCACAGCAGGGCAGCCGCCCCCACAATGAGATAGTTCAGGGCAAAAACATCTGCTCTGCCCCAGCTGTGCGCCAGCTCTGGGGCGCCCCCTTGGGACGGGAGCAGGCATTGCAAGGTGGCGTAACAGGGTAGCAGAAAACTGACGAGGGCAGCTGCGGGCAGGAGCGCATCTCTTACCCCTCCAGGGAGTCGGAGCCCGGCTCCGGAGCACGTGGCGGCACAAGCCGAGAGAGTCAGCAGCCCGCACCGCAGCAGGGCCACGGCCCAGGCCAGGGCCAGCGGGCTCCCCCAGGACGGCGGCAGCGTTTGCCATGCCAGGCGCAGGCCCAGGAAGTCCAGCCCCACCGCTGCAGGGATCCAAGCGGCGGGCAGCCTCAGAGGGGTCTTCATCTCCGGCGGGGGGGTTGGGTGGGGGACGAGGCGAAAAAGATCCTCAGACCGACTCCGATTGCCGCCTGCAGAGGAAAATCGGCCGGCTGAGAGTTGCTTCTGGCGGGTCTCCGCCAAAAGGCAGCTCTAAAAAGTCATTACGGGGGGGAAAGCAAAGAATGAGAAAGAGCCGCAGCTTCCGGCCGATTTTCTGCTCCAAAGACGATCGCTTACATATACGGAGGCTGGGAACTTTCCTGCTGTTGCAAATACGGTAGGGGTGTCCGCCGGTATGAAAAGGAGGCGCTGCCAATTGGGTTTAAAGCGGAGCGGAGCGGCGCGCCCTCTGGCGGGCTCTCTCGCCACTGCACCTTCCTGCCAAGAAACCCCCCCACGCCCAGACTTCTTTAAATGTTGTTGCTTCGGAGCGTCTTTGTAAAATCGCGTTTGGCATTGGCAAAAGAAGAAAGTGGAACCGGAGTAAAAGGAGGGGCAGGGAGGTGGCCCGTCCCCTCGGCGTCCCACTTCCCAACCCCCTTCCTGGAGTTCCCCTTCACTGTCTTTTGCTCTTCTAGGAAGGACGGCGATTTCTCGGAATCTGAAAGTGAAAGTGGTCAGGGAGAAGAGGGGAGCGGGGAGATAAACAATCCAGACAGCACCAGATCAGCGAGGAGGATGGGTTTGGGTTACAAGGCTCCCTCCTTTTTTTCCTGGCTGAGTTAACCGGTGAAGTTCCCCCTCCTGGAGTTCCCACCCACATACACAAACATGTCCATGTGTTCATTATTCAGGGAGACCTCATGATAAAGCTTCTCCTGTTTAATTCCTGTCTGTCGAGAAGTTACTGTTATCCAAGTAGCCCCCCAAGTTCTTCCACAATTTTATTGCTAGAAATTGCTTCCCATATTCAAGACCTGAAAGATTTAATTCAAAACTCCTCTGGCTAGTCTTCATAATTCTGATATAAATCAGAGACAAGTATTAAATTAGATGGGGAAATGCTTTAGAGTAGCTTTATTGTTACCCGTGTTTATTTGGTGATTATTCTTCTTCCTTTTGTCCATGTTTATGAATGCATAGAACACTTGCACTACTGTCTCTCTTCCTCTCTCTCTCATGAACCTGGTTATGGCTACCACCGGCTCCTTTCGTGGCTACTTGGTACGGGGCCTTCTCTGTGGCTTCCCCCGGGGCTCTGGAATGCACTCCCTGCTAAAACCAAGTTTCTTCATCTCTGGCTGTTTAAAAAAAGACCTATAAGACACACCAAACTTAGACCTAACAGCCCAGTACATGAGTAGGTTAGTTTGAACTGGCAGCAGTCCGGTCTGAGCAAATTTGCTTGGTGATGCAAATGGCATCTGCGCATGGGCGGAGGCCCAAATTGGGCCCCCACCAGCCTAGGCTGATGCACCAGCGGCAGCGGGGCCTAGGGGAGCTGCCACAGGCCTTCTGTGGTTGCTGAGGAGCTGCACCACCGCCGCGACTCATAAGGTAACCTGCCTGCCCCCACCCCGCTTTCAACCGCCCAGATGCTTGTAAAGCATCGGAACCAGGCCGAACTGGTTCAATCTGAACCAGGCCCTGTTGGGCTCGAACTTGGACTGCCCCCCCCCCCATTTTGGAGGCCTGGACTGGTGTAAGCTCGAATCGGTCGAAATGGGCCAGTTTGACTTGAACCAGTTCACACACCTCTAATGTAAACTGCCTAGGACTGTATATTATTATTATTATTACATTTATAATGTATATTATAATTTATATCCTGCTCTTCCTCCAAGGAGCTCAGAGCGGTGTACTACATACTTGAGTTTCTCTTTCACAACAACCTTGTGAAGTAGGTTAGGCTGAGAGAGAAGTGACTGGCCCAGAGTCACCCAGCTAGTATTATGGCTGAACAGGATTTGAACTCGGGTCTCCCCGGTCCTAGTCCAGCACTCTAACCACTATACCACGCTGGCTCCGTGGTGTTAGGCGGTATAGAGATATGATAAACAAACAAATGACACACATGCACACTCCTGATGGTGCCCTCTTTCCCCTGTCTGCAGAATTTCCAGCATAATGAGAATTTTTTAATACAGGATTAGGCATACTCACAAGAGCCTTGCTGAATTAGTGGTGGCACCAGGAAAAAAAAAATCCAGGGACACACAGAAAGGGCAAAGTAATCTTTAGGGTGGGAGAGCTGAGTCTCACATGTTAGATTTCTGAAACAGAAATAAGAGTATATTTCACTTTAATAGTGCATTTCACACTCTTCTCTGACAATATTTTTTCTGAAATAAATCCTGCCAATTTTATAATTTAGGTGAGATAGAATCTATTTTTATATTACCAGTATTTACCAACCACATATTTTAGCATCATCTATTATACAGATGATTAATAAACAAAAGCAGTCTGAGATGAGAATGTGAAAAGCATGCCAGGGGTCCTGAAATGGGGGGGAACAGCTGGAGGGGCATTTGCCCTGCCCTCCGGAGTTGCCCTTGACGGGATATGTGCATGGGCTGAGACTGAGCAGCTCCCCGTGATCGGCTAGCGATGCAAAACTTGCACTCTGCACATGCTCCGCTCAAGAGGTACCCTCGTGGTCAATCAATATGATTCCACATGGCGAAGGTCTGTGGTGTGGGATCCTGGCCATAGAAAGAGATTCTTTGGATCGAACCTCCTCAGAGCAAGCCATGCCGTGTCCATTGCAAGCAAACTGCAATCGGAGCGCTGGGGGAAGCGGCGTGGGACGCGGAGGCTGGAAAGGAGTCTCAAGCAGAAGCACTCCCACCCACCGCTGGGATGCAAGCAAGAGACCCTGCCCCCCCCCCCCGCTTCACAGGCAGACCTCGAACTTCTCCCGGGCTAAACTTTAAAGGGGAGGGGCGCCCTCTCCTGGCCAGACGTGGCACTGCAGGGACTACAGGCGCTCTGCTGTCACTTTCGTTATCGGCTGGTGCCTCGCGGAAGGAGACGCTCTGTCTTGGTGACGGTCAGACTCACTGAAGACCACCATGGACAGCCGCGGGGCGCAGAAGATCAGCACTGGGGTGAGTGGATCAGTGTACACATGCGTGGGGGGACAGGGCCGGTTTAAGGGCTCACAGGAGCGCATCTCCCCGACACTGTTGCAGAGAGCAGGGAAGGAGGGGCGGGCATCAGTCTCAAGGGGGCAGGCCAGCAGAGGGGCGCTGATACTCAGCAAGAGAGGGGTGGGTGAAATGGGGGGCCCTTGTCAGATAATCTCCCCCGACTTCCCTCCCAATTTTCTGATGCCAGTGAAGGAAGAAGTGAGCAGGGTGTAACTTTTGCATTGTTAAGCTATCACACATCTTGTACTTTGGGCTTAAGGAATTATGAATTACACCTACAGTTATAATTTAGGGTCAGCATTCATTTAGAGAAAGTAACCCCTATTAAGTCAAACTAGGTTGCCCTGGCATAGTGCAATGCATCCTTTTTCTTTTTTCATTTATCATACAACACTTCTTTCCCCACTTTATTTCAAAGAAAGCATGATTTACAACATAAAATGATAATATGATCAAAAATAACAGAAAATAAAGGAAAATAAAGGAAAAAAGAGAACCTTAATCATTGTGTATATGTACATGTACATGTATTCCTGTAAAGATATACAGTATTTCTTCACAGCATAGTTTATTAAAATTAGATCTGATGGCTGAAAACTCCTCTTTACCTTTCCATTGAAAAAAAATCATACAATACTCTTATGGAATAATGATCTCTATTACTCCCATTCTGCAGATGGGAGACTGAGGCTAAGAGAAACCATTGCCCAAAGCAAGATGATGAACCCAAATGAAGTGAGGCTCATTCAGGCCTCTCAGCAAGGCTCCGTCTACTAGCCCTCATTTTCTGAATTTCTGAAGGGAGAGGAAATTAGTGCCAGCTCAGTATACTGTAACCAGGGGTGTGTTCGGGCAGTGCAATAATCAATTAAAAGTTTCACCAAGAAAAAACTGGCTTTTTGCCCCCTGTACCAAATTCAAATTAAGCATTGTTTTTCTTTCTTTACACCATTTATTTCAAAGTCTTAAATTAATTTCTGTTATTTATTCTGGTAGAAATAGAGAGCGCCTACAAGTCATTCAGAGCACACAGACTTATACATTCTTTTAATGATATCTGGCTTCCTTTTCTGGACAGGTTTTTGTTTTTTTTAAACAGCATTTCTGTTTTTCTTTGGAAGGATATTCTGGGGAGTTTTGTTATGAGTGAAGTGGACTTTTTTGGGGAAGTGGACATTTTCTTGTACGTTCATAGGCCTTGGTGCATTGTGCTAAAGTAAAGTTGTGCCCTCAAGTTGGTGTTGACTCCTGGTGACTGCCAAGCCATGTGGTTTCTAATGGCACAGTGGGGAAATGACTTGCCTAGCGAGCAAGAGGTTGCTGGTTCGAATCCCCGCTGATAGGTTTCCCAGAATATGGGAAACACCTATATCGGGCAGCAGCGATATAGGAAGGTGTTGAAAGGCATCATCTCACACTGCGTGGGAGGAGGCAATGGTAAACCCCTCCTGTATTCTACCAAAGACAACCACAGGGCTCTGTGGTCGCCAGGAGTCAACACCGATTCAAGGGCACAACTAACATTTCTCTAAAACAGCAATTCTCCCCAAATTTGGAGAGCTGTATTTTCCGTGTCCTGAAAACTGCTAACTTTACTTATGTGTAGAATTAGATAAATGAATGTAATTTGAATGTAAAAGCTATTGTAAAATCTAATAAAATTTAAAAATGCAGGGGGGGGGGGCGGGACTGCTAACTGCCAGATTCATAGCAAAGTGTTTGAGCAGCTGTACCAAAGTGTTTGAGTTGCTCCATTCCAGTCTGGATTCTGATTCCTTTCTGGCTCAAGGAATTGTGGCACCTGAGGTGGGGCACTAAATGCTGTTTGCCCCACAACCCTGGTGGCGTCCAGCCCTCTTTCAAAACCGACACGTACAAGCTTTAAAATGATGCCGAAGCCGGGGAGGAGGGAAGATTGCCACCCGCCTCCTCTTCTCTCTTCGTGCTTCTTTCAGGGTTTGCAGGGAGTGTGTGCAGAGGTGCTCCTTGCAAAGCGGGCTAGGGTCAGGTCAGTCCCAAAGCATTGTTCCTATGGCAGCAACGGGGGGGGGGAATCTCACTGCCTTTCTGGCACCCCATTAATCTGTGGCCTGAGGTGACTGCCTCACCTTGCCTCATGGAATGGTCGCCCCTGCCTTTCAGTGGCTTTCAGTGTGATATCTTTTGAGGCCACTTGGCTGAGTTAGGGATGCTCTGTTCTGTTTTGTGCTGGTTCTGGTTCTGTGTGGAGGGAATGTCAAAGTCCAGGTGCTGCTATCAAAAATACTGCATCACCTATTTCTGCCAGCCACACTTCAGAAGGCAGCAGGACATGTAGCAGGTCTCTGTTCATTATTCAACTGGCAGGTATACGTGGCAGTAAGAGGTGCTTTAAGCACCGCGATTCCAAACAGTGCAGGATTTAACAGTGATATTAAACACGAGGGCTGTGCATGATTGCAAATGTCGGGATCAAGTCCAGCCTGATCTAACCCAATCCTGCAAATGTCAGTCCTTTTGGGGTCCTTTGTACCCTTTGGGGTTGGGGTTGGATATTTTCCCGACCAACTTTTAAATTAATTTCAAAAACTAATGGGATACTTACTGTGAAACCTGGAAGAAAAGTAACCTAACAGCAGAGAATCCCAGGATAAGTGATGTAACATCAGAGAATCACAGAGGGAAACCTGGTGACAGCCAACAAGCTGGATGGCTTTAAGAGGGGTTTGGATAACTTCATGGAGGAGAGGTCTATCAACGGTTACTAGCTGGAGGGCTATAGGCCACCTCCAGCCTCAAAGGCAGGACGCCTCTGAGTACCAGTTGTGGGGGAGTAACAGCAGGAGAGAGGGCATTCCCCCAACTCCTGCCTGCAGGCTTCCAGCGGCATCTGCTGGGCCACTGTGTGAAACAGGATGCTGGACTAGATGGGCCTCCTTGGGCCTGATTCAGCAGGGCTGTTCTTATGTTCTTATGACATTGCCTGCTTTTTAAACTGTAAGTTTGAAAACATGCTTTAAAAGTTTTTAAAATAAATCAATAAATGTATGGGTGGGCTGGCTGACAGGAGGTGGGCAGACAGAGGGCAGAAGACATTTTGTTTCCCCCAGCCTCAATCACGGGTGAAAAAGAACAAGCTCCCCCTGCCATTTGGAGCTCCAGAGAGCTCTGATTTCCTTAGATCAAGGTCAGAGTATCCCCAACACCCTCCAACCTGTCCCATGTTGGGCCATGTCTGATCTCCTCGATCCCAGCTTGCATGGACACTTTGAGGTTGTTCACACGACCTACTGGCCGGGTGGGCGGGGGGGGAGGCTTTGCAAGCCCAGCTTTCTACCCAGATGATCATCCTCTCCCTGGTGGAAGCGCAGTCACGATTAGCACAGCGTGAAGAGCTCTGATCGCTCTGATCACTCTGACTCATTGTCCTTCCTCCATGGGAAGAGCACTCTAGGTGCCTGTCCCTGTGCCAGCATGAGCTGCAAGCAGCCCACGCTGACACATGATCCCGTAGCTGGGGTAAGGGAGCACTCACCCTTCACCCTGGCTTAAGGCTGGTCTTCCACGCTGGGTTTGGCCCTGCCACTCTGCTGGGATCCTGGCGGTTCTTGTGAGAGCAGCCTCTTTGAATGGATCTTGGAAATTAACCGGGAGTCAACACAGATCAAACAGCAATGGAGTCCATACCATCGGATGCTCGGACTCTGTATTGCAGATTGTCTGTTGATTGTAGTCCTGTTCACATGTTAACATTCAACATGTGCACAATCGGTGTGCAGTGTGTACACATGTGCAGTTCTGTATGCACATACATATACATTATGTTCAACACACCTATACTTGCTATCTGTACCCTGCATATGAAGAGGGCTGTACCCTGGCTCACTCTTAAAATGAACACAAGAACAGTCATTCACACAAAAACATGTACATGTATACAGACACTTGAATGAACATACAATGTAAATGTCTGAAACAGGGCTTCTGTTTAATATGTGTGTCTGATTAAGTTGATGTTCTAATGCTTTTAATTTTATGTTGTATGCTAGTTTGGGGGACCTCTAGAAAAGCGGCCTAAAAAAGCAGCCTCTTTTGAATCTTGTAAACTCCATTGAATGCCTTGTGGTGCAAATGTAGCCTGTACACGAACAAATATAAATTAATATCATGATATTAACTGAAATGGCAAATCTATCCATGATAAATGCAGTGACAATCTTTAGATGGACAGTAGTACCCCCAAAATGTTGGGAGATTGTTTGCAATTCATGGGTGATTCATGCTCCCTCCTTCTCCCCCCTGCCCAGAGTTCCATTATGAAGTTACACCACCTGCTAAAATGTATCTAGCCTCTGAGATTGTGGCTAGAAAGTGATTTCCCATGGCAGGATCCCCAGCTCTGCACAGAGCATCTCCAGCACTTAATTGCAACTCTGGAATTTTGTTTCAGTGGCCTGAAACATCTTTATATATAATCCTCTCAAATGTACCCATAGCTAATCCCATGTGTGGCAGCTCTCGTGAGAGTTTGCCAGCCGGATAGTGACGGGGAAGATTTATTTATTTATTCATTCATTCATTTATTCGATTTCTATACCGCCCTTCCAAAAATGGCTCAGGGTGGTTTACACAGAGAAATAAATAAACAAGATCGCTCCCTTTCCCCAAAAGGCTCACAATCTAAGAAGGAACATAACATAGACACCAGCAACAGTCATTGGAGGTACTGTGCTGGGGGTGTATAGGGCCAGTTACTCTCCCCCTGCTAAATAAAGAGAACCACCACGTTAAAAGGTGCCTCTTTGCCAAGCTAGCAGGGGGATGGCTGGGGGAGAAACTGGTAATGGGGGTGGGTAGGTGGGTGGGGGAGAAACCAGTGATGGGGACAGGCAGGGAGAGAAACGAGTGATGGGGGCAGGCGAGCAGGCAGGTGGGTGGGTGGGAAAACCAGCGATGGGGGGGCTGGCGGGCTGGCGATGGGGGCGGGCGGGTGGACAGTGGGTGGGAGAAGATGAGGGCAGGAGGGCGGCTAGCCACCGGGAAAGAAAACGGTGGCGGCAGGCAGGAAGAAAATGACAGCTAGGGTGGGGGAACTGGCGATGGGGAGGCAGGCAAGGGAGAAAATGGTAACGGATGCTCTGTGCCCAGATGCTCTGTGCCCAGCCCAGCTAGTACTCAGTAAAAACCAAGAGCATGTTCAGAATGCCTTCTTATTGATGCTGCAAGCTTCTCCTCACACACATGTGATTAGAACATAAGAATAGAAGAACAGCCCTGCTGGATCAGGCCCAAGGAGGCCCATCTAGTCCAGCATCCTGTTTCACCCAGTGGCCCACCAGATGCCGCTGGAAGCCTACAGGCAGGAGTGGAGGGCATGGCCTCCCTCCTGCAGTTTCTCCCCTGCAACTGGTATTTGGAGAGGCATCTTGCCTTTGAGGCTGGAGGTGGCCTATAGCCAGCAGATTAGAAGACATAAATTCCCATTCAGAGAGCACGGCTTCCAGGCAGCACTATGAGTCCAGTATCCTCCAGTTTAGAAGCTGATACTGAAAAGTCACGGAGGGGGAGGATTTGCTGGCAGATAGTTTAAACTTTGGCATGGTTTAATTGCCAGTATCAAATATCATGGATGCGTAAAGGCATTTCAACTACAAGAATGAGTGACTCCCAGCCAGATGCCCAGACACATTGCTCAGGGGCAGCCTGGAGTATTGAGGTGTGTGAGGTGGGAGCGCTTTCCAGATTAAACCCTACCAGAGTGTCACTATGGATCTGCTAAGTGGGCTTCCGTATTTCCTGTGTTGTGACACTGCAGTCCCTATGCTGTCAGCTGGGTGCCATTCACATTTCAGATGTCGTCTTTTGGATTTTATCTTTGTGTCATAGTGCTACAACGTTGCCTATGCAGTGCAAAAAATAGTAGCTGTATTTTCCCATTGTGGGAGTTTGAGATACAGGGGATCATTTTCAATGTGATCCTGCCAAGCCAAAGCATTTTACCCCTGTTGTAAAGTGTTGTCTGGAAAGTGCCGGCCGCCAGGGTGCTAAATGCTCCCTTACCGCACCATGTGGGTTGTGCGGTAAGGGAGTATTAACCACCTTGGCACAAGCTGCAGAGGTCATTCCATGAGAGAAATTTCCAAGCTTTTCCGCCGGTGCTTCTCTCACCTCCAGCCTAGCTTCTTCAAACAAAGGAACCTTCTCTTCCTTCCAGCGGCTCTCTAGGTCCCACCACCTGGTGTGCTGATTGGCTAAGCTCTGGTGTTCACCAGCTTGTCAGTCAGGACAGGTTTCACTTCCAGTTAACTCTTTAGGGGGAGCTGGCTGGTCACTACAGCACCATGCTGCCCATCTCCACTGGGGAGCTGCCCATCCCCAACCAGGGGCGTAGCAAGGTTGGAGTGAGCTCAGAGATAATAATTTTTTTTAAAAAGGTTTTGTAAATTGTGGACGCTGCAAGTCATTGAATGGTACTAGAGAAAGACATGCTGTTCCGGTAGCTCCAGGTCTTAACACTCACATCAATTTCAGAGGATGAATCCAACTGAAGGAAGCCCGGGCGGGTGAGCAGCTGGGGGAGTCAGTCAGTCATGTGACTTGCCTCTGGGGGCCCCCAAGGCAGTGGGCCCCCAGACAACTGTTTCCCCTTGCCCTATTATAGTTACGCCCCTGTCCCCAACAGTGTAGAGCACACCGTGGTTGCTACCATCACCACCACCATTGGGATAAGTAGCTCCCCGGCTTTCCTCTGCCCCACAAGTCTCTTCTTCTTCTCCCCAAAGAACCCACCATTGATCATTTCTTCCCGCTCTACAGACAACCATCATGGCAGTGGAATTTGATGGAGGCGTCGTGGTGGGTTCTGACTCACGAGTCTCTGCCGGGTGAGTGCTGAGGAGGCATCTCTGCCTGATGCCTGGTTCTTGATGCCTCCTTAATCTCATGGTGGTAACTTCAAGGTGGGGAGTTTACAGACCCAAAGGGCTGTGTGGAGCTGCTACAACACCTTATAAATCCCTGGACTAATATCTTGGGATAGGGTGAGTTTTCTTTCTCTGCACTGTGTGAATTCTTTTGCTCAAGCAAGGAAAATATTTGGTACACCAAAAGAATATTCTGCAGGATGGCTGCCTTGCCTAATTCATAGGATTTAGAGTTGAAAGGAACATCTTGAGATCTTCTAGTCCAGGGTTTCCCAGCCTTGAGTCTCCAGATGTGGTTGGACTACAACTTGATGACAGATGATGGGACAACCTCTGGGGGCCTAAGCTGGGAACCCCAGTTCTAGTCCAAGGCCCTGTTCAGAGCAACAGAGGGCACAGAAAGGACGGACAGAGTGATAGCTCCTCCTTGAATCTTTGGGTGGTGGTGTGCATGGCTGTTCTGAGTGAGGGATGAGACTGTAGCTTAGTGGTAGAGCATCTGCTTTACATGCAGGACATTCAGGGTTCAATCCCAGATATCTCAATGTAGGACTGACTGGCCAAGGCTCCTGTATGAAACCCTGGAGAGGAAACTCTAGAGAACTGCTGCCAGTCAGAGTAGACAGGACTGAGCTAGAGGGACCAATGGTCTGACTCAGTATATAGCAGCTTCCTATGTAAGAAGTCAGCTCCCTTTCTTCTCTGTGGAGCAGTTCAGGAATCTGAAGACCACGATCATAATTCTCTGTGGTTTTTTCTTCTCCAGCCTAAAAATACCCAGCAGCTCCTTTCACTTATCCTCATAGGACCCCTCCCCTCTAACAGGGATTCCCAGATGTTGTGGACTACAACTCCCACAGTCCCCAAGCAAAAGCCACTGCAGCTGGGGATTCTAGGAGTTGTAGATTCTGGGAATCCCTGTTAGAGGGAACACTGGACCCCTCACCATTCCTGTTGCCACCTTGTTTACTTCCTAATTATCTGTCCTGCCTTGAAAGTTGATTGTTTCTGTTAAATTCAGGGGTTCTCAAAGTTGGGTCTTCAGATGATGCTGGACTACAACTAGATGTTGCTGGACTACAGCTCCCATCACTCACATCCACAATGGCCGATGTTCATTATGCGGATGATGGGAGTTGTAGTCCAAACAACATCTGGCGACCCAAGTTTCAGAACTCCTGAAATAATCAGTTAAGAGCTGCAGCCTGAGAATTCTGTGAACTGCAGTGTGGTCTGTGTGATGGGTAGCCAAAATGCACACCCACCATTCTGTAGGATTTCTTTTTGGAAAGGCAAGATTCCCAGTCCAGAGTTGAGTGTCTTTTTGTGTTTGCTTGTTTGTTTGTTTTTAAAACTCTGGCCTGATGTTTTCTGTCTCCTCTGTCCTGTGACTGCTTTCAAAATCTCACCCTCTCTTCTCCAGGCAGTCTGTCGTGAACAAGGTCTTCAACAAACTAGCCCCCCTGCATGACCGGATTTACTGCGCACTCTCTGGCTCAGCAGCGGATGCCCAGGCAGTTGCTGATATGGTGAATTATCAACTGGAACTCCACAGGTGAGGCATAGGAGCAGGACCGGCAGGGGTGGCCCTTTCATGAGGCAAGGTGAGGAAGTCTCTTCAGGTGGTGGAATATAAGACACCAGCAGGGCGATGAATTGCCCCGTCATTGCCACTGGAGCAGCTATTCAGGACTGAACGAACCCTTGCTTGGAGCACCTTTCCTCACACTCTTGGAAACGTTGGGAGGGGAGGGGAGGGGTGGGGAGGGGAGTGGGGAGAGGGGAGAAGGGAGAAGAGTAGAGGAGGAGACTGCTAGCCCAAAGTAAAGTAACACAGTTTTGTTATAAAACAATACCCTTAACCTGTGTTCCCTCTAACAGAGATTCCCAGATGTTTGTTGACTACAACTCCCAGAATCCCCAGCTGCAATGGCTTTTGCTTCAGGATTATGGGAGTTGTAGTCAACAACATCTGGGAATCCCTGTTAGAGGGAACACTGCCCTTAATTACAGTCACACACATTTTAAATACCAAGCATAGCTATATTATCTACTCTTAGATAAAAGGTCTTAGGCCAATAATGTCTCAGTCTATAGTTATACTACAATGTTACCAGCTTCTGGAAAAATTCTGAAGTGCCCTAAGACAACTGGCATGTGCTTAAGAGTTTGCACTGTCGTGGTGACAGGGAAGGAAGGCCACACTGCTGCTTAGATAGCTGCTCTGCTATATTTCCAAATATGTAGGGATTGTAGTTATCCAAACACAAACGTAAATGTTATATACCTATATTTTGTGTCTTTAAATTAAGCAATGACTTCCTGCCAAAAATTTGATTTACCCCCCCAAAAGTGAGAGAGAGAGAAAGAGAGACCGAGGGAGGGAGAGAGAGAGAGAGAGAGAGACTGCTAGCAGCTTTCTTCCCCCCCCCCCCCCGGGCCCCTGCACCACTTCCAAAGGTTGCAAAAATCAGTTTTGAAAGGGGGCTGGCCCCTAGCAGGGTCGTGGGGCAAGGCAGCATTTGGTGCCTCCCCTCAGGTGCTGCTTTAACTTGGGCTACCCTGAGGGCAGGGGAGTGTGGCCAAATAATCCCAGGGGTGCCCAAATAATCTCAGATGATTCCAGCAGGATAGCCACGTTAGAGCTGCAGCAAAGACAATTAAGTGTCCGGTGGCACCCCAAAGTCTAACACCTCTGTTGTAGCAGAAGCGTTTATAGGCCAGAGATGACTTTGTCAGATGCATGAAGTGGCCATCTAAGAGGGGGAAGTATAGCAAGTTTGCTTCCTGAGTATAGCAAGATTGGTATTGAAAGTTCAGCCTCAGGCCCAAAGGCCAAGCAATGCAAAAAGCAGTATTAAGTGTGTCCTGTCTGCCCATTATTTTTCAAAACATCGATCCTAGATGGAGTCATCGTAGGTGTGATTCATACCTAACTAGCAACTAGGGTTGCCATATTCTGGCTTTCCAAATCTGGCTGCCTAATTTGCATATTATGTAAATTGGCTTGAAAATAATTTTTGAGTAGAATAGTGACTGCACGTTTTGCTCCATAACTCCGTTTTTACAAGGGCTAGAGCTTAGCTTTTTTCTTTTTTAATGAAAGCTGAAATCCGGGTGAATCTGGGTGGGCTAAGCAATCCAGGTGAGACACTTAAAATTCGGGTGAAACCCAGAATTTGGCGGGGAGCGTGACAACTCTACTAGCAACTTGCAGTGATGGAGAGGTATATGCAGGGCTGGTTGAAGACATTTTGCTGTCTGAAGTAAAGGACATAACGAGGGCATGCACCCGAACACCCCTTCCCAGGCTTACACTGGGTAGGGCTACTTGTGTGGAGTGCTGGGATTGGGCCCTATCCTGGTGCTGCCCCACAGGTAGCCCACGTTTCCCCCAGGCTTTTACTGAGGTAGAAGGGTGTCAGTATGCCCTTTTACCCCAGACCCCAGTCATGTGCACAAAGCTGGATGGCAAGAGCGCCCGACAGCAGGGGAATCCCACAATGCACCATGCTCCTGCCGCAGTGCATTGTGGGATGCCGGAGGACTTCCTCCTCCGGTTCCCAGCTCTGCCACTCACTGAGGCGCCGATTGTGTGCTGCGCAAGCAGCAGAACCTAATGGGAAGGTTGATCATAGGCGGAGAGGAAGGTTGGAGCCTGCCTCCCTGCCAACCCTCCCCAGTTCGGTCATGAGAACGACTTTATTTTAAAACAGTTGAAGGTGGATGTGCAGCATTCTCAGGCCATGATGCCAAGACAGCTGTGGTGGCACTACAACTACGGATATTTATAAACTGCTTTTCAACAAAAGTTCCCAAAGCGGTTTACATAGAGAAATAAAAATAAATGAATGAAGATGGCTCCCTGTCCCCAAAGGGTTCACAGTCTAAAGAAGAATCATAAGACAGACACCACCAACAGCCATTGGAGGGTTGCTGTGCTGGGGATGGATAGGGCCAGTTGCTCTCCCCCTGCTCAATAAAGAGAATCACCACTTTAAAAAAGGTACCTCTTTGCTCAGTTAGCAGGGGCATCCAAGCACTCTGAGAGTATGGCACCAAGCCAGGCAGTGGCGGCAGGAGCATTCCTAGCTTAGATCTCTCTCTCTCTCTCTCTCTCTCTCTCTCTCTCTCTCTCTCTCTCTCTCTCTCTCTGTGTGTCTTGGGGGCGGGGGATGAAGAGGAATGCCCCCAGTAGGGGAAAATAAACAGTATGCCATAGTGGGTTGAGGAACGGTGGTGGCAGGGAGGCCCTATGCTGGAAGGGGGCTGGTGCCTGCTGCCCCCTGTGCTCTTCTTTGCGCCTGCACCTGAGACAAGTGCCTCACCCTGCCTCATGGAAGGGCCGCCTCAGGCATATCAAGATTATATCAATAAAAGCCTAAAGTGTGCAAATAAGTCCCTGTAGTGAGTGAGCCGCTCCCTGTCTTAACTCAGTCCAAGGTCTATTAAATTTGCTAATGAATTCCAGCTAAACAGCTTCAGGGGAGTTTCCCACTGAAACATTTTTGTAGGAGTGGGATGACTTCAAGATCTGCTACAGAATGTCCTGGGAGACGGAAATGCGCCCATAAAGCCAGGAATATTTTATACCCATGGGACCCCAGGAGCAAAAAGGGGAAAGGAGAATCCCTCCCTCCTTCCCTCCCTCATAGGGACATAGGAAGCTGCCATATACAGGTGAAACTCGGAAAATTAGAATATTGTGCAAAAGTCCATTAATTTCAGTAATGCAAATTAAAAGGTGAAACTGATATATGAGACAGACGCATTACATGCAAAGTGAGATGAGTCAAGCCTTAATTTGTTATAATTGTGATGATCATGGCGTACAGCTCATGAAAACCCCAAATCCACAATCTCAGAAAATTAGAATATTACATGGAACCAAGAAGACAAGGATTGAAGAATAGAACAATATCGGACCTCTGAAAAGTATACAGTGTACTGTGCTTGATTGGCCAGCAAACTCGCCTGACCTGACCCCATAGAGAATCTATGGGGCATTGCCAAGAGAAGGATGAGAGACATGAGACCAAACAATGCAGAATTGCTGAAGGCCGCTAATGAAGCATCCTGGTCTTCCATAATACCTCATCAGTGCCACAGGCTGATAGCATCCATGCCACGCCGCATTGAGACAGTAATTGCTGCAAAAGGGGCCCAAACCAATTACTGAATACATATGCATGCTTATACTTTTCAGAGGTCCGATATTGTTCTATTCTTCAATCCTTGTCTTCTTGGTTCCATGTAATATTCTAATTTTCTGAGATTGTGGATTTGGGGTTTTCATGAGCTGTACGCCATGATCATCACAATTATAACAAATTAAGGCTTGACTTATCTCGCTTTGCATGTAATGCATCTATCTCATATATCAGTTTCACCTTTTAATTTGCATTACTGAAATTAATGGACTTTTGCACGATATTCTAATTTTCCGAGTTTCACCTGTAGTGAGTCAGACCATTGGTCTATCTAGCTCAGTGTTGTCTACACAGACTGGCAGTGGCTTCTCCAAGGTTGCAGGCAGGAATCTCTCTCAGCCTTATCTTGGAGAAGCTGCCAGGGAGGGAACTTGAAACCTTCTGCTCTTCCCAGAGCGGCTCCATTCCCTGAGGGGAATATCTTACAGAGCTCACACTGCTAGTCTCCCATTCATATGCAACCAGGGCAGTCCCTGCTTAGCTAAGGGGACAAGTCATGCTTGCTACCACAAGACCAGCTCCCTCCCTTCCATTTCAAGGCATCATTCCATTTTGACAATGAGCTACTCAGGCAGGTTTTTACTGGGCAATACTTAATCTTGAGACAGATACCAGTAGGTGCCTAGCTGCGCACTCAAAACCCCCAATTTATTTAAGGTTCTGTTTTAATTCTAAAATGTTTAGGCCAGGCTTTGACAAATTTTCTTTGGCTCCAGGAGCTAACCTGAAGATTTAAGAACCAGATTCCATGGGGATGGGGGAGGGCAGACTCACCGCTTGCCCCCAGCAGTGCTTTGTTCCACTGGGAGAGGGATTCACAGTTCATCCCGAGCAATGCTCCCTGCTCCATGGAGGGAAGGAAAACTCCCTGGCCTGATTGCTCACTTCCCCACCTGGTTGCATCCATCTGGCATCTTTCCACCCTGCTGCTTGAAGTGACTGTCTCACCTTGCCTCATGAAAAGGCCGCCCCCTGCCTGGCATACCCAGGTAGGCCTGGGAAAGACCCCTCCCTGAATCTCTGGAGAACTGCTGCCAGTCTGTGTAGACAATACTGAGGTAAAGGGACCAATACCCTGACTCTGTATAAGTTAACTCTCTGTTTCTGAAGATTAAACAGCTGCTTAAGAAAACCCATAGGGCTCTGTGGGCACCAGGAGTCAAAATCAACTTGATGGCACACTTTACCTTTAAAGGTACAAGGGGAGGCCTAGAGTGCCACAACTCTTAAAAAAACCCCAAAACTTCACTATGAAGCCATTGACAAACAGTTAAAACTGTCCAGAAAGTAATTCAGATGTATGTGAACTGGCGGTAGAGAAGGAAACGAGAGGCAGAGTTTTTGAGAGAAAATATTCTCTAGTTCAAGTCCCAAGCAAATAATCCTTTGTCTTCTGGAGACAAAGTTATAGCGATATTGCAGCACCCTCTAGTGACCAAAGTGGGAAGAGGCGCTTCTTTTTTATCACCTGATTTCCCAGAAAAGGCACAGCCGTTGCCGCTGAGATGATGTGATAAAGGATCCACGTGTTGCCTGTTGTGAGGGCAGAACTGGTAATTCCCAACTTCTGCAGCCAAGAAGCTCCCATGGCAACAGACAGCTGGATACCCAGTGCACAAGAAGGTTTCCCAGGCTAAACTCCAGCACAGTAGCCTCATTTTCCTGCAGTTTTGACTTCTCCTGACTCTCTGCTCCCGCAGCTCTGATGTTCTCAACCTCTGTTCCAGTTTAACTCTTTTAACGTGCAGAGAACTTTACAATGTTTCCCTTAGTTTGACCTTGAGTTTAACATTGTGGCACACACAGGCCATCATGATTCCCTTTAGACCAGGGGTTCCTGACCTTTGGCCCCCAGATGTGGACTACAACTCCCATAATGTTTCAGTTCATTGTTGCACAGTGCCTTCAATGTAGTCAGAAAGACAGGATCAAATAAAATATTTTAAATGAATACATAAATGTGTGTCTCATTCTCCTCCTGTGTAAAGCAGGGTTCCCAACTTTGGGTCCGCAGATGGGATTTGTGGTTCAACAACATCTGGCGACCCAAGCCTGGAAACCCTGCTTCCTTTTATTTATTTATTTATTTATTTATTTATTTATTTATTTATTTATTACATTTATATCCCGCTCTTCCTCCAAGGAGCCCAGAGCGGTGTACTACATACTTTAGTTTCTCCTCACAACAACCCTGTGAAGTAGGTTAGGCTGAGAAGGAAGTGACTGGCCCAGAGTCACCCAGCAAGTTTCATGGCTGAAAGGGGATTTGAACTCGGGTCTCCCTGGTCCTAGTCCAGCACTCTAACCACTACACCACGCTGGCTCTGTTTTATACATATACATGTACATCTCCTGTCTTTCTGATTACATTCAAGAGGGTCTATAACAATGAACTGAAACATTAAAATGCAATAAAAAATAAGTGGCTTCACCCGCACCCTGGAAAATTTGGTTGCCTGGAGCTTCCAGTTCCAAGCAAGCGCTCCCAGTGGGTGTGGCATCCAATTCCAAACCCGCCAGAGTCCAGTTCCCGAGCCAGACTCCTGACATTCACCCGACAATGTCTGCACAACTTCAAATGTAGGTTGCAGTTGTTGGGAGAATGTCAGGCAGGAATCCAACATGTCCATTGGGATCATCTGTTCATCCAGAACCAGAGGTTCCTGGCAAATGGACTTTCTGGCAGTCATGTGAAGCCACCCAGTGTAGACAGTGAACAGCAGTAACCTGCAGCAGAATAAAATCATTTAAAACATGCTGCTGTAGATTAAAAGATCTTTAAACAAATGAGTTTTTAAGTGGCACCGAAAACAACAGATTGAGGGGGGTAACATGGATTTCCTGAGGCAGGGAGTTCCACAGGCTAGAGCTGCCAAGGAGAAGGCCTTCTCCTAGGTGCCTGCCAGCTGACCTTAGGGATGTGCATGGAACTGGCAGGGGCAGGTTCGACGGCAGGGGGGGGATAACTTTACGGGTGGGGGAGGGTGCACTTACCCCTCCCTCCGCTTTCCCCCCACCTGCGCTCTCTTGAAAACGCACGTCAGGTTTCTCGCTCGCTACTTCCACTTCTTCCAGTCCGAAGAGCAGGAAAGTACACTGCTGTCCCACTGGACTGGTTTTCAAGCAAGCACCAGTGGGGGGGGTAAGCGGAGGGAGGGGTAAGTGCACCCTCCCCTGCCCTTAATATTATCCCCCCACCAAGGTCAAACCCTTCGAACCAGCCAGTGTTCAAACCTGTTCGGAACTCGGAAGCCCGTAAAAGGGCCTCTGAACAGGTTCGTGCACATCCCTAGGTGTCCTTTGCCTGCATTCCCGCTAGGGTTCCCAAAGCAGCTCCGTTCCTGAAAATACCTGCCACGCGAAATGTTGACTTGGCTCTTTATAGGAGTTCTGTTCACATTTATGTTCAGTAAGTGTGCAATCTGTGTACAGTGTATGAACATGCAGAACTGTACAATTATTCACACATATTCAGTGCACTGAAGCCCTATTCAAACATCTGTATGTGTGCACCTATTTTTGTGTAATTGCCTGCACATCATGTATTCAGGTAGGAAGCGTACTACTGTATGTGCATTCAGCATAATGTGGGAATCAGGCAGGAATCTCTCTAAGCCCTACCTGGAGATGTTGGGATGGAACCTGGCAAGCATGCAGATGCTCTTCCACTGAGTTGCAGCCCCATCCCCTAGGGAAATATCTTACCACGCTTACATGTAGTCACCCATCCAAATGCAAACCAAGATACCTCCAGACAGTGATATATTCCATTTTTTTTTCTGTTTCCTAAGTGCAATGTTGCTAAGCTTCCAGATGACCCATCAGCCACCCACAAATTTTTCTACCACAACTGGTCTTCCAGTTAATGAAAAATCAGTAGTTTTTGACTAGTCCTCCCCACCCCCCGCCAACATGAATTTGAAAGCCCAAATATCATGGGGGGAGGAAGAGCTGTGGGCAATTGTAGCACCAGCTGGAGAGGTGTGGCTGTTCAAGTGGGTGGTTACTTACAGGTAGGGATGTGCACGGAACTGTGGCGGGACGGTTCGATTCCAGCTGGGGTGCTGCTTTAAGGGCGGGGGAAGGTCATTTACCCCTCCTGCCACCCCCCCCCGCCAGCGCTCATTGCCAGTAAAAAACCTTCGGGAAGACAGCGTACCTCCCTGCTGCCCCTTCCCCCCTTTTCAGCCGGAAGTGCCCAGAAGTACCTGGTGCGTATGCGCCCGTCACATTCGACGGTACACTTTACTTTACTTACTTATACTAGATCACAAACTTCACATATGTTCCAGCAGGTGATTGTGTCTGTGTGCTTGTGCGTGCTGCATCCTCCTTTTGGACATGTATGAAAAGAAAGCCTCAGTCAGGCCCTATAACCTCTCCTGTGTATTTTCAAATGCATAGGAAGCTGCCATATACTGAGTCAGACAGACCATTGGGCCATCTAGCTCCGTATTGTCTACACAGACTGGCAGCAGCTTCTCCAAGGTTGCAGGCAGGAATGTCTCTCAGCCCTATCTTGGAGAAGCCAGGGAGGGAACATGGAACATAGATGCTCTTCCCAAAGCAGCTCCATCCCCTACAGGGAATCTCTTACAGTGCTCACACTTCTAGTCTCCTTTCATATGCAACCAGGGCCGACCCTGCTTAGCTAAGTCATGCTTGCCACCACAAGACCAACTCCCCAGTGGAACATGGGAAAGTATTTGTGTAAAGAATTTTGCTTCCTTTGGCACCCTCTGCCAGAATTTCTCAATGCACATTGTTGGTTCCCCGACAGCTTAAACATGGAGGGTCCCCCGCGGGTCCTGGCAGCAGCCACCTTGGTGCAAAACGTCAGCTACAAGTACAAGGAGGAGCTATCAGCTCACCTCATGGTGGCAGGATGGGACTCCAAGAAAGGCGGGCAGGTAAGTCCAGGTGACAGAGGGGTGTGTTTGTGGAAAGGCTATGAAGAGGTCCCTTGAACGAAGTAGGGTTGTAACATTCTTTTTTAAAAATAGCCAGAGGCTCTGTGCAGAGGTGCACCTAGGTCATTTTGGAGCCTGATCCTAAAAGCCTTTAGTGTCGCCCCCCCCGCCCCCCGCTGCAAGTTAAGCATCATTTTTTTTAACACGTCGGTTCTTGAGGGCACAAACCACACCACCCAGGACAGACTAAAAAGAATTTGGGGGGCCCCAGGGGGCCCTGGACCGGCCCCAAAGTCCAGGGGTAAGAACGCCTCTGGCTCTGTGCCTTTGACAGGACGACAGGCAGACTCAAAAGGTGGAGCATCTCCCCATAGCCAGTTCATGCCCCCAAAAGCTATACCTGTTGGATGTCTGCCTGCTCTGCAGATATTATGGGCACAAGTGCCTCTGTTGAAAAAGGAGTGACTGTAGGCGGTGGTAGGGGAATATCTATACTGCAAATATAAACCAGTTTAATAATGACTAAGAAGTGCTGGGAAGGGAACTGCTTCTTAATGGGCATGCTTGGAGTCAAACTGCCTGTTGTGGTCATGACACTTGAATCCATGTTGCTGCCAAAGCAAAATCCTGAAAGAATCCTGTGACACTTTCAAAGCCGATACTATCCTTGCTTGCTACCTGGACAAAGAGGAACCCTTTAAAAATAGAAGCTTCTTTAAATTTAGCAACTGTACCTCCCAATCCAGCATCGCATCCATCCAGCGGCTGTTGCTGGTATCTCCCCTGTGATTGTGAGCCTTTTGGGGACAAAGAGACACACCTTTACATTTTATTTTGCTATATAAACTGCATTTGAGAAGTCGTTTGTTCAAACATGCTGCTGTATATACAGATTTTTAATAATAGTGTCTCACATACCATGCAGCATCCTGTGGGGGTTTTGCGCACTGTAGGCGCTGCTGCATGTTCTTAATGCAAGTTGCACAAGAGCATACCTGCACAAAGGCCAAAATTGTGTGAGGGAGTTTCATGATTGCAATGCACGGCCATTGGGAAAAAACAGCCATACAATTGTGCAACTCTGTCGTGCAATTTTGGCATTTGTGCGAGTGCACCCACGGAACACTGGGATGTGGGCCGATAATAGCAATAATAGTAACAATGTATTGTCACAATAGTAATCATTTGTCACTTGCTGGCTGAAATTTCCTTCATTTACTTTGATGGGAAGGGGAAACTCTCTATTAAAAGATCTTCAGGCTTCACTTCACTGTCGATTCCTTAGCTATGAATCATGACAGTTGACTAGGTTTTAATACAGCCCAAACACATGAAAACTCGCATACTTATATTGGTAAGAAAGACAATGAAGCAAGTCGTAAGAGCTTATTGTTCAGGACAGACAGCCCAGTTCACTCCCCTGAAGTAATTCCATTCATCAGTTAGTCCTATCTGGCTTCATAATGAAGATGGATCCCACTGCATATAATAATGTGTATGGTGCATGTAGCCAGTGCTCAAATCAAATCAAATCAAAAAAATCAATCAATCAATCAATCAATCAATCAATCAAGTGTATAGTGAATATAGCCAGTGCTCAAATTATTTTATTTCTTTATGACTTTTATATACTGCCTAACCAACCCCCCCCCAAACCTCTAGGGGGTTTACAAATTTTGGGAGAAGAGGCAGAATTTTGGGGAAATCCACAAGCTCCACCCCCTGATTCCCCCACCCCTATTTAGCCATCTTGTGCCCCCATAGCCTTCTAAAAAGTAGCTAATGGGACTGCCTACCGCTGACCTCTCAGCTTGAGCAGTGGATAATATAGCCTGGCCTTTAGAATAAATACTTATTCTGACGTCCCCCCTGCTTGATATAATATTCTGTTTATATTATGCAGGGGTGAGTAACTGGCCCTGTCCAACCCCAGCACAACATTGGCCCTCCAGTGGCTGTTGCTGGTGCCTACTTTGTGTTTCTTTTTAGAATGTCAGCCCTTTGGGGGAATAGAGAACTTCTCCTTCTTCTCCTTCTCTTCTTCCTGCTCTTGCTCCTTTCTTCTCCTCTGTAAACTGCTTTGAGCAATTTTTAATTGAAAATAAGTATATAAGTAGCCAAACCGCCTTGGGATTGTTTTTAATGAAAGGTGGTCTATAAATTTAACAATAAATAAAAATAAAATAAATAGTAAGCAATAACAGTAAATATCTGCTAACACCATTTAGGAAGGTCTTTTTACACTGCTTCTCTTGAGTCTGCAATCTTAACCTGGTACATGGTTTCTCAGGCCTGTGACAAGAACAAGATACACCAGTTAAAAACAACAAAAAGCCTATTTATTTTAATCTAAAGATTACATAAAAATATGTAAAGTAAAGTAAAGTTGTGCCATCCAGTCGGTGTCGACTCCTGGCGACCAGAGAGCCCTGTGGTTGTCTTTGGTAGAATACAGGAGGGGTTGACCATTGCCATCTCCCACCCAGGAAGGGATGATGTCTTTCAGCATCTTCCTGTATCGCTGATGCCCGATATAGGTCTTTCTCTAGGGCAGGGATTCTCAACCTTGGGTTCCCAGATGTTGTTGGACTTCAACTCCCATAATCCCCAGCTCCAGTGGCCTTTGGTTGGGGATTATGGGAGTTGAAGTCCAATAACATCTGGGGACCCAAGGTTGAGAATCCCTGCTCTAGGGGATGAGGCTGCAACTCAGTGGAAGAGCATCTGCATGCTTGCCAGGTTCCATCCTGGCATCTCCAGGTAGGGCTGAGAGAGATTCCTGCCTGATTCCCACATTATGCTGAATGCACATACAGTAGTACGCTTCCTATCTGAATACATGATGTGCAGGCAATTACACAAAAATAGGTGCACACATACAGATGTTTGAATAGGGCTTTAGTGCACTGAATATGTGTGAATAATTGTATAGTTCTGCATGTTCATACACTGTACACAGATTGCACACTTACTGAACATAAATGTGAACAGAACTCCTATAAAGAGCCAAGTCAACATTTCGCGTGGCAGGTATTTTCAGGAACAGAGCTGCTTTGGGAACCAGCTTTTGGGAATGCAGGCAAAGGACATCTAGGGATGTGCACGAACCTGTTCAGAGGCCCCTTTACGGGCTTCCGAGTTCTGAACAGGTTTGAACACTGGCTGGTTCAAAGGGTTTGAACTTGGTGGGGGGATAACTTTAAGGGCAGGGGAGGGTGCACTTACCCCTCCCTCCGCTCCCGCCCCCCGCCGCTGGTGCTTGCTGGAAAACCAGTCCAGTGGGACAGCAGTGTACCTTGCTGCTCTTTGGACTGGAAGAAGTGGAAGTAGCGAGTGAGCACCTGATGTGCGTTTTCAAGCAAGTGCAGGTGGGGGGAAAGTGGAGGGAGGGGTAAGTGCACCCTCCCCTGCCCTTAAAGTTACCCCCCCCACCATCGAACCTGTCCCCGCCAGTTCCATGCACATCCCTAAGGTCAGCTGGCAGGCACGTAGGAGAAGGCCTTCTCCTTGGCAGCTGTAGATGGTGGAACTCCCTGCCTCAGGAAATCCATGTTACCCTCCTCAATCTCTTGTTTTCGGTGCCACTTAAAAACTCATTTGTTTAAAGATCTTTTAATCGACAGCAACATATTTTAAATGATTTTATTCTGCTGCAGGCTGCTGCTGTTCACTGTCTACACTGGGTAGCTTCACATGACTGCCAGAAAGTCCATTTGCCAGAACCTCTGGTTCTGGATGAACAGGTGTTCCCAGTGGGCATGCTGTCTGAACCCTCCAGAGTCCAGTTCCCAATTTGGACTCCTGCCTGACATTCTCCCGGCTACTGCAACTTACATTTGAAGTTGGGCAGACATTGTCGGGTGAATGTCAGGAGTCTGGCTCGAGAACTGGACTCTGGCGGATTTGGATGCCACACCCACTGGGAGCACTTGCTTGGAACTGGAGGTTCCGGGCAACCAAATTTTCCAGGGTGTGGATGAACCCACCCATTATTTATTTCATTTTAATGTTTCAGTTCATTGTTATCGAGACCCTCTTGAATGTAATCAGAAAGACAGGAGATGTACATGTATAAGTATAAGGAAAGGAAAGGATGCAGGGTTTCTAGGCTTGGGTCGCCAGACGTTGTTGAACCACAAATCCCATCTGCAGACCCAAAGTTGGGAACCCTGCTTTACACAGGAGGAGAATGAGACACACATTTATGTATTCATTTAAAATATTTTATTTGATCCTGTCTTTCTGACTACATTGAAGGCACTGTGCAACAATGAACTGAAACATTATGGGAGTTGTAGTCCACATCTGGGGGCCGGAGGTCAGGAACCCCTGGTCTAAAGGGAATCGTGAGGGCCTGTGTGTGCCACAGTGTCACTATCAAGGTTAAACTAAGGGAAACATTGTAAAGTTCTCTGCACGTTAAAAGAGTTAAACTGGAACAGAGGTTGAGAACATCAGAGCTGCGGGAGCAGGGAGTCAGGAGAAGTCAAAACTGCAGGAAAATGAGGCTACTGTGCTGGAGTTTAGCCTGGGAAACCTTCTTGTGCACTGGGTATCCAGCTGTCTGTTGCCATGGGAGCTTCTTGGCTGCAGAAGTTGGGAATTACCAGTTCTGCCCTCACAACAGGCAACACGTGGATCCTTTATCACATCATCTGAGCGGCAACGGCTGTGCCTTTTCTGGGAAATCAGGTGATAAAAAAGAAGCAGCGCTTCCCATTTTGGTCACTAGAGGGTGCTGCAATATCAGTATAACTTTCTCTCCAGAAAAGAAAGGATTATTTGCTTGGGACTTGAACTAGAGCAGGGATTCTCAAACTTGGGTCCTCAGGTGTTATTGGACTTCAACTCCCATAATCCCCAGCCTCAGTGGCCTTTGCTTGAGTATTATGGGAGTTGAAGTCCAATAACACCTGAGGACCCAAGTTTGAGAATCACTGAACTAGAGAATATTTTCTCTCAAAAACTCTATTTCGCCTCTTTTCCTTCTCTATCTTTAGTTCACACACATCTGAATTACTTTCTGGACAATTTTAACTTTTTTGTCAATGGCTTAATAATGGAGGGATTTTTTTAAGAGTTTTTTTTTTTTAAATTTTTTATATTTTTTTTGCATTTTATATCCTGCTCTTCCTCCAAGGAGCCCAGAGTGTGGGTGTACTACATACTTGGGTTTCTCCTCACAACAACCCTGTGAAGTAGGTTATGCTGAGAGAGAAGTGACTGTCCCAGAGTCACCCAGCAAGTATCATGGCTGGATGGGGATTTGAACTCGGGTCTCCCTGGTCCTAGTCCAGCACTCTAACTACTACGCCTCCCCTTGTACCTTTAAAGGTAACATCTGTCGTCAAGTCGATTTCGACTCCTGGCACCCACAGAGCCCTGTGGTTTTCTTTAGCAACTGTTTAATTTTCAGAAAATTTTTCCTTGGTAGAATACAGGAGGGGTTGACCATTGCCTCCTCCCGTACAGTATGAGCGGATGCCTTTCAGCACCTTCCTATATCACTTCTGCCCGATATAGCTGTTTCCTATATTCTGGGAAACCTACCAGTGGGGATTTGAACCAGCAATCTCTTGCTCCCTAGGCAAGTTACTTCCCCGCTGCACCATTAGGTGGCTTAAGATATGTATACATTTCCAAATAAATTCCTGCCAGCAATGTGCAACATTGCAATTACAGAAGAGCTGCAGTACTGTATTTCTTATTTCATCTTATTTCTAGGGTTGTTTTGTAACCTCCCCCTATATCTTTTAAACAATATCTTGTTGTTAACTACCCGGGGATCTTCGGACAAAAGGCGGCATAAAAACATAAATAATAATAATGTATCATCCAAGACTTCACAATCCTAACTGACCTATTCCTTTCCTGCCTTACTTTCCTTCTTTCTTCCAATTCCTCCTCAAAACTCCCTCATTGGTTTCTTTGTTTCCAGCCCTAATAACCCCCCTCCTCTCTGTGACCTCCAGTTCCCCCCTCTCTACTCTCTAACTGCCTCCTCTCTTCCAAGGTTCTAATCCAGGTTTCCCTGTTTATTTATTTTATGTTATTTATTATTTATCTGTGTAAACTGCCCCGAGCCATTTTTGGAAGGGCGGTATAGAAATTGAAATCATCATCATCATCATCATCATCATCATCATCATCATCATCATCCCCCAGTGTGGCACTACCTTGGCGTGGTTGTGGGGCTTGTGTGCTCTGAGGAAGGTGAGAGCTATGCCAGAGGTCCAACCATACTGGACAGGTCTCACCAGAGGAGCCAGACAAAGAGTGCCTCTCCCATCAACAAGATGGTGAGACATAACTTTAATAAATCTATACCGGATCGGTCATCGCCCGGGTCAACAAGGACCACGCCAGGTGCTGGAGTCTCTGGACATCTGGTGGCAAGTGGGCTACAGGACTCAGGATCTTCAGTTGAGCAACCAGGGCTGGAGACTGCAAGGTTACTGGAAGAAACGTCGCTTAACCGGAAAAAATATACGAAAAATGCCAACAAGGAAATAATGGTCTGCTATTACAAGTCTAGTCCAACTAGAAGAGGTTATTTAAAAAGAATGTACCAAATTTGGAAAGAGAAGCATCCAGATACAGAAATAACAGAACAAAGGCTAGCAGACCAGAGAAGATTCATAAGAAATAAAGTTTTCACAGAAGTTGAGCTGGAAGAACTGCAAAGAGCAACACAGGCTCAAGATATGGAAGAAGAATTACCACCAAATGAAGAAGTTGCTCATGTGGAGGAGGTGTTGGAAATAGAGGATTCCACTGTTGCTGAACTGTTTCAAAATCAAAACCAGGCAACCTCCCCTTTGCCTTCACCTCAAAAAGCCAAATGCCGTTTAACAGAAAAGCAACAAGAACTAAAGCAAAAAATAACTGAGCACATGAACCAAACAAACACCAGGGTTCGACTTCCAGCTCTAAAAACAGTAGCCAAAAAACAACTTGCTCAGGCATTAAAAAGATATAAATGCTGCACTTGCAGAAATAACAACCAAGAATTTGCAAGAAACAAACCAACTAATGTACAGTGCAGTAACAATAACAACACAAGAGCTCGGATATAAGATCAGTGTGGACCTGTAAAAAACAGAAAGTAGTACATCACCTAAATGGAAGATTAGATTAGAAAATAAAATCTCCAGGCTTAGATCAGATGCTAGTAAATTGAAAGATATGAAAGACAAGAAGCTGAAGAATCAAAACACCAAACAGTATCTGATCCAAAAATACCACCTAGATTCAAGGAAAATTAGAGAAGTCCTGGAAAAAATAAAGCAGCAAATAACAGCAGTGTCAAAGAAGATTAGCAGATACGAAGCCAGAATTACACAACACAGGCAGAATCTCCAATTCCAGCCGAATCAGAGACATTTCTACCAAAGCATAGAAGGAGAAACTGCAAGAAACGTAGAAACACCAAATAAAGAAGAAACAGTGCAATTCTGGGGAAAATTATGGGACAATCCAATAGATTATAATAAAAAAGCAGGCTGGGTGAAAGAGGTCGAAAAATGTAATCAACAAATGCAAGATCTAATAATAACACCAGAATTAATCAGTGAAAGAGCAAAGAAAATTAAAAATTGGACTGCACCAGGCAGTGATCAACTGCATGGCTTTTGGCTTAAACACCTAACAAGCCTTCATAAACAACTATCAAAACAGTTCAATCACATTTTGCAAGGAAGTGATATTGAACAATGGCTAACAACTGGGAAAACTCATCTCATCATGAAAGACCCAGCAAAAGGTGCAGTTCCAAGTAATTATAGACCGATAACCTGCCTGCCAACCATGTTCAAATTATTAACTGGAATAATAGCAGATGAAGTGATGCAACACTTATTAACTAACAAACAGCTTCCAGTTGAACAGAAAGGAAATTGCCCGAACACCAGAGGCACAAAATACCAGATGCTGATTGACAAAATGATTTTAGAAAACTGCAAGAGAAGAAAAACAAATCTAAGTGTTGCATGGATTGACTACAAGAAAGCCTTCGATTCATTGCCTCACACATGGATACTAAAATGTTTAGAAACAACTGGTGTCAGCAAAAACATTCAGATGTTTATAAAAAAAAAAGCAATGAGCATGTGGAGTACACAGTTAACTATCAATGGCGAGACACTTAGGAACATAGGAACATAGGAAACTGCCATATACTGAGTCAGACCATTGGTCTATCTAGCTCAGTATTGTCTTCACAGACTGGCAGCGGCTTCTCCAAGGTTGCAGGCAGGAATCACTCTCAGCCCTATCTTGGAGAAGCCAGGGAGGGAACTTGAAACCACTTGGACAGGTTAGCATTAGAAGAGGTATTTTCCAAGGGGACTCACTATCCCCTCTGTTGTTTGTAATCGCCATGACCCCACTTTCACAAATACTAAACAAAACAGGCCTCGGATACCAAACATCTAAAACATCAAGTCAAATCAACCATCTGCTGTACATGGACGATCTGAAGTTGTATAGAAAGTCCCAGTCAGAAATCGAATCACTGCTAAACACTGTCCGTATATTCAATAGCGATATAGCAATGGAGTTTGGACTAGACAGGTGTGCTGCATTAATAATGAACAGAGGGAAAATAACAAAAACAGAAGGAATAGAACTGCCCAATGGAAGCAAGATCAAGAACCTGGAAGAGAAAGAACATTACAAATACTTGGGCATTCTCCAGACTGATAACATTGCACACAATGAAGTTAAAAGAAAAATTGGAAGTGAATACATCAGGAGAGTTAGAAAAATCCTCAAGTCCAAACTCAATGGCGGGAACACCATACAAGCCATAAACACCTGGGCTATACCTGTTATCAGATACAGTGCAGGAATAATAGACTGGACCCAGGCAGAGCTAGAGACGCTAGATCGTAAGACCAGGAAAATCATGACCATCAATCATGCTCTGCACCCCCGCAGTGATGTAGATAGGCTCTACCTCCCTCGCAGCTCCGGTGGAAGAGGAATGCTGCAAGTCCATCAAACAGTAGAGGAGGAGAAAAGAGGCCTTGAAGAATATATAAAGGACAGTGAAGAAGATGCACTTAAAATGGTCAATAATGAGAAACTATTCAACACCAATGAAACAAAGCAGGCCTACAAGAAAGAACAAGTCAAGAACCGAGCAGAAAAATGGGAAAATAAGCCACTGCATGGTCAATATTTGCACAATATAAGTGGAAAATCAGACATCACCAAGACCTGGCAATGGCTTAAGAATGGCAACTTGAAGAAAGAAACAGAGGGTTTAATACTGGCTGCACAAGAACAGGCACTAGGAACAAATGCAATAAGAGCAAAAGTCGAAAAATCCACAACAAACAGCAAGTGCCGTCTTTTTAAAGAAGCAGATGAAACAGTGGACCACCTAATCAGCTGTTGTAAAAAGATCGCACAGACTGACTACAAACAAAGGCATGACAAGGTAGCAGGGATGATACACTGGAACATCTGCAAAAAATACAAGCTACCTGTAGCCAAGAATTGGTGGGACCATAAAATTGAAAAAGTTGTAGAAAATGAAGATGCAAAAATATTATGGGACTTCCGACTACAAACAGACAAACATCTGCCACACAATACACCAGATATAACTGTAGTCGAGAAGAAAGAAAAACAAGTCAAAATAATCGACATAGCAATACCAGGGGATAGCAGAATAGAAGAAAAAGAAATGGAAAAGATAACAAGATACAAAGATCTACAAATTTAAATTGAAAGGCTATGGCAGAAGAAGACTAAAATAATCCCGGTGGTAACTGGCGCCCTGGGTGCAATTCCAAAAGACCTTGAAGAGCACCTCAGCACCATAGAGGCCACAGAAATCACCATCAGCCAATTACAAAAAGCAACTTTACTGGGAACAGCCTATATTCTGCGACGATATCTATAATAACAGCAACAACACTGATAATAACATTCAGCCATCCCAGGTCCTTGGGAAGGACTCGATGTCTGGATAAAACAAACCAGTCAATAACACCTGTCTGACTGTGTAAACAAGAAATAATAATCTATTATATTAATTCTCGTAGACGTGCCTCTGTGGGGATGCGTCCCGGCAACCCAGCGGATTGGCTGGGCGGTGGAGGCGCCGGATTGGCTGGTTGGCCGCGTAGGGAAGTGGCCGTTTGGGGAGGAAAGGAAAGGAAGGAAAGCGGGCAAGTGGAGAGGAGAACTGAACGGACTGGGGCAGAAGGGAGGGGAGAGAAAGCGGGGGAGCCTGGCTGGGCAGAGACAAACAGTTGGCCACTTCGGAAGATGCTCTCTAGAGGGAGGGCTGCAGGAAGGAGCTGGCTGAACGCTTGGCGGCCCGACACCAGGGACTGGAGGAAGGAGGATGCGGCAACGGCCAGCAGGGAAAACACAAGCAGGCTAAAAAGCGGAGGCGGGGGGGGGGACCACGAATGAGAGAGAGAGAAAGAGAGAGAAAAAGGTGGAAACGGAGAAGGGAGCAAGCTGGGGCAGAAGGATTGAGGGGGAGGGGACTGAGGCAGAAGGCTTGCGGGGGAGGGGAGTATGAGAATTGGCTGGCTGCGGGCCTGGCCTGGCGACCGGTGGTGGCCGCAGACTCTAGTGATTGAGAGAGGCAGGTGGCGGGGGAGACAGAGTGAGCGAGAGAGGCGCGCGGGGGGGAGAGACAGAGTGAGCGAGAGAGGCGTGTGGGGGGGAGACAGAGCGAGCGAGAGAGGCGCGCGGGGAGGGGAAGACAGAGCGAGCGAGAGAGGCGCGGGGGGGAGAGACAGAGAGCGAGAGAGGTGCATGAGGGAGAGAGAGCGCGAGCGAGAGAGGTGCAGGGGGGAGAGAGAGCGCGAGCGAGAGAGAGCGCGAGTGAGAGAAGCGCGCGGCGGAGCGACAGCGCGAGCGAGAGAGGCGCGCGGCGGAGCGACAGCGCGAGCGAGAGAGGCGTGCGGGGGAGAGACAGCACGAGCGAGCGAGGCGCGCGGGGGAGAGACAGCGCGAGCGAGAGAGGCGCGGGGGGAGAGACAGCGCGAGCGAGAGAAGCGTGGGGGAGAGACAGCACAAGCGAGAGAGGCGCGGGGGGAGAGACAGCGTGAGCGAGAGAGGCATGGGGGAGAGACAGAGCGAGCGGGAGAGTTACGGGGGAGAGACAGAGCGAGCGAGAGAGGTGTGGGGGAGAGACAGCGCGAGCGAGAGAAGCGTGGGGGGAGAGACAGAGCGAGCGAGAGAGGTGTGGGGGAGAGACAGCGCGAGCGAGAGAAGCGTGGGGGAGAGACAGCACAAGCGAGAGAGGCGCGGGGGGAGAGACAGCGCGAGCGAGAGAGGCATGGGGGAGAGACAGAGCGAGCGGGAGAGTTACGGGGGAGAGACAGAGCGAGCGAGAGAGGTGTGGGGGGAGAGACAGCGCGAACGAGAGAGGCGCTCAGGGGAGAGACAGCGTGAGCGAGAGAGGCGCGGGGGAGAGACAGTGCGAGCGAGAGAGGCGCGCGGGGGAGAGACAGCGCGAGCGAGAGAGGCGCGCAGAGAGCGACACCGCGAGCGAGAGAGTTGCAGGGGGAGAGACAGAGTGAGCGAGAGAGGCGCGGGGGGAGAGACAGCGAGCGAGAGAGGTGGTGTGGGGGGGCAGAACGAGCAAGGGAGCTTTTGTGGGGGGGAACAAAGCGAGTGAGAGAGCTGTGGTAGGAGTGTGCACGGACCGATTCGGAGACCATTCTACTGGCCTCCGAACCGGTCCGGACATGGGGTGGTTTTGGTTCAGGAGGGATAGGGTGGGGGGGTTCCACTAAGGGCGGGGGGGGCTTTAATCTTCGCCTTCTGCGCACGCGTGCGCAGGAGGCTTCACTTTCGTAGACGGCAGGGAAGGGGGCGGGCGGGAGTACGTCTCGCTGTCGCCCGCACCCTTATAGAGAGCGCGGCCGGTCCGGGCGAGATTTAAGGGGGCTTCAGCAGCAGCAGCAGCAGCAGCAGGGGGCTTCAAGGGGGCGGCAGGGAAGTACCCTGCCGCCCGATTGTTTACACACGGAGGAGCGGCGCCGGCGGAGGCATCGTAGTGGATAGAAGCGGGCAGCGAGGAATCCTGCCGCCCGGATTTTTTGGAATATTTACGGCGCAAAAAGTGGAAAGGGCGGGAGGGGTAAGTAAAGCCCCCCCCACCCTTAGTGGAACCCCCCACCCCAGTGCCGGACTGCAGCTCTGCGGTTCCGTGCACACCCCTAAGCTGTGGGAGGACCAGCCAAACAAATTCTCCCAACTAACCCCAAAAAGGAAGTGAACTACCGCACAGATGCTCTGTGCGGGTTCAGCTAGTAATAATAATTTCAACAAGGACCTTCAGACTGAAATTGAGTGGCTCTGGAAAAAGAAAACAATAGTGGTGCCACTGCAAATAGTTGTTGGTGCCCTTGGTGCAGTACCAAAAGAACTTGAACATCATCTTGACACCTTGGGCATCGATTAAATTACAACACATCAGCTATAGAACGGCACACTACTTGGGACAGCACAAATACTACAACGCTCTAAATTTTCTTTGGTTATCCTAGACCCTTGGAAAGGACCTGATAATTAAAGTACCAAATCCAGTCAATAACATCTGGTACACTGTGTGTTAATATAATAATAATAATAATAATAATAATAATAATAATAATAATAATAATAATAATAGTAGTAGTAGTAGTAGTAGTAGTAATACTTTGCAGGGACCCCTCTCTGTCAATCAACCAGAGGCAGCTGGCCCTTCATAAGGAAGGGCGTGGTGATTACCTATAGGCATAGGCATGTTGGCCACTGCCTTTCCTCACCCTAGTGGGTCATGCTGCTCATTCCCCCCATTTCCCCCTGCTGGGATGCATCTCTTCTTTCCCCTGTTCCCCCCACTGCACCCCAGTGTGAGCGAGGACTACTGCTTGACTTGGTGGCATAGTCAGAGTGTTTGCTTTCTGTCCATACTGTCTCAGATGCTGCTGAGCACCTGACGGGACGGGCGGGGATAGTCCTTTGCTTCAGACAAAAAAATGCCTTGTGCTCCCCCCACGCCCCATTCAGAAAATCATGTAACTTCTTTTAACAAACATTTAAACTGAAATTCTCTCTCTCTCTCTCTCTCTCTCTCTCTGTCCCTCTCTCATACACACATGCACACTCCATATTATTGTCTATTTTATCCCACCTCTTTATTGTTGCTCTTCAGATGAATTTTTCATTCTTCGCTTAAATTTTAAATGATGCTTCCATTTCTCTGCTCTGTTCCATCCCAACAGGTGTATGGGACATTGGGAGGGATGATTACCCGGCAGCCTTTTGCTATTGGAGGATCTGGGAGCACCTATATTTATGGCTACGTCGACTCTGCCTTCAAACAGGGAATGGACCAGAAGGAATGCTGCCAGTTCACCAAAAACGGTAGCTAAGAAGCTGCGTGTGGATGGCACAACTCCTGGAGATGGTTGCTTAGATTTGGGCAGGGCCAGGTCCTAACACTGAGATCCAGTGCTAGAAACCCACAAAGCCTGGCATGCTCAGGAGGGAGAAGCATTTTAGGAGGGATACATATTTTAAATAAAGTAAAATAAAGAGGTGGTTCAGAAATGGGATGATGTGGATGTTCCAGTATAACTGTGCTTCCAGGATGTAGACGCTGTAATCTATGTGGCCTGTCTGGGACTGTGGCCTTTTCTCTTTTGGGAGACATGGTTTTAACGAAAGCAGAAAAGGGGTGGATTGGTGAGTGAGTGAGTGTAAAAGAGAGCAGTTTGGAAAATGTATTGATGTTGCCAACCCTTTAAAAAAATACTATTTTCTTATAATGTGTCAGGATTTTCTAATAGCTGTATGTGCATGTGTTTGGAAACCTAGGAAGTATTCCCTGAAGCCTTGAATGCCCCAGTTTAACTTTCTCTCTGGGCTTATTTTTAACCCATTCCCCCCTCCCTTTCTTCCAGCTCTTGCCCTGGCCATGTCACGGGACGGTTCCAGTGGAGGTGTCATCTACCTAGTCACCATCACAAAAGATGGCATCAAGGAGGACGTCGTCCTGGGCGACAACATCCCCAAATTTTATGATGAATGAATTTTTGTTCTTTTTTTTTTTAACTCAATAAATGTTGCTCTTGTAGAACTGTGTGTGGTCCTTCTATGGCTTTATACCAGTGTGCTCACAATCATGCCCCCACTTTTGAGTGTGAGTCTGTCTCTCTCTCCTAGGGCAAAAAGCATTCTTCCTCCTCAGTCACCACTAACATGCCACATTATGACAGAAAAATAATGGAATGTGTATTACTGAGTCTGTGCGTGCATGCGCATCTGTGTGTGGAGGAGGTAGAAAATGTTTCCTGCTGGAGCAGGATGCTCCCTGATCTTTTCTCCTCCTCCTGTTGCTTAAATACTGAAAACAGGGTGCTCTCTGCTCTTTCCCCCCTGCTTCTGAAAGTTTTATCAAGTACACAGAGCTGACCTGAAACATTGCAAGACCAAATGCAAAGGTCAGGGCATTTTCTAGGCCAGTAGGCTTTGCCTCTGCTCAGGGGTGTAGTGAGGCATAAGTGTCCTGTGTTTTCATGGGGGGCTCCCCATAGATGCAGCTCTCCCTCTCCCCATAGCGACATGCTCTCTCTCCCAAAGGCATCCACGGTGGTGGCTGGCAGCAGCCTCCCCCTTATTCATTCATTCCCTTATTCATTTATTCATTCATTCATCTCTGGCAGTTTTTTAAAAAACACCTGAAAACCCATCTGTTTGCCCAAGCTTTCTCAGCTTTTTACATTTTTAGGTTTTAATCTCTGGTTTGTTTTTAAATGATTAAATTGTTTTTTGTATATGTTTTTAACTTATTTTATGCTATTGCTAAACTGCCCAGCCAGAGATGAAAGTTTGGGGCGGTGTACAAATCGGATAGATAGATAGATAGATAGATAGATAGATAGATAGATAGATATTCAATTTCTATACCACCCTTCCAAAATGGCTCATAAAACAAAAATAGTTAAAACCAATCAACAATTAAAACAGAGATTTTAAAATGCCATAAAACAACAGTTAAACAATAAAACAGGGTAGACCGGGCCTCCGGCGATCGGCGTCCTTTGCGGCACGCGCGCAAAGCCTCAGTAGCGTCCGGGACTTTGAAGAGAGAGGAACTCTGTTCGCGAGCTCCTTTCTTTTTTAAAAACAACATCTGGTGAGGACTCCGGCGGGTGGCTGGGAGGGAGGGAGGGAGGGCGGGCGGGCGGGCGACGGTGGCAGTGGTAGCTTTGGCCCTAATCTGCTCGCGGGGGGGCGGCGGGGGCGGCTGGTTTCCAGTGCCCCAATTACTCTGTAAAATACGGGCGCTGGAGGGGGCAAAGAGGCGGGAGGGATAAGTAAGCCCTCCCCGCCCTTAAAGAAAGGCCCCCCTTCGGTGCCGGTCTGGACTGCTCCGGACCATGCACATCCCTACTGCTGGATCAGGCCCAAGGCCCATCTAGTCCTGCATCCTTTTTCGCACAGTGGCCCACCAGATGCCGCTGGAAGCCACAGACAGGAGTTGAGGGCGTGCCCTCTCACCTGCCATTTCTCTATTAGTGTTTTAATAAAATCAAACAACCGCTCGTATGTGGCGCACTGTTTGGCAGAAGGGCGTACAACACCAGATACACGCCCCCATACTTCTTTGCAAGGATCACATAGACCTGGGCAAAGAGTTTGGGGGCTATTGCAGATGTGCCATCCACGTACCAGGTGTCGAATGATTGCAGAATTTGCAGCCCACTCATTCTGCCAAATATAAGAATACTTCTGGATCCTTTGCCAATGTCACCAATCAAAAATGATTCCTGCACGCTTGTTGTTGGTGAACAGGTCCTGTATTCATCTGGCAATACAAGGTCATTTAGGTTGACTGAGTCCGGAGGTGCTGCCACTAATTGATTTCACCTTCGCTTGATTGTTTTCCACAAAGCTGCAGTTCTCGAAATTACAGCATGAACCGCTGAACTCATGTTGGACAGGCAGGAATGAATAACTTCAGCTGTACCCGCCACCATTTCTTCAGCTTGCTGCTTTATCCCCGTCACAAATCTTGCCACTTCAACACTTGCTGCCAAAGGAAAGTGGGAATGTTCATTGATCCTCTTGATCACCTCTCCATTCCTGGTGTGAATTCTGGCCTTGCATTGTTCCCTCTGCTCACAACACCAGAATTTAATGGAACCGTCAACTGCATTGTGTCTATCAAACACATATTTTTATTTATTATTTATTTTTACATTTTATATCCTGCTCTTCCTCCAAGGAGCCCAGAGCCGTGTACTACATACTTAAGTTTCTCTTTCACAACAACCCTGTGAAGTAGGTTAGGCTGAGAGAGAAGTTACTGGCCCAGAGTCACCCAGCTAGTTTCATGGCTGAATGGGGATTTGAACTCGGGTCTCCCCAGTCCTAGTCCAGCACTCTAGCCACTACACCACGCTGGCTCATAGAGGTATCCATCACAAGCTAACTTTTTCCTTCCTCTCTGGCTTAGAACAGTTACATCCATCTCACAACCAGAAACCATCTCACAACTAGCAGCCAAGCAGTATGGTTTTTGCAAGGAAACTCTGTGTGTGTGTGTGTGTGTGTGTGTGTATAGGCGGGGACACAAAAGTTAAATAATGGCATTGAAATGCTGGGAGTGAATACCAGCATATTCGAGGCTGCACCTAGTTTGCATAAGCCCTCAACATGCGGATAATGCATCCCAGATGAGATAAGTGATGTGGGGAGGATAAGCCATATTTGAATATGCTGGGAGATAGTATGATGATTATTATCATCATCTAGGCTGCATTATCCGCATGTTGAGGGCTTATGCGATCTAGGTGCAGCCTATGGGGGGGAGTTGTGTTGTTGCTTTGGGGAGACCTGCAAAGGGGCAATATGAGGAGGAAAATGGCAACTCACCTGCTCTAAAGCTCTGGTGCAGGCTTCGCACCTGACATTTCACTTCCCATGAGGCACAACCCCACAGGTTCCTCTCGCCTCCCTCCCGCTTGTCCCCTCCGGATCGAAAGCCAAAGTGACAGGACGGGCTTGCGTGGGGGGGTTGCGTTGTTCCCTGCGGCAACTTGTCCCTGCAGTGAGTTGGCCGCGTCCAATTGACTGGTGGCAAGTTGGCCGTGGCAAGTTGTCCCATTCCCTGATCTGGGTGGTCTCCTTCCCAGCCCCAGCAAGTGCCCGCTGCCCCCCATGCTCTCCCCCCACCACTGGTTTTGCATCACCTTCTTCCCCAATCCCCCGTCTGACCTGCCACCCAGACTGCACAATTGGCTTCTGGACCTGCCAAACGAAGAGCTCCAAATGGCAACTTCCGCTTTTGAAAGGGGAATTTCAGCCCTGCCTCCACCTCCCATCCTTTCCATGGCTACAATTCTACTCAGGGCTAGCAGATGGAGCCCGTGCTCCACACATGAACATTTCTAGGAACTGTGCAGACATCTGGATCTGATCTGTCCAAGCACCTACAAACATCTTTCTTAATCCGAAAAGAACATCTGTTGATTAATATAAACCACTGTCTGGAAAGATCATACTAGCGAAACGCAAAGCCACCTTGCCTCCCATCTTTCAAGGCCAGCAGTGCTCCCTAAGCCACGTGAGAGGGCCAGGTTTTTGTTAAATGAGCCTCCAACCTCTAGACACAAAATATAGAATTCACTATTCAATCAATGACCCTTTTGCATTGATTTTTGCAATCAATGACCCTTTTGCACACCATGCCACCTCCCTCCGCCGCTTAGCCCTCCTTGGTACGCATGCTTGCTCCCCCTCCCCCGAGGAAGGTTTACCTGGACTCCGTTTCTGCAAAGCCCGAGCCAAGGCGGCCCTCCTCTCTCCCTCCACCACTTATCCTGGCTAGAGGTTCCACCCCTGGCGAGGTCACAAAGGGAACCACCGTCTTCCACCAGCGGTGCAGACCAGGAGGTTATAGGGGGCCGAGGGACCACAACACCCCACCAATGCAAGAGGGAAACAGCGTTTCCTCTCAAGGTGCCTTGGCCGCAACAGGCAGCTGATTTTAAATCAGTTTGGATCAGACACGAACCGAACTTCCTGCAGAAATCCATAATTCGAACTCTTTATTGGTTTTTAGGAGAGCCCTTAAGACCTATCTGTTTGTCCTGGCCTTCCAAGTTGTATAGGGTTTTAATGCACCTGGTTTTTCAGGGTTTTTAAACTGTTTTTTATTGTTTAACTGTTGTTTTATGGCATTTTAAAATCTCTGTTTTAATTGTTGATTGGTTTTAACTATTTTTGTTTTATGAGCCATTTTGGAAGGGTGGTATAGAAATTGAATTTCTATCTATCTATCTATCTATCTATCTATCTATCTATCTATCTATCTATCTATCTATCAGATTTGTACACCGCCCCAAACTTTAAAACAACATCTGGTGAGGACTCCAGCGGGCGGCTTGGAGGGAGGGAGGGCGGGCGACGGTAGCAGTGGTAGCTTTGGCCCTAATCTGCTCGCGGGGGTGGGGGGGGGTGGGGGCGGCTGGTTTCCAGCACCCCAATTACTCTGTAAAATACTGGCGCTGGAGGGAGCAAAGAGGCAGGAGGGGTAAGTAAGCCCTCCCCGCCCTTAAAGAAAGACCCCCCAACCGGACCCAGACCGGCCAGGTCCGAACCGGTCCGGAGAGTCCGGAGGCCTTTAGAATGGCCTCTGGACCGGTTCGGACACACCCCTATCCAGCAGGGATGTTCTTATGTACTGGCACCTAACATACAGCCACAATCCATTCACTACAACTACGAAATGGCTGCGATGAGTGCCATAAGGGAATGCTTCCCAGAAACAGCTCTGAATGGCTGCTTCTTCCACTTGGTTCAGAATATGAGGAAGCATTTGGCATCAATAGGTGCTCTTCAAGAATTCGATGGGGACACAGAGTTCGCCCTTAAGGCCAAAATGGTTGTGGCCTTAGCATTCGTGCCTGTCCCTGACTTGTGGGAACATGTTGCCACTTTGGAGGAATATCTTCCTGAAGAGCTTCAACCTCTTCTCAACTGGTTCGAGGACAGCTACATTGGTCATCCAGGTAGGAATTTGTTTCTGCTTCAAAGCAGGTGCCGGGAACAGCCTGCACACACAATTATTTAATTATTTAAATTGCAACCAGGTAGACCCTCCCCCATCTCTCTGTTAATTGTTTCAGAGATCTAAAAATATTTATTTGTAACAGCTTTTATATCCTACAATTAAAAAAAAAAAAAAGAGTGTGCAAGTCACAATAGTCAAATTAAAAAAAAACCATATGTCCATAGCTAATAGTATACAAAAAAGAACACTATGCATATTTCTGAAAAATGAATAACATTAATTCCTGCTATTGGCTCAAATTAACACTTTGCAACCCTTTAAAAGTGTTAACTCTTTTTTAGAGGGCAAATACCGCTGGGGATGGGGCCCTCTCTAATCTTAAAATGTCTCTGAGAATCTAGACAGTTTATTTATTTATATGCAACATCTTGTATTGATTGCATTATCCAGGTAGATGAGGACACGGTAGTCTGTCTCCCAGGGGCGTATCTAGGGTGGGGCAGGCAGGGCACATGCCCCGGGTGCCACTTGAAGGGGGGCGCAATTAAAAAAAATAATCAAAATGGCCACTGAAAACAAAATGGCCACTGCACATGCTCAAATGGCTTCTGTGAGGCCCTAGGCCATTTGAGCATGCACGGTGGCCATTTTGTTTTCAGTGGCCATTTTTTAAAAAATTATTTTTTAAAATGGCCACCACACATGCTCAAATGGTCCCTGAGAGGCTCTAGAGGCCAGTGGGGGAGGGGGAACCTTTGCAGACCCCCCATGGCCTTTAGGAAGCCCCCTGAAGGGGCTACAGGTAAAAAAAATAATGTAATATAAGTCACTGTACACATATTCAGTTTGGCACTATGTACAGAGAATCAGGGCTTGTGAATACTGAGCTGAAGCTTATGAACTAGGATTGTATTCATTTGCTCTTACTTTGCTTCTTGTGATAAGTGAGTTAAATGTGATGTCTTAATAATGTGGCTATTAATGGTGAGTATGTCTTTGAATCAGTGTGAAATCCTTAGTATTAAGGCCCACTGGGAGTTTCTTGCTCTCTGTCTCTCATTTTAACTGTCTTTCTGAAATACTAGAATATATTCCAAGTAGTGACACAATTTACTCTGCATATCTTAATTATTTTCAGAGTATCTGGGAAAAGTCAAATTCTCCATTGATTTTTAAAGCTTATGTAATAGTGATGCTACAATGCATAGTACAGCATTAGACAGTCACTTCTGTTTAGTTTTCCAAGTATACCTCCACATAGTATTTGGGTATTTCATGAGCCCCAGCATACTGAAATTTGTAGTTTACCAGCATTTTTTGGTCTGGCTACATCCACTGCTAAATAGTTTTTGAAATATTAAAAGATTAACAAGCTTGACTTGTATTTTTCAGCGGATAGTTGGTAAAGTTATCTGAAAGGAGGGTGTCAGATGTTTGGACAGGGGGCGCAGTTTCAGTGTTTGCCCTAGGCGCTATTTCCCTTAGATACGCCTCTGCTGTCTCCTCTGTTTCCTCCACCAATGTGGAATCTGTTCAGCAAAACAATGGACAGCGTCTCACAATCAGTGAGACACGGTTTTGTCTGGTGAGTGGGCTGGGAGCCCTGGGCAGCTGGATCGGCCGCCCACACGATGGCCGGCTCCAAGACAGTGCCGGCGGGGGGTGGGAGGAACGGGGGCCGCGCAGCCCCCGGAAGCCCCAGTATGCCCTGCGCAAGCGCGCAGGGCATACTAGGGAGACCCCCAAGCCGGGAGGCTGCTTTTAAGTCTCCCGGCCAGAGGGCTACTCACGATCGCAAAAAGCAGGTTTGCAGGAGTGCTTGCTCCGCAAACCTGCTTTTTGCCAGGGTTTCTCGAGCGGGTTAGCCGCTCCAGAACTACCGGGCTCAGCTGAGAGCCCAGTGGTTCTGACGACCAACAAAAATCGGGCTAGCCTCTGCTAGCCCGATTTTTGTTGGTCATGAGAATAGCCCCAATGAGTGCCGATGATCGAACCAACAACCATGCCAAAGCTGCTCATCGTCTACTCCGAGCCGAACTTGGAATGTGCCATCCTACGATCTGGAAGTTCATTGATGGCCTCAGAAAGGTGCAGAAGGGCAGAGCTATTATGAACAGCTCGTTTCAGGCCACAGTCCTCCAATCAAGTTGAAGAAATACCGTGAAGCAGATGAGCGTATTTCAAATATTGTGTATTGCTGATTACGGCAATAGAAGCTGCATAGAATACTTGTAGAATACATAGAGCAGAGTTAGAGCCCGTTAGAGCAGAGTTAGCACAAGTCGCTTTGTACTAGAAAGGGGAGAGTAGTTGGGAAGAAGAAAAAATAATGAAACCGAGTGTGGCAGGGCAAAACTCCCTTTGATATTTTCTTCAGATGCTTCTGTGTGCTTCTGCAATTTCTCCCACTTGACCCTTTCCTGACCTTGCACTCTCCTAAATTATGTCACTCTCCTTCATAAATGCCTTGATTAAAACACATTTTGTTACAAGTTAACGTGACAAGTAAAAAACTGTGATCCACCATTAGAAGCCCTGAACATTGTAACAATCATGAAATCGAAACCCTTTCCAGACCTCCTGAAATTTGGCATCATGGAGCCTCTAGAATCCAGGAAAGCTTACGTGAAGACTACAGAGGGATGCTGGCAGGTTTACCAGTTGGTTTTAATGGCACATTCACATAGCAGTCCATGTGTGGGTTCCTGTGGATAAAGTCACAATGTATGAAGCAGGAATCTGTCAGGTGGGCCTTTAATATGTAATCGTGGATTATTATAGACCTCTTGAATGTTTGCCTGGAGACTTATGACACAAGATGACAGTTTGGGGAAGCACTGTGCATGTAGAGATGCATCTGGTGGAAAATAAACAGCTGCCTCTGTAGCTAGAGATTGAGGAATGTGACCCTGTAGAATATCTGCCTGGATGCATTACTTCCAGGGCTCAGCACAATCTCCTGCTGAAAGACCAAAACATAATGTGCGTGTATGAAACCTCATTTGTAAAGCCAGCATTATATATGAGACTCCACAAAGCAATTACTGCTCACAAAGTGAGCAAGTTCAGGTGACCACCTTAACTTGGAACTTCCACACTTTTTAGAGCGCAAGTGAAAATGGTAACCACCTTAATTCTCATCTTAAACCTAAAATGCTTTGATTTCTTAGTTAGTCTCAATGTGATGCTTGGTAGGCCTGTGCAAAGTCAAAACAGAAATGTCAAAATTCATCTGAAATGGTCAAAATAGTTTAAAAAATCCAACATTTAAATTCAGACATTGGCTTTCCACAATCTGATCAGAAATTTCTGATTTGATGTAGGAAAGTTGGAATTGATGGCAGGAGTCATATTGGACATTGGAGTCATGTTGGACACTAATAACTAATCTGCCTACATTCCTTTCACTATCACTACAACTGGACTAAATTTGGTGCAAATCAGTTAGGCAGTCCACAAATTAGCCCACTTACACCACCAATGTTCATGCTTTCACCATATTGAATTGGGATACATTACATCATCACAACTATGTCATTAAGGTGTCCCTACAGCTGTAGCAAATTTGGTTCAAATCAGTCAGTTCACATGCTATCCCACTTGCGCCTCAAAACCTTCACGCGTCTGTCAACTTGTATCAGATTGGATGACATTACAGACTATACGACTGAGGTGTCCCTATGTGTCAATCACAACTGTACCGAATTTGGTTCAAAATTGGTCAGATGGTCCAAAAGTTAGCCCACTTGCACCTCATCTGTTTATGAGTCCGCTATCTTGAATCGGGGTGGATGACATCATCACAAACTATGCCATTAAGGGTTCCCTATGTGCCCCTGCAACTGTGCCAAATTTGGCTCAAAATTGGTTTAGGTGGTCCACAAGTTAGCCTACTTGCACCTTAAACATTCACACGTCCACCGTCTTTAATCGGGGTGGATGGCATCTTCACAAACTACGCCATTGGGGTGCCCTCATGTATCCCTACAACTGTACCCATTTTGGGTAGTTTGAGGCACAAGTGGAATAACTTGTGAACCGCCTGATTTGAACCAAATTTGTTACAGCTGTAGGGACACATAGGGACACTCCTGTGGGTGCCAGGAGTTGAAATTGATTTGACGGCACACTTTTACTTTAATACTGAGGACAGTTATGAGAGTAATTTGTTTACTAGCTGTTGAAACCTTTTACACCATTGACTTTTAGGATATATTTTATGCACCAACAAGCTTTTATAAAATCTTATGCATTAAAAAGCTTTTGTTGAAACAATTCAAGTATTGATGTGGATGAAGTGTTATTGTTTTCTATCATAAGAACAGCCCTGCTGGATCAGGCCCAAGGATGCCCATCTAGTCCAGCATCCTGTTTTGCACAGTGGCCCACCAGATGCCGCTGGAAGCCCACAGGCAGGAGTTGAGGGCGTGCCCTCTCTCCTGCTGTCACTCCCCTGCAACTGGTACTCAGAGGCATCCTGCCTTTGAGGCAGGAGGTGGCCTCTAGCCCTCTAACTAGTAGCCGATGATAGACCTCTCCTCCATGAAGTCATCCAAACCCCACTTAAAGCCAGCAAAGTTGTTTACAATTTTAATATACATATATTCTATTTCAAAAATTCACCAAAAACCAGATAATTTACCAATTTGCTACAGAGGCTCCTGCCATCCTGCCCCACATGTTTGGCAAGTTTCAAAGCCCAACTGGCAGTTTTTAGTGAATTTTTTTCAACTTGCTCATTGACATCTATGGAGGAAAATCCTATTTTTAGTCCGATTTCTGACCAGAAATCCAACTCTGGCCCGATATCTGACATGCTCGGGTTGCACAGAATCTGATTCCAAAACTTTCAGAAACAATCAGTTTGGATTTGGATCAGATTTGACCTTTTCAAGCATGCACAGGCCTAATGCTTGGTTTAGAATGACTTGGAGGACCAAGGTGAATTCTTCGTGCTGAGTCTGGAAGTCCTCAAGACTTTCAGGAACATAATAATATCAGGAACCCCCATGCAAAGAGGGCAAGAAACACCAAAAATCACAGGCATGTGGGAGAATCCTCCAGTCATTTATTAAGTCAAACAGATGTTCCGGAAAATTACAACTATCACGTTCAGCCCAAAATGCAGATCTATACATTAGCTAGACCAGAAAGAGTCCTCCTGCGGCACCTGGAAGATGCTCACGTTCATTTCAGGGTGATCCTTCCAACGCAAGAGGCTATTCATCAAACTCATTTAATGGGCAGAGAAGATATTGGAAGGAAATCTGTTTTTAAAGGAATGCAAGAAGAAAGGCACACTCAATCATTGTCAACTGAAGTCAACGGGACTAGCTAGGCAGAATGAACACAGGAACCTTCTTGGTGGGTCACTTCCTGAGGATCATACAAGGAGAATGTGCATAAGCTGGAGACCTGCAGCCAAAACTCTGACATATCCACTAGGGATGTGCGTTTCGTTTCGGATACAAAACGTTTTGTGAACAAAACAGGCCATTTCGGCTGTTTTGTAGCCAAAACAAAACACCCAGTGCTCAAAACAGAAAATTTTGTAGCCAAAACAAAATGTCCCTGTTTCGGATACATGATGTTTTGTTGTTTTGGCTGTTTTGGAACTCTATTTTGCAATCACAAAAAGTCTTTCTCCTTCAGACTCAATTTTGAGTTTTGACATCTGTTTGAATTTCCGGCCCTTCCAGCCCGCAGATTGGCCAGTGAAAACATGGGCTGATCTGCTGGCAATTGCCTCCTTATTCCTTTTAAGGAAATTTAAGGGTAAATTTTACCCTCATTGGCCAGTGGGGCAGTGTGCATTTACCCTCATTGGCCAGTGGGGCAGTGTGCACACTGTTGTGTGTGTAGGTCAATTGCATTTCTGGGGGATGTGGCTGTGCATGACCTTTGGAAATCTGCCTGGTTTTTTCCAAAGCTCTGCTGTTGTTGATGTGTGATGTTGAGGTTATTTGGGGTGGATCTGGGGCAGAAAGGGGGCTTTAGGGGCAGAAGAGTGGGTCAGGTGGTAGTGCCCCAATGGGTGCCTGCTGACACCCAGATTCCAAAGGAATTAGGAAAAGGGCTGGTTTTTAAAGAATTTATGCAGTTGACATTCTTTGGGGTAGATTTGGGGCAGAAAGAGGTCCTGAGGGGCAAAACAGTGGGTTGGGTGGCAGTGCCCCAAGGGGTGCCTGCAACAACCCAGATTCCAAAGGAATAGGGCAAACGGCTGATTTCTTAAGAATTGTTGAAGTTTATGTGTCTTTAAGGTGTTCCCCCCTAGGGAATAATGGAGGTTTCAGCAGACCCATAACTCCACCGGGCCGGGGGGGGGGGACGCACTGGGCTGGCCGGAAGCAAGTGGTGGTGTCGTGCACATAGGGTGCCAACCACCCCCATGGGTTGCTAACCCATGGGCTGCTGGGTTCTGTTGTTTCTGAGGTGTTCTGAGTGTAGATTCTTTGGTAACATATGAGATTTTCAACGGCAAACCATGAATCCACTCTTATATGCTACCGGAGAATCTACATTCAAAAATCTCAGAAACAATAGAACCCAGTACCCCATAGGTTAGCAACCCATGGGGTGGTTGGCACCCTACGTGCTCTACACCACCACTCGCTCTGGGCCACCCTGGTGCCCCCCAAGTGTCGTTATGGGGCAGGAATTATGGAGGCCCAACATTCCCTATGGGGAAGAACTTTACAGACGTGTAAACTCCATTAAATCTTTCGGATTGGCTGATTTCGAACAAAGAACAAAATGGGGGTGTTTCGGATTCGGGCCAAAAACAAAACAAAACGCACAACCCTAATCTCCACCCCTCTCCAGGCTACAGCCTGCCTCTTTCTCTTCTGTTCTCAACCATTGTAGACAATGGCTGAGCTAGATGGACCAATGGTCTGACTCCGTATATGGCAGCTTCCTTTGTTCCACCCTCTCCCTCCTTCCTTCCAGACTCTGCAAATCTGTGAACTGCCCTCTCTGCCTGATGGTTCATAGGAACATAGGAAGCTGCCATATACTGAGTCAGACCATTGGTCTATCTAGCTCAGTATTGTCTTCACAGACTGGCAGCGGTTCTCCAAGGTTGCAGGCAGGAATCTCTTTCAGCCCTATCTTGGAGATGCTGCCAGGGAGGGAACTTGGAACCTTCTGCTCTTTCCAGAGCGGCTCCATCCCGAGGGGAATATCTTGCAGTGCTCACACTTCTAGTCTCCCATTCATATGCAACCAGGGCAGACCCTGCTTAGCTAAGGGGACAAGTCATGCTTGCTACCACAAGACCAGCTCTCCTCTCTATGCAAGCCCACAGTTCAAGCACTGAGCTTGCAGCCAAGAGGCACAGACAGGGCGGAGGTCCAGATCCTGGTAATGGCTTGTCCTGGGCAAGCCAGAGAGCTCTGAGAAGCAGCCTGCAAAGCTGGAGTCTTTCAAGGCATTGATGGGTGGTGGGAGACAGGACTCTAGAAAGAGCTGTTCCAACCACCCTCAGCCTCCCACTAGGAGGCTTCAATACTCTCTGGCTGCACCATTCCTTAACACAGCAAAGGAGGATGTAAAAGAAGCCTCATCTCCGGCATAACTTTAGAAGCCATGGGGGACAACACAGAGAGGAAGCCCCTGAGATGCTAAATGGGCCCTTCTCCACTTTAATCAGGTGAATTGGCAGCAATGCTCTGGAGAGGGAGGGGGTTGCTTTTGCTCATCTGCTGTGGAATTGGGGTTTGGTTATTGAGCAATAGAGACATGAAAACTCTCACACCCCCTGCTCCAGTGGGTGGTTCTCTTGAGATGACTGGCAAGGCTCCAAATCAGACTCTGACTCAATCCTGAGAGTCCATCCCTGTTCCTGCAGTCACACTACGTTGCATTCCTCCTTCCAGCCAACAGCCCTTTCTCCATCCCTAAACTTCATGTACAATGTACTTGAAACAATCCCAAGATGCTTATTTGCTTTTGATTTAGTTTGGAAGGCAAAAGAATGTCATGAATTGGAAGGGGGTGGGGTGGGGGGGTGGGGACCACAGCAGGAAACAAGCTATAGGTTAAGATCAAAATGGCATGATTAATTGAGCACAAATCATACATGATCTATCTTAATTTTTAACACACTATAAAAGTTTTAAGTTGCAAATAGTTGGCACACTTCTGATCAAGACAGACACATTTCCAAATCAGCTGAAAGTTTAGCCCAAACTCCTCCGAAAGACATTCTTGCAACTCAAGATCGCTCTGCTGGCTGGAGGTGGGATGCTGGAGCTGGGCCAGATGCAGAATTGGGTGGGAGGTCCGGGGCTGGCAGAAGCTCTTAGCAGATGCAATTCACAGCAAGCCTTCAGTGGGTTCCCTCTGCTCCCTCCTCACACACCAGCAGGAGATCAAGCTGCAGAAACCCAGAACAAGAGAGGAGGAAGTTAGAAGCCAACATCATGAAGTTGTTGATGGGGGGTGGGGGTGTCATAAACCCAGAGCTGGAGGGCACACAAAGGTCTTCTAATCCAAATTCTGTGCTGAGACCACCAGGCCCCGATGTATCTGAGCAGAGTTGAGGTGCAACCCTTAGAAGTGTCTTCTGCACAGCAAAAACCTCCAGTGGATGGCTCAAGTCAGCAGGTCAAGCTGCATGCTTATCAAGGAAGCAGAAAACCCACACAGGGAGACTCAGCAGCCTGACCTGGAGAATAAATCACTTCCTGAGGATCCACTCTGGCTCTCCTTTGCATCCTGGGCAGAACCCACGTCCCAGAAGGGAACGGAGGAGGGCAACTCTGCATGAGCTCAGGTGAGAGAAAAGACTGAATGAGAGGCAACTCTCATCCAGTGTGTGCCGCAATCCTGAAAAGCCTTGAGCTTTGGCCCACAGAAAAGTAGCAGCACTGACACTTGGGCACATCCCCCAAAGCAACCAGGGTAACTGCCCTCCTCATCTGGAGATGGATACCCAACCTCTCAGAGGCCACTTACCAATGAGCGCGCTGTCGGACCCCCGGTCGCTTGCTGCAAAGGGGAGAAAAGAGGAGGAGTCAGTGTTGCCTGCACTGCAGGGAGGGGGCTCCAGTCTCCCCAACTCCTTCCCACTTTATTCCCCACCTCTCTTCTCTATCCGTTCAGATCTGATTATGCCAAAAGCCACTGCAAATCCATCATGCACTACAGCTAAGGAGCAGCCTGGAAGATCTCCAACTTATTTCCTGAAATAAGGTATTATTTCCTGAAAAGCCTTGAGTGTGGCCCACAGAAAAGTAGCAGCCCTTTGACATTTGGGCACATTCCCCACAGCAACCAGGGAAATGGCCCTCCTCATCTGGAGATGGAAGCCCACCCGATCAGAGGCCACTTACAAGTGATGGAGTCGTTGGATCTCTCGTTGCTTGCTGCAGAGGGGAGAGGAAAAAAAGAGAGCGTCAGTGTTGCCTACACTTCAGGGAGGGGGCTCCAGTCTCACCAGCTCCTTTCCTCTTTATTCCTCACCTTCCTTCTCTATCAGTTTGGATCTGATTATTTATTCAGATCCAGATTATTAATATTAATAATCCAGATTATTAACATACCCCTCATATTCTGAGCCCCCACAATGAGCACCTCCGTCTTGCTTGGATTCAGTTTCAATTTGTTATCCCTCATCCAGCCCATTACTGCCTGTAGGCAGGCATTTAGAGAATGATTGCCATTTACTGAAGATGAAAAGGAGAAGTAGATTTAGGTGTCATCAGCATACTGATAACATCCAGCACCAAACCTCCTGATGACCTCACCCAGCGGTTTCATGTAGATATTAAAAAGCATTGGTGACAGAATGGAGCCCTGAGGGACTCAATATAACAGCTCCCGTTTTGAGGAGCAACTGTCACCAAGCTCCACCATCTGGAATCTACCCGAGAGACAGGAGCGGAACCACTGCAAGGCAGTGCCCCCTATCCCCAATTCTCCCAGGCGATCCAGAAGGATACCATGGTCGATGGTATCGAATGCCACTGAGAGATCCAGAAGACCCAGCAGAGTCACACTCCCTCTGTCAATTCCCCGGTAAAGGTCATCCATCAGGCCGACCAAGGCTGTCTCAACCCCATAGCCAGCTCTAAAACCAGTTTGAAATGGGTCTAGATAATCAGTTTTCTCCAAGACTTCCTGGAGCTGGTCGGCCACCACCCTCTCAATCACCTTGCCCAACCAAGGGAGATTGGAGATTGGCCTGTAACTATCCATCGCTAAGGGGTCCAGGGAAGGCTTCTTTAAGAGCCTTGGCCTCCTTCAGACAAGGAGGCACCCTACCCTCCCTCAGCAATGCATTTATGATATTAACCAGGCCACCTCCAACAATCTCCCTACTAGATAGAAGCAGCCAAGTCAGGCAAGGATCCAGAGAACAGATGGTAGGCCTCATCGCCCAAGCAGCTTGTCCACATCTTCAGGAGTCACAAATTGAAACTGATCCAATCTAATACTGCAAGAGGGATCACTGGACAACTCTTCCATAGACCGTCAGAAACAGTGGAGTCCAAGTCGGCCCAAATACAGATCTTATTCACAAAGAACCTATTAAAGGCATCACAGCAGAGCAACTCCGGGGACTCATTGGAAGTAGAAGGAGCAGAAATCAAACTCCTCACAACCCAGGATAGCACCGCTGAGTGTGAACCTGCAGTCGCAATGTGCGCAGACCAGAATCTCTTTTTCGCTGCATGCACCACCACTGCATAAGTCCTCAAATGGGTCACATGCTGAATCCTGTCAGATTCGAACTGAGTTTTCCTCCACTTGCGCTCTAGTCGCCTACCCAACCGCTTCAGCCCCCGCAGCTCCTCAGTATACCAGGGGGCCATTTCTGCAGCAGGTCGGAAGGAGCAATCATGTCTACTGTCCTGTTGAGTTCCCTATTCCAGGTTCCCACCAGGGCATCGGCAGAATCACTGGCTGTACCAACATCAAAATCCTCCAAGGCGTTTTGGAATCCTGCTGGATCCAGCAGCCTTTTTGGACGGACCATCCTAATAGGTCCACCCTGCAGGGGTGGCTTGTGGCTGTGAGACCAACCGTAACCAGGTAGCGATCCGTACATGACAATGGGAAAACCACCGGATCCCTCACCCATGGAACACCCTGCTGATCTGAACAAAAGACCAAATCGAGTGCGTGGCTGGCCACACGAGTTGGTTCAGAAATTAATTGGGATAGGCCCATAATTGTCATGGCTGCTATCAGGGGCATAGCTAGGGGAGAGGGGGCCTTGTTCATCCCTCTCTCTGGTGGCCCCCCAGAGTGAGGGAGACAATGAAGAAAATAGGGAGGGATGGAGCTGGAGGGCCCTCAGGATCTGGGGGCCCGTGTTCTTTGAACCCTTTCACTCAATTATAGCTACGCCCCTGGCTGCTATGAACTCCTGAGCCATACCAGACATGCCAGCCCCAAAGTGGATACTGAAGTCCCCCAGCACCAAAAGTCTAGGAAATTCCAACACCAAATCCGCAAAAAAACTCCATCAGTTCAGTTAGAGAGTCAGTTGGGCAGCAGGGTAGACGGTACACCAACAGAATCCCCAATCTATCCCTAGTTCCCAGCCTGAAAAATATGCACTCAATATAAGTCAACTGTCTCACAGGGACCCTGGTAAGAGAAATGGTATTCTTATGGACCACAGCCACTCCACCCCCCCGCCCACTTCCCCTGGCCTGTTCCACGACAGAGTAACCCGGTGGGAGAAGCCGAGCACACACTGGACCACTCGCCTCCCCCAACCAAGTCTCAGTTATACATGCCAGGTCAGCTCCCTCATCCACGATCAAATCGTGGACAATTTCGGTCTTATTCTGAACTGACCTGGCATTGCAGAGGAGCAAGGCCAGACTCTCTGGGTTGTTGGAGCTGCTCCCTGAGGCCTGAGAGTTGACAGAGCAGTTGGAAGTGGAAACAGTTACTAAATTACTGATTTCCCTTCACCTGTAACGGCCAGCTGCTCTGCCAGTGCCAATTCTTCTATTCCTCACCACTACAGTAATAGCTGCACCCAAACTGCCAGGCACACCCTCAGCACCATTCCACTCAAGAGAGCCCAAACACATGTCTGCAAAAGGCCTGGCCCAACCCAACCCCCCAGCCCCACTCCCGAAGGCCCAGCCCCAAAGGTTGGCCCTCTTTGGAGGCCGCCTACAGGCGGCCCGATGGCTACACCTTTGGCGAGACTCCTTGCTTTTAAGCCTGCAAGCCCCAAAAGCCACTCCCCTCTCAAGCAGCTCCCATGACTAGCGGCAGGTGATAGAACTCAGCAATCTGGGAGACTGGCAACCAGCCAGCTGGAACTTGGCAGCCGACAAGCAGGCTGCACTCCGTCTGAGCTGGAATGTCCACAGGGGCTAGATGGTGAGTCCCAGCAAGGCAGATGGAATGGCCCTGCTCCCCCTGTTACTTTTATACCATAAGCCACTGCAAATCCATCATGCACTACAGCTAAGGAGCAGCCTGGAAGATCTCCAACTTGTCCAGCCCCACAGAGCCCCTAGAGTGGTCCCTCCAAATGCACTGTGGGCGTTGTTTGGAGAAGGGCTGGAATTCAAGGGCTTCCTTTTCAGTTTTCCTTTTACATGCCACGACCACCTTCCCTTCCCAATCAGCCTGCCGTCCACCTCAACTGGCACATGTGGGTGGCCCAGAGATTCCCAGGAAGCAGCCAGGAAGCAGCCTCCCCAGGTCTGGGGCTCTTGCAGGTCAGGCTTTGCCATTTCCACCCTGGGGTCCAAGTGGTATCCCTCTTGTGATCTGCAGCATTCCTCCTTTGCCACAACATCCAGCCATGAAAAGCCTTCCCCATCCCAGTCGGTTCTTAGATGACTGACTGGCTGATCCAGCTGCTGTTTTTTATATCCAATGCCACCAGTATCTCATGGCTGGAGTCTCCAATCATTTGCAAAAAGACAAGAACTGGCTGCTGCCGATTGCCCTCATGCTCCCCTTGCTTCTCACTGGATGAATGGTTGTGATGTCATGGAACGTTTATTAATATTTGTATCTGTCAGAGGCACAAGAGTACACTTGCAAATGCACTGCTTTTGGGGGCAAACTGAATCTCAGTTTGGCTGGCGGAAAACACTCAGGGAGAGACAAGAGAGGATTCTTTGCTGTGCAAGCAGGCAGGGAGGTGGAGTAGGCTTCGGCCAGCTTTCTTCTGGCCTCTAGACCCCTTCCCACCACTTCCCAGCCCTCAGAAGGTTGTGGGCTCAGGGCCAAGACATGTGCTACATTGGACACCTAGTTTGGCCCCACAGGTCTGTCTTTTGCCTACTTCCCACATGGAAAGCGCCCTTATGAGATCATCTTGCTGTCCGTGTGTCCCACAACTTTGCGATGGCTGCACTGATTTGCACCCAATTTGGTAAAGATGTTGTCCACATACGGATGCCTGAACAACATGGTGTGTGATGACCTCATGCACTGCAATCCAAGATGGCGGGCACACAGAAAGTGGGCAGATTAGTTCTCCCCTGAACTGCTCCTTTCTAAGGAAAACAGCTGCTGGCAAGGCCTGATCAGGCTCTGCCAGGGCAACTAGCAGTCACTGAGAAGGAGGAAGATCTAAATGGGGGAAAGCCAATTAAGCTGCTGGTTTTTATAGCGGGGGTAAAACAGACGTTGGCCAAGCCACACCTTTAAAAGTATGTGTAGTTGTTTCGCTCTGAGAAGCAGAGAGTTGGGGACGGGGTGTAGTGGAAGGAGGGCACCCAGGGGAAGCACACCGGTTGTTTCCTGGAACTCTGCCAAGGAGGGAGGGAAGGAGGGTCTCTCTGCAGGCCGCAATCAAGCTGACAGGGAGGAGGAAGAGGAGGAAGGACGGACTGTGGAACAAGCTGGAGAGGAGAGGAGGGTGAAGAAACTCCTGTCATTGTGACCCTTGATCTTTTCTCCCTCCATCTGGCCGAGCACGGGGTGGGGGAGGGAGGGCTGAACAGAGGTGCACTGAGGTGATTTGGGAGCCTGGAGCTAAAGGCCTTTGGAGGCATCATCCCCCTGCGCACGCACACGCACACACACACACACACACAGTGACACACACAGTATTAACACGAGGGTTCTTGAGGGCCCAAACAGCAACAGAACTCACAAGAGTGTAAGAATATAAAACAGGGATATTTATGCAACTATGCACTAGCAGAAACATTTCAACACACAGCTTAACATATTCCTTTCCCACATATTTCTTTCCCTGCTCCCCTCACAGTCTTTAGAGCACCCAGCACAGTTCACCATCACACTCAGCCGCCTGGCACAGTGTGGGCCCAGGGTGTGGCGAACACACACCACCCAGGACAGACTAGAGAGGATTGGGGGGCCCTGGACTTTGGCCCAGAAGTCCAAGGGTAGGAGAGCCTCTGGGGCTGAATATCTGGCTGGCAGCAGTGACAAGAAATCCATCCAGTGGGAAGTGGGGGAGGTGGAGAGCAGCACCTTCTCCAAGGGTTGTCTTGATTGGTCCTCCTTTTTGCCCAGGAAACAGCCGATTCGCTCTCTGCTATTGGCTTCCTGGTTGTGCTCTGCCCAGAGCTCTTTGCCTGGTGAATCTGAATTCAACTGGAGTGGGCTGGGCTGGAGAGAGCAGATCTGAACAATTGTAGGTCAAGAAATGACAGATTGGTCTCCAGACCGCCTGATGTCTCCTCTGGGTTCCCTCAGCTGACTCTGTGGCTGCAATGGAAACATCAAGGTCTCCATTGGGAGGGAGAGCAGGTCTTGGGGTAGCGAGCGTGATTTTGTTAAGCTGGGGCTGCTTTGGTTTGCATTTGGATGGGTGACTCTACGTGAGCAGTGTAAGGAATTCCCCTTAGGGGATTCAACCCTAGCTCAATGGTAGATAAGAGCATCTGCAGGCTTGCCTGAGGAACGTCCCAGGTTCTGGTGTTTTGTTGCAAATCCCTGATGAAAACGATGTCTTTTGAGACCACTTTAAAGCTAGTTTAATTCTCATTGTGCATGAAGGAATAAAGCAGTATTAACAGCCTACTGGTAAACACTATTGCGCTGTGCAGAAGGGAGCTATGTAATTTCTACAGAGGAAAGGTAATCAGAAACAGCTTCCATTTTCAAATGGAGTATTTCTGTATCTACGAATACTCTATATCAGGGTTTCTGAACCTTGGGTCGTCAGATTATGTTGGACTACAAATCCCATCATCCCCTGACATGACTTTTGTGGCTGAGGATGATGGGAGTTGTAGTCCCACATAATCTTGGGGCCCAAGGTTAAGAAGCAGGCGAGGCTCCTTATGATCCCCAAACACTTTGAGCAGCCTGGCAGTTCATGTCATGGAGCTGGCTTACTCAGACCCCTTCATGTGGGGCAGGGGAGTTTTGTGCCTGACAGCAGCAGCAGCTCCTCTGTGGCCTTCAGGGCCCTCCGAAGTACTCTGGATCCTCACACACTTCTCAGCTGCTGTCTTCATTCATTCTTATTCTCCTACCCTGCTTTGCAAAAGAGCCTCCAAAGAGACTAAACAAACTTCAAAGCATCATAAAGTGCAGAAATAAAATAGAAATTTTAGAAATAGCACATCAGCAGTAACACAGAACCAAGGACTAGGGAACCCTCTTTCTTGACCAGCCAAGGTTGAGGGATCAGCCTTCCAAAGGTGAGATGGGAGGGGGCAGTTCAAACTTCCTATGGGAGGGAATTCCAGAGCCTGGGGGCAGCTACAGAAAAGGCCCTGTCCCACCTACTCTGTGTGCCTTGGCATGCAAATCAGGCCTTCCCTAGCAAACCCCAACCAGCAGGCGGAATCCTATGGAAGCAGGTGATCTTGAAGACACCCTGGACCCAAACCATGTTGGGCTTTGAAGGCAAGGAGCAGCACCCCGAACTGAACCCAGAAAGTAACTGAGAGCAAAGTGGGAGCCACTGGCCCTATGGAAGTGGGTCCCAACATTAGCACTACAACATTAGCACTAACTTGGCAACAGCATTTTGCACCTGTCTCATTTTTGAAACAGAGATACTGGCTGATATCCAGACCAAATTACTCTTGAGTAGTCCTACTGAAATCATCATAGTATAACTCCTCTCAGTAGTGCTATGGAGTAATTTATGATGTTGGACACTGCTTTTCCATTCAGTCTTGCAAAGAAGAAGAAGAAACTCATCTGGTGCTGCTTTGTAGTCTCTGTTGGCGTTTCCCTGCAAAGACAAAATCAGCAAGTCAGAGCTGAATGTAACACAGAGATCCTCCAATCCCACCCTTTGCAGAGAGGCAGGGCTGGGATCCTAAATCCCCCAGGGGAGGAGCAAGGTTGGAGTGGGCTCCGGGACAAAAAGTGAAGAAGGGCCCTTGGGTCCCACTCCCAGGGTCCCTGCTTCCTCCTCCCTCTCCCCAGTATATTTGCTGCAAAAGAACATAAACCGACATGCAGTGTAAATTCTGGATTGGAGCCTTGTACACAACAATTCCCTGATACAGCTTACACCTCATCTAAACACTAGTGTGTAAAGGGTTATCCAGCAGAGGCAGCCCAATTCCTAAGGAATGTTTTTTGTGGAGGGAGAGTGAAGGAAGCCAAGAAAAACATTATTATGGTTTTAGCATGTTCTTTAAAAAAGACAGGATTCAAAAAGGGTCCCTAATCTTCTTTAACCAAAGATCTTTTCAGCTGAGTCTCTGTTTCCGGAGGGAAGGGGGAGCTGGAGGAGTGTCAGGCAGCATCCCCTCCCTTCTGATATTTTCTGTGACTGGTTGGCCAATGCTCTGCAATATTATTTCCTTTGCTCTTGAGCCTTTCAGGCTGAGGGAGAGGTGGGCTCAACCTGAGAACTAGTCAGCCAGTCAGGAGGAAGGAGTTATTCTGCCTGACACTCCTGCCTGCCTACTCCTGGGAAGGATTCTTCTCACTTGAAGCCAAGGCGAGTCCTCTAATCAGGAGACAGCAGCATGCCAATTGGTCAGGGAGGTAGGAGATGGAGAGCAAAAGCAGCTGTCACACAGTTTGTCTCCCCCCCCAAACTGCTACCCCTAGTTTGTGCTTAATCTCCAAGGGGAAAGGTCCCAGACATTTCCCCAACAATTGCTACTGGTAAAGTTCAGATGGCTTTCCTAGTCTCATCCCCAAGCCTGTTCTGCTCTGCTCCAATGTAACTGGAGTGCCTCTGGGCCTTCACTCTGGGACACTGGAGGAGAACTCAGAGCAGCATCTGAAGAACTGGGCTGGGTGGGGGGAAGGCAGCTGTGGGAGCACAGAACTGAAGTCCACCTCCCTTGCCCTTTCATGGAAATGAGTGGAGGATATTGAGGCTCAAGGTAAGTAGCAGACTGAGACACAACGACATATTGAGGAGCCTTTGGAGGCTCATAGGGGAGGCTGCCAGGAGAAAGAGGAAGGGAGTGGGGAGAGACAACTCAGTCCATACCCACAGTCAGGACATCATCTAAACCTTCCAAGATGAGAGGGTTCATGGGGAAGAAGTGTCTTTTAAAAATGAATGCCTATATTTATGCAAAAAAATCCCTGGGACTTAATTCAAAGTAAACGTGTTAAGGAAACAGGTGAAGATCTGGCTAGCTATACTTTCTCACCGCCACTTAAATCTGGATGGTGGGGGCTGAATTTTGTCGCTTCCCGGCAGAGGATTATTTAACTACCCAATAGAGAGAATCTTGCTTCTAAAGCACAGGGATGGACTAGATCACCTTTGAGTACTTTCTAGCCCATGTACATTTGAGTATACTTGGGGGGTGGGTACACCCAGGCTTTGAGATATGAGCTCCCCCTGCCAGGAAACCTGTGCCATCTGCACTTCCTTGATTTACATAGCTCCATCTGCATGGCATATTACCCAGAATGAAAAGGCAGTTCTCTGCCCCAAGGAGCTCACAATCTAGGCACACGTGTGTGCCTAGGCACAATCTAGGCACACACACACACATACGACCCAGTAAATGCACTCAGAATTTACTTACTGATGTAGAGGACGATGCCAGTCACCAACAGAACAGCAGCTGCCACTGCCAAGATGGCTCCCACAATGGCTCCCACGGGCAGAGAGGCTGAAATGGGACAAACACACACCAACTGACTCAGAGGGCAGCAGTTCTCCCCGGCCTCATCAGAGATCCTTTAACTGGAGAGACGCCAAGCACCGCACTTGGGAGCCCCTCCCCATGCAGACCCCTGGGCTACGGCCCCCACCCCCTGGACTGCCCTGGACAGAGCAGGATTCCCTCTCTGGGGAGGCCCACCAGAGCCCAGCCTCCAAGTCCTTCAGGGAGGATTGCAAAGCCTTGTCATTGAGAAAGGCCTGGACTTGCCTTATGCTCATTTTATCCCCCATTCAAGCTATCCTGCATAGCCAGAATACCTGCAGGTTTCTTCCTCTGGCTTCCCAGGGCCACTCAGCCCCACCCACCCCCTTGCCTAGTGGCCACATCCCTCCTCCAGCCTTGACCGGCTTCTTTGCACCCCAAGATACACTCGGGGGCCTTCTGGGACCTGCTTGTGTAGCCTCCGATGCCGCTGAAGTGGTTTCCTTGGGGCAGAAGCCATGGGCTGCCTGGCAGAGAAGGATCTCCAGCCCATCCCTGCTGGCCTTGCGTGTCACCTCACTGTGATGCGGCTGAAGCGGTTTCTTCTGGGATTCCCCTCCTTCCTCCATGGTAAAATAAACCACTCCCCATAACCTACCTATGCTGGCCTTGGGCCAAAACAAACACATACATACATACATACCCTACCAGGAACCCCACCCCCCTCTCTGGCAAACCAGCCAGCCCCCCCCCCGACCCACATCCACCCCGGTGTCTCACCAGAGTCCTCCCAGACGAAGTCCACAGGCTCCTCTAGGCTGTCGTGCCTTATGCAGCACCGGTAGTGGCCCCTGTCCTTAGGGTCCATCTCAACGCTGAGCCAGCTGTGGTAGGTTCCATCCGAGTTGGGGCCTTGTCCAAGGAAGGTGTCCTCAGTCCAGACTTTCCCATCCTTCATCCAGTCGATGTCGATCTCCTTGGGGTAGAAGCCGTGGGCCCGGCAGATGTGGGTCTCCATCCCGTCACTGCCTGCCTTGCGTGTCACCTTCACTGTTGGACGCTCTGTGGAAATGACACTGTTAGTCTGCGTGGAGGTACTAGCAGCCTTCTGTCAGCTGGTGGGACGGAGGCTACAGTGCAGCACTTCCAGGCTGGGGCACAGAACCCCGGGGGGTACTTTTAAGGGGGACTCAGAGGAGCCCTCCCCACCTCCCAAGATCATCGACCAGCGAAGAGAGTGCAGTTCCATGGCCTCCTGATCAGAGGATTTGGCTACTACAGTGAGAAGAGTCACATCCAGATGAAGTGATTCTTGAGAAGTGCTATTGAAATTAGTGAGATAAACTGACTTCTCTTAATTTCAGCAGGAGGACTCCTGCGTCACTTAGTCTGGATGTAAGCCAGGGATGGTCTCATGATTACAACCAGTGTGTCTTTGTGTACACACAGATCAAAATTCTCTATGGGATGGCTGAGCTGAATGTTTCAAACAGAAGGGGCACGCTGCTTTAAAAAGGCTGAAACTCCCACTGCAATATAATAGGACCCCACATTCTGCTATCATTTTCTAGCCCCACCTCCACAGATTGGGGATTCTACAACTGCAGCACCCCCAAGAGATGAAACCCTCCAGAGAACGGGCCCCCACAGCATCCTTCAACATCTTGTCATGCTGGAAAAGGCTCAAAGGTAGTAACAAGTGGTTCTCTGAATTGCCCTATGAACCCCTGCAGGACTTTGGGGTGAATATCTCCAGCTCCTTCCATGACTGAGTTAGTTCAGATTCCTCCAAAATGAAAGGTTGTAAACTGATCCTAACTTGGACAGAGTTTGGAGATTTCAAGGGAGGGATGCTGGAAGAGTAGCTCTTCATTGCCCTAGGAGGATGGAGAGTCCTTCAAGTCCTTCCTTCATCTGTACTTTGGCCAAGTCCATATGACTGGTGTGCTAATGTGAACATGCTCCACCAGTTGCACGAGCTCCCAATCACTGGTCGTAGAAACCCAGAAATGAGTTGCACATACAGGTTAAAAATGGCCCATGACCAGGATCCAGCTGATCTGAATCCTGGCTAACGATCCCAAGCAAGTCCCAGTTTTAAGCAGGAGCCACAGCACTTTTCCAGGTTTTTCTGCTCAGTGATCACAGTGTGTGTGATTGGCAGAGCTCAGGCTACGCTGGGTAAGATTATTCCAACAGTCGTTCGAGCACGCCCTTTGGTTTTTATTTTTATGATGAAGCTTAATATTCATTTTAGTTTACAATGCTTAATTATTTTTTAATTATTTAATTATTTTTTAATTAAAACAATTTTTTAAAATTTTTAAGCTTCCACAGGAGCAATCTTCATATGTTCCAAGGTACTGTGTCCTTTAAAAATCTACTTCTTGTCAGATGTATCACTACTACTACTCCAACTCTGGTTTTCCACAAAAATTCTCAAAGTGGTTTACATAGAAAAAATAAATAATAAGTAAAGATGGTTCCCTGACCCCAAAGAGCTCACAATCTAAAAAGACACATAGAGACCAGCAAGAGCCACTGGAAGAGTGCTGTGATGGGACTGGATGGGGACAATTGCTCTCCCTCTGCTTAAGACCACTTTAAAAGGATCCACCACTTTAAATGTGCCTCTTTGCTCAGGTTCGCAGTCAGCAGCCTTAAACTAGAAGTGTGCAAGTTTTCCATCTCAGGGGGCAGAACCCTGTTCCACTTTAAGGCTGAATGCAGAGAGAGGAGCTCGGATAACTTCTGCTGCTCCTCAAACGCCTGGAGTCTCCGTTTGATCTACGAAGGATGGGGAAAGGAGGTCTTAAGCTTGCCAATCTAGGGGCAGTGCAAGTGGGGAGAGGAGGAGGAGGGATTCCCTCAGTCCAGAAGCAAACTTTGCAGGGCTGGCCCAGCTTTCCAAGTGTAGGGGGAGCTTTTCCTTTCAACAAGCCATGAGGGAGGGGCTGCCCGTGACCCTCATCCCACGCCCTGCAGTCCAACCCAGCAGACTGACTATGTGACTCTGCTCTCTGGGTTTGTACCCCTGAAACGGACACAGTTGGTAGGTTCCCGAGCTGCTAGAGTGGACTCTACTACTTGAGGCTGGGGGGGGGGGCGTGTGGCAGGGAGAGGAGAGGAACTGTGCTTTCCATTGTCCATTGTGTGTTTTAATATTCCCCCGAAGGAGAGAATGAGAAGAGAGGGACGTCCAGGTCCCGTTGTATGTCCCTGCAGGGCTAGTTTTCTCCTTCCAGGTGATGGTTTGATTTCCAAAATGGGATTGTATGATTATTGTATGATTTCCAAAATGGGATTTCCTCTCCCTCAGCTGCGGCCTGAACTGGTACTGCCCAAGACGTCTCTCCATGTCTGTGAGGAAAAGTAAAGCTCCCCCCCCCACACCCTCCTCACCTCTCCTCAGCAGCGTCTCCTTCCCGTAGTCCAGGTACTTCTGCAGCCACTCAATGCATTCCTCCTCCAGGTACTCCTTATACCCCTGGGCATAGCCTGGCTCAGCCTCCCGCTTCCTCTTGGTCATTTCGGCTGCCGCGTCGGCTGCCGTCCAGGTGCGGGTCTCCTTGTCGAAGCTGAGGAAGTCCCTCCCGTCATATGCATCCTGCTGATAGCCTCCTTTGTGCCCGTCTTTGCTCAGCTCGCAGCCGTACATGAACTGCAAGGTGTGGAGCCCTGAAAGAGAGGCAGAAAAGGGGGGGGGGTGAACGAGTGAGGTGGCCAGGCTGGGGGGGGGCTCCTCTTCTCGGGCATCCTGGCTGAAGGGGGCTCCCGGGATACTGTGTTGCCCGCCCAGGCGTGTCAGTGGGGCTGGTTGCTAGAGACCCCAAACGGCAGCAGGACCCACCCAGCCCAGGGAGTGGACAGTGGGGTGTGTGTGTGTTGAGAGGAACCCGACAGGAGAGTGGCGGGAGTGTCATCCTCCTGCTGGGGGAGGCAGCGCCAGGAATGTCTCGGCCACTGCAGCCCCTTCCTTCCATCAATGGTGGGGAAAGAAGTGCTTGCAGTGGGGAGAGCACCCCCTTTCCCCTACTGAGTGGGTGGGGTGATGTCGGCCAATCCGGGGCTTTTCAAGCTCCTGCCCCAAATACTCCCCCCCCCCTTTCCAATCGTGCCCAGAGCTACTGAGAAGCCAGTTCTCCACCTCGGGAGTAGGGGTTACTCCCAGATAAAGGTGCAGAGGATTGTGGCCTTGGGAGGGAGCCCGTGCCCGGGAACTGGGGAGGGGCTATTGTGTATTTCTATTCTAGATGCCACCTTGGGGGCTCTATGGAAAGGAAATGAGAGAGAGAGGGAGAGAGAGATGCTCGGACCTCAGTGCAGATGCTGGACCCTCCCCTCGGCAGAGAGCCGCTTTTGCTGTTGACTTTCCCCACCTCCTCCTGCCACAGAGAGGGTGTCACCCACCCACCCACCCACCCACCACTGGCCCAGCCGCCCTGGGGAATTTAGGGTCAGGGAAGGCCAAGTCAATAAAGCACTGTGTGAAGACTATTTCATTTGAAATGAAGCTTCTCACCATTTTTCTCCTCATTTTAATTCATGATTTTATAAGCAGAGATAAAGGCAACTAATGCTCAGAGGGAGGCAGAACATCCCTTGGTGGACTCTCCTGTCCTTTGGAGGGGGTGTCTTTGGGAGGGTGGGACGGTTTGCAATAAGTGCCAAGCCTCCCTCGGGATGCTTTTGGATACCTTTCCCCCTCCCCCAATATCCCTGAGTCTTTCCTCCATCTGTTTAAAAATGTAACCCCTCTCCTGTGTTGCTTAGGGGTATCCAGTTATTTTTGAAGGGAGGGAAGGAGGGGGAGGAACATGATCATGTCAACATCCCCCACCCCCCGTCATTGATTTTGTTTTCACTAAGAAGATATTTGTGAGAATATCATGCAAAGACTCTTGTGAGGACTGGGAAGTTCTGGTTGACAATGTAGACAATTCCTCGGATGCAGCCCCAGGGGCAGCTGGGAAGGTAAATAAAGTTGCATAGGATGCTGTGCAGCCTCTGCCTTAATTACTGCCACAACAGCCCTGCAAGGGAGGCCAGAGTTATTGCCACTCTACAGCTGAGCAACTGAAGCAACTGCGATCACAGCCGGGATTTGAACTTGGGCTCAAGGACCACAAACGAGGTCTCTCTGGTCGCCTGTGCTCAGTGAGTGGAGGATGTAAAGATATTAACATACATGGCACACACAGATATATGTCTGTAGTGGCTTAGAGACAGAGTGGTTTGTGCTGGATTCAGTTTAGGGTGAAAAATAAACAGAGATACAAAGCCCAGCTGCTAGTTTTCAAAAGAGCTCCCCCTCGATGCCTTTCCAAGACTTTGCTTTCAGGAAGGACTTGCTTTGAGCAAGGCCAGGCAACTCCTCTCAAGGGGCTCCTTCCAGGGGACAACCCCAGAAAGTTTGGCTCCTTTTGTCAGACCTGCCCACCCACCACAGCTGGAGTGGGCAGGAGGCAGGCTGGACTGCCATGGGCAGCTGCCACTTCTGCTCCTCTCTCCCCCCAAGAGGCTCCAGCTGCCCTCGGTATCCTCCCCCCACCTTGCCTCACCAGCATTCCCACCCTTCCAGGCGGCTGGGCACGGTGAGGGTCAAGGCCCAGCTGCAGCTGTGTCTGGATGGCCCAAAGCAGACACCGGAAAGGGGCCAGAGCTGCTGTGGACTCTCTCTCTCTCCCTCTCCTGGCATGGCTGGGCCCTTTGCTGGGAGTCTGGTACCATCAGGCAACTCACGGACAGGGTGGGGGGGGGCAGCAGGGGAGGGAGGCCATGCAGGCAGAAGTGGGATGGGGGGTGCATGTGTGCAGGCATGAGAGTGGGGGCATCCGAGACGCAGGCTGGGAGCCCAGTCAGGGCCTGGCAAGTGGCAGGAAAGGAAGGTCAAGCCGGGGTGGCCTGGCTGGCCAGGCAGAAGGGCTTGGAGTCAGAAGGGCTTGGCTCCAAGTGAGCGAGTAAAAACAGTAAGGAAAGAAAGAGGAACCCTCCAGGGAATCACAAGGCAAGCAGGACATGCCCCAAATGATCCCTATCTAGCAGTTTGCTGGGCTTAGTGGGAAAGGTGGGTGTCCAGGCCCCTCCCTAAGGCATATGCAACTGGGCTGGCCTGGAATGCCTTCCTCGGCCCTATTCCCCCCTGGAGATGGCTGGCTGGGGACGCCTTGGGCAGGGGGAAAGGGGACCAGATCCTGCTGGGTGCTGGATGCCCCCCCCTGTGCTGCACCCTGCCCACCCACCTGCCATGCCTCTTCCAGCTGCAGCAGCATCAATCCCACTCGTGCTGGGTGGGCGTGAGAGGGGACACACCCCTTTGCTAGGCCTGCCTGACTTGTGGCTGGGATGCTGCGTGTTCACGTGAGCCCTCATTCCAACTAATTCCTTAACTGAAAATGAATGTCCAATGTGCCCCTGAGGGGGCCTTGGCTGGTGGGTGCAGCCCCACCCCGTTTACTGGACCTGGGAAGCACTTTCTTTAGAGCCTCTGCCCTGGGACTGAGAGAACTAGTCACAGGGTATATGTTGGAGGGTCTGCCTGCGTGTGGCTGCACTTGGGCTTATGCTGGGAATCCTTGGCCAGCAGCGTCTGAGCAAAAGGCAGACTGGAGTTCTACATCCACACAGCTCACCCTTCTGCATTGTCTTCCTTTAGGCCAGTCACACTGTGTTCCATGGGGATTACTCCCAGGGTTAGGGTTAGGTATTTGACCTTTCCCTTCTTGCACATTTTTTCCTTTGTTTCTCTCCTCTTGGATCCTCCCTTTGTCCAAGATGCTTGATCTCTCAGAAAGTATTTTCTCTCTCTCCCCTTCTCAACAATCTTTCTTATTAAATCTCAAGTATTTGAGCCTCTTCTAAGCATATATCCTTTCTCTGTGTAATTCATATTCTGATATACAAACCTATCCACTGAGTAGCTAATTCTTTGTTTAGTTTGTTCCAGGAAAACGCCTCAAGCTGCCAGAAGGGGAAACAGGATTGCTCTTAGGTTAGGCTTAGGCTTAGATCCATTTAGTAGAGAAAAGGGTTAGGGGGCATGGGGTGGATGGGTGGACTTTCTTATTCACAATATCCTTCTTAACAGTAGCTTCAAATGCCACACATTGTATGCTTCTTAGAATCTTATAGTTTGCTTATGCTTATATTTGGATGTACCTTTTGCCCCACATTAACCATTTTATGAATCTGTTGCCACACATCTGCCAGTCTATATGTCTCAAGTCTTTGAATAATTTTTTCCCCAAAGGTGTGGTCATTGAGTTTGGGATCTAATCATACAAAAAGCCCATTGAGGCAATAAGAGGACCCATTTGTCAGGTGCCCCCTTTGGTTGGATCGGTGACCTCTCCCCATGACAGGAAGACACAAGATTCAAGTCCTCCAAAAGTGAGGGCCAAGCTAGCCAAAATTTCCCCACAGGTGGAGCCTCTAGAGCTGCTTCCTAGAGTGAACACGCTGGCCCATCGAGGCTGAGAGCTAATTTCCCCTAGGTTGAGAGCTGATCCTCCGCTGGGTGGGATTTCCACTGTGGGAGAGAGAGAGAACAAGGGCAGCTCTTCCCCTGAAGAGAGAAATCTCATGGATCAATACTTCTAAATTAGCTGGCATCCAAGTAGTTAGGCAAGAGCCAGCCAGTCAAGTAGCGCATTGCTGCCATCTAGCGACGTTTGAGGAAAGTGCAGCCACAGTTACTCAGATTAAAAGATTACATTGACAGTCTCAAAACTGACGTGTGTCAACAGCTGGGGACCCCCCAAAAGGTGCCAGTCACTCTAAATCCACAACACCAGCCCCTTTTCAAAACCAATCCTTGCATGCTTTGAAAGTGGCATGAAGGACAGGGAGGAGCCAAGGTTGGCGTGGGAGCTCCCTGGGAGTAGAGTTGCCAGGCCCCACCGAAATTCCAGGTTTCACCTGGCTTTTAAGCCTCTCACCCAGATTGCTTAGACCTCTCTGATTCGCCCAGATTTCAGCTTTCTTTCCCCCCCTTTTTTTTAAAAGCTAAGCTCTAGCCCAGGGGTGCACAACTCAAATGACCTGGTGGGCCGAAACTGACCGTGACTTGGCTCATGGGGGCCGAGGTCAATTTTTAGGGTGCTGATTATTAAAGTAGCAATATCAATCAATTAATTAAATCAAATTAAAGTGAAATTTATTAAAATGAATTTAATCAAATGTAACTTCTGAAGTTCTGGCAGGCCAAGATGAATTAAAATTAATATAAAATAAATTGAATTAAAATTCATTCTAATAAAATAAGTACAATACAATCTGTACAAAATACATAATTGGCTGCCAATAGGTTCCTGGGCAAAATACAAGGTGCTGGTTATAACCTATAAAGCCCGCCCTAAATGGCTTGGGCCCTAGGTATTTAAGAGAACGTCTTCTTCATTATGAGCCCCACTGCCCATTGAGGCCCCAAAGACGATAAATTTGGAGCTTTAAAGAATTATTTTAAAAATAAAAATCTGGGTGAGGGGGTGAAAGTTGCTTCATGGGTTTGAAAAGAGCCAGCTGGTCTGCCCAGCCAGCTTCTTTGGGACTCCATTTTCAAAGTTTGTCCACAAAGGAGTGACTGCAGATTCACAGCTATGTTTAGGCTGGTATGTCTGCCTTAGGCTACAGGGTCTCCCCACTCCTTCAACAGAATGGGAAATGGAAATGCTTCCATTTTGAAAGCTGAGCGGGGAGGCTTCATGGGGGAGGGACTGTGCAATGGATATTTTTCCTGCTGCAAAATTAAAATTCATCACATGTGGAAAATGAAGACATGGCAACCTTTGCCCCTCCATCTTAGGAGGCAGCTCTTACCCCACCCACCACACACCCCAGTGCCCGAAAAGGTCCTTGATCTTCATTTTCCTCTTCAGGGATGAAGGGGTGGCCTCTCCCTACTCCTCTCCCCTACACCCACTCCCTGTAGGCTGCTGGGGTGGGGAGGGGAGGAATAGATAAAGAAGCTTCTCCCTCCACTATCTACTTCCCACCGAGCAGCCACCCCTCCTGTGGCCAGTGGCCCAGGGATGAAGGGACTATCTGGGCTGGGGGCAGTATGGAGATGGAAAGACATGCCGAGGCACAGCAAAGGAAGAAGCTGAAGCAGCTGCTGGTGGGGATGCTCTAGCCCGGGGGAGGGGGTCCAACCTTGCCCCACCAGCTGATGTGGAACTACAACTCCCAGAATTCCCAAGCACAGTGGCCAACAGGCAGGGATACTGGGAACTGTAACCCAACATCTGCAGCAGGGCTAAGGCTGGACACACCTGCTCTAGTCAGAGCATATGTGGGGTTGCGCGGGGGGGGGGGGGGGTGAGGTAACATTTCGGAAGGAGGAGAAGATTCTTTGCTAGAGGAGTGCATGCCAGGTCCTCTCACTCTGTCCATGTCCAGCGGCTCTCGTGCAGAGCCATATTTAATGCATGGACTGAAAGAGCCAAAAGGTTGCTGGTGCTCAGAGCAGGGAAAGGCCTCTTGGCAGAGCCCAACAGGAAGGCCACTCACCTTGTAAAGGTTTAAGTGCTGCTGTGTCTTTAAAGTTCAGGTAAGTGGTTCAGCTGACAGTTGTTGATCTCCTGGGATAGGACTGCTAAGCATATGGATGGCTGCTACCTTTAACTAACATTATTTGCTTTTCTGTATCTCTTGCAATATTACAATGACAATCACATGAATCCCCCTATGTGGGGAGGAATCCCTGGGCCCCTCCCCCGCCTCCACTCACCTCCACTCTGGTTGTAGCGAGCCTGCAGTTTAGTCAGGGCATCTCTGAACGCCAGCTCATTGCCCAGAAGGATCTGGGTCTGCGTGTCCCAGTACTCAGGATCATCCTTCACCACCTTCTCTATCCAGGGCACTAGAGGCAGCTTCTTCCTGGTGTTGCTGTCATAGTGAACAAAGGGCTGGCCATCCACGTACCCCACAGCAATGAACTGGGGCAGCCTGTGGCCAGGCTCCCACACACTCATGTAGAAATTTTGCAAGGAGTGGGAGGAAGAGCCTGCAAAAGACACAAATAAGGGGAACACAGTTAGGGGGCATCTGCAGCCCTTCAGAAGTCCTGCCATCCTGCACCAGCCCCACTGAGACCCTGCATGTGTGGGGAGGGGGGCTCAGTATAAGCAGGGAGGGATGCACAGGCAGGAGAGGGAAGCCCCTGTTAACTTGGCAAAGAGGCACCTTTTACGGTGGTGATTCTCTTTATTGAGCAGGGGGAGAGGAACTGGCCCTATCCACCCCTAGCACAGAACCTCCAGTGACTGTTGCTGGTGTCTATCTTGTGTTTCTTTTTAGATTGTGAGCCCTTTGGGGACAGGGATCCATCTTATTTATTTGTTATTTCTTTGTGCAAACCGCCCTGAGCCATTTTTGGAAGGGCGGTATTTTTGGAAGTGTGAAGGAGCTGGGAAGGGCAAACTGGTACTGTGGGGTGAGGAAGAGGAGGCCGCAAGGGCCGTGTGTGTGTGTGTGTGCGTGCAATGAGGGAGAGGGAAGAATGCGAGGAATAAAGAAGACTTGGGGATGAATGTCTCACTCTGGGGAAAGGGAGGCAGGAGAAATATTTCCATAGAAGCAGACAGTTTCTGTATAATATAATTTCTCATATAACAATCCCTGACTTTTTCTGGTGGGGTCGGGGGGAGGAATGCAACTGTGGAGACCTGCAGAGAGGGAGGGGCTTCCCAACACCTTTCCTCCCTGTTTGGCTTTCCCTGCCAAAAAATGGCTTTTCTCCTCCCTCCATAGAGAGCATTCTTTCCAAAGAAACAGGTGTGTGCACACGCCTCTCTCTGCGCCTGCCTGTGTGTCTTGCTCAGTCTGTCATGCTCCTTCTGGGGCTACTCATCTCGGTGTAGTTTCCCCCTAAACAATTTTTGAACACAACACAGATGTGGAAACCTGCAGAGAATTCACTTTTCTTTCCTGTTGGGCTTGGCTAAAAATTGCTACCCCCACCCCAGCATGTGGAATGAATAATATGGTTATGAAGTGCAACCCATCTCTCTTCAAAAGGGGTGGCCCTGTTGGTCTATTGCAGCCGCAGTGTGCTGTGCCATCTTAAAGACGGATACAGCACAGAAGATTTTATGGGGTGAACTTGAAGCCCACTTTTTCAGAGCCCTGAAGTGATATCATCAGCTGGCAGACAGTGCAGTTTCTCTCTCTCTCTCACTCACACACACACAAGGATAACACACCAAGCATCTGATAATGTTGTGGTAAAATATATTTGTTAGTCCTTAAAGATGCCATGATATATTGAGGCTCTTCTCATGATCAGTGAGATGAGCCTGGATGGGGTTTGTGGGGAGAGCAGGCTAAACCTGCTCTCCCCGCAGACGAGCAGTCAGTCTGATCTGGGAGGCCAAACCGGCCACCCACACAACTGCCGGCTCCATTATGGAGCCGATGGGGGCTGGGGGGATTGGGGGCTGCGTGGCCCCCGGAAGCTCCAGCATGCCCTGCCCCGAGCACGCAGGTCATGCTGGAGAGACCCCCAAGCTGGGAGGCTGCTTTGGAGCCTCCCGGTCAGGTGTCTACTCTTGAGCTGCCGCAGCGCGGAGCCATGCCACAGCAACACACGGTTTTAAAAAACCAGGGTTTGCGGAGCACTCGCAAACCCTGGGGCGGTTTCTCCAGACGCCAGGTAAGAGGACCCAGTTTGGCTTCTCTCTACACTACCTAGTTCACCACCTAGAATTAATTTCCTGTTTTGTCAACATAAAGACTGCAGTTTCTCTCTTGTCTTCTGCTCTCCGCTTTGCAAGGAGACTCCATGTTCCAATCTGTGCTGGTGACAGACCAGAGTCACTGCCAGATATTTTGGGGTGTTTTTTTAGTGATGGTGAGGAGGGTCACCAATTGTGTCTTCCTCTTTTAGGGGCTCCCTCCATGTCACACCTGGCAGAAACGAGTATATTAACACTGCCTAAGATCTCCTGCCCTCCATCTTAAGACGATCTGAACT